>NC_059136.1:16504512-16808987 GCF_020740605.2 Lemur catta
GTTAACAGCTACTGAGTAAGCCCTTCATGGAATTGCCATGCACAGAACCTTCTATAATTTTTAAATGCAGAGAAAAGTAAATTCTTCCAAAATATGTTTTAATCAAAATAATTTTCAGCTATTAAGAGATTTAGAGCATTCTTATGCCAGCATTCTTATTGCATGCTCCTATGTCACTGCCGTATGACCTTGGCCCTGTCTCCTCCTCCCCTTGGGAGGCTGGTGCTGTCCTCCTCCACAAGGCTCTGCGTTGCAGTGACCATGCACACGACTTCTCCCTGCAACCCTAGCAGTCTGTCTGTGGTTCCTATAACAAACACCCTTCCCTAGCCCTGCTAGCATTCTCACTGAGATGCCTTATCACACATGATCTCTCTTCTGGGGAACAACCAGCTCCTTGAGAGCAGGGTTCTTGTCTTACTCATCTTTGATCCTCTGGCTAAAATAGGGGAATGCTTTTTATTCTATATTTGCCCGAATTGCTTCTGTTTTATGACAACAAAAATATGGTCTCAAAAAATCCATTCTCTGCAAGAGCACATTGAACTATACCATCAGTACTTTACTTACCTATGAAGAGAAGTCCTTGTTGGGGAAAATCCAAACAAAAGCAAGCTGATGACATTCACAGGCTCTGCCATCAGACCACTGTTGATCAGCCACCTCCCACTTGTTATGCTCCTCCTCTCTGCTCCCCGTCTCCCCACCCCCCAGCCTGCACCTGTTTAACTCATATTCATCCTGCAGACACCAGTCCATACCTCGGTTCCTCACGGAGGCCGGCCCTGACCATCCGCCCCAGGAGGAGCATGCTCACACGCTCACAGCTCTCTGTCCTTTGTCTTCACAGGAGTACCAAAGCTGCAACTGGTGAAATAATCCCCTATCAAGGACACAAACTCCAGAGGGACAAGGACCTAGTCTGTTGTTCACCTCTGGCTCTCCCAGTGCCAGCACATAGTGCCTGGCACGGAGTAGGTACACAAGGGCTTGCTGAATGTTGATTTTGCTGAGTGCTGAATGAAACACAGAAATATATATATATATATAATAAATCACCTGTCTCTCCCATTAGATAAATTCAACAACGGCAAGGATGGGTATATGTTTACTTACCTCAGTACCCCTGCCATATAGCATCACTATCACATAGTAGGCACTTAATAATTACCTGCTGAATGAACAAATGAATGAACAACTCATGTATGTCTCTTTGAAATATTTTTCAGCTTGTTAATATTCATCTAGGTATGAAACATAGAATGTGATCATCTTCTGCAAGTTGTTCAGACTTGTCTTAAAAACTTTTGCCATTACCATTAAGGTTAAGTACTCTGTATTAGCATTCTACATGCCTAAGGCACAAGAACAACCATAAAAAGAACATGAAAAAAAAAATTAAACTCAACTTTAGAGAAGATCAGTTCAATAATTTTCCATATCCTTATTATAGTCAGGCATAAACACGTCCAAGATTAATATTATTAAAATACAAAAACAGAAAGAGCAACTTGCCCAAATTATAAACAGTTACAAAACACAGTACCAAATAAAAAGCACTTCAGCCTAGACTAAACCATAAATAAGGCATTAAAAACCTCTTCTTAAAACAAAAATGAAATACCACTACACAACTATTAGAACAGCTAAAATCCAAAACACTGCCCAAACCAAGTGCTGGAGAGGTGAGGGGCAACAGGAACTTTCATTCACTGTGACTGGGAATGCAAAACGGTACTTTGGAAGACAATTTGGCAGTTTCTTACGAAGCTAAACATAGTCTTACATATAATTTAGCTAAACACAGTCTGACATACAATCCATCAGTCACACTCCCAGATATTTACCCAAATGATTTAAAAACTTATGTCCACATAAAAACATGCACACAAATGTTTATAGCAGCTTTATTCATAATCACCCAAAACTGGAAACAACCAAGATATCCTTCAGTAGGTGAACATACAAAATATACTACATCCCTACAATGTATTAATAATATTATTCAAGGCCGGGCGCGGTGGCTCACGCCTGTAATCCTAGCACTCTGAGAGGCCAAGGCGGGAGGATTGCTTGAGCTCAGCCTGAGCAAGAGCGAGACCCTGTCTCTACTATAAATAGAAAGAAATTAGCCAAACAACTGAAAATAGAAAAAATTAGCTGGGCATGGTGGCACGTGCCTGTAGTTACAGCTATTCGAGAGGTTGAGGCAGGAGGATCACTTGAGCCCAGGAGTTTGAGGTTGCTGTGAGCTAGGCTGACACCATGGCACTCTAGCCCAGGCAAGAGAGTGAGACTCTGTCTCAAAAATAATAACAATAATAATATTATTCGATGATAAAAAATAAATGAGCTACCAAGCCACAAAAAGGCATGGATGAATCTTAAATGCATATTCCTAGGTGAAAGAAGCCAGTCTGAGAAAGCTACATATAGTATGACATTATATGACAATTATATGACATTCTGGAAAAGACAAAACTATGGAGCCAGTGAAAAGATCAGTGGTTGCCAAGGGCTTTAGGGCTGGGGGGAAGGTGGAGGCGCACTGAACAGGTGACGCACAGGGATTTCTAGAGCAGTGAAACTATTCTGTATGATACTGTAATGGCGGTGCATTTGTCAAAACCCACGGAACTTTACAGCAAAAAGAGCAAACCTGAGTAAACACAATTTTTTACAAAATCATTTAGTAGATTGGGGCAGGGGGGGCGTGTCCCAGGATGGAATGTAGACTGTGACAAAACAATCTACCTGTACTACAAACGTATGAGAGAACCTCAGTGAAGAGAGTGGGGGAGAAGGTTGCTGACCTAAGTAACTCTGAAAATGAGCACAGACTGTAAGACTAAAGGTAAAAAAAAAAAAAAGTACACAAGCACTGTACTCTAGTTGCTAAAGTTGTTACTCACGGGGATATGTATCAACAATTCTGAAACCACTATACATGTATACTGGAATTAAAGGATTAAGTAAATGGGTGATGGGTGGTGAAAGCCAGGTCTCACTGTTGGAGTGGGAGGTTACAGTTAAGCAAAGGGAGGAGGCTAGAATGATCCATGTGATAACGATTACAGCCGGAGACATCACTATCAACTCATGTTCAGTTTAAAACAGGTGCAGATGGCCACATACAGAAATATTTATAGATATGTGTATACACAAGGGTTAATACACACACAGATATTTTCTTGCTGTCATCTGAGCAGGCCTAGAAGCAAATGATACCCCAAAAACAACAAGCACATCCAGCACCCAAATCTTAGTTTCTAATACCATTCTTCAATAGAAGGAGCCTGGGTTCCTTTAAGAAATGGCTGATTCTAGGACTGGGGCAGGAAATACACAAGATGAGCCTGGAGCATCTTCCAGTGCCAGAAAGGAAGGAAGTACACACGTACATAAGGGAGAGAGGGAGAAGAGAGGCAGGACGGACTATCTGAAAGAGCACCAGATGGCCAAAGCTGGAACAATTTTAGCAACAGCAAGTAGTATATAACCCAAAATAAAAAATAAATATCCATGAGTCAGTATCATGAGTTATACTGATATAAATATATAACTGAATAAACGGGGGAGAACAGACAATCTCCCAAACAGAAGAAAGTGTGCATACATTCCAACCTCAAGGAGGTAGGGTATTACTGCCCACCCATAAGCGTGGGCTGCACTCAGTGACTTCCTCCCAAATGGCAGAAGATGCAAAGAGGAGCAAAGAGTAACTCTGCAGTGAAGAAGCCTGACAAACACTCCCTCAGCCAGCTAATCAAAGTCAATGTTGACAGTGATAAATAATGTTGACAGTATGTACTCTTGATACGATGTGATGACAATAGCATTTTACCTCAGTGGTCTTGCCCTCAAGAATCCATTACCCCCATCTAATCACGAGAAAAATATCAGACAAATCCCAATAGAGGGAAATTTTACAGAATACTTGACCAGTTTTCCTCAAAACTGCCAAGGCCCTCAAAGACCAGGAAACCTAAGAAACTGGCACCGACAAGAAGTTTAAGGAAATATGACAATAGGAAAAGGACAGTAGGTAAAAAAAATAAAAAACAACACTCATGACATCTGAATAAAGTAGGGACTTTATCTTTGTAATTTTTCTGTAAATAAGACTTTCTTAAAATTAAATTTATTTTAAAACAAAAACAAAAATCTTTTTCTATTCACCATTCTGTAAATCACAAAATCTTAGGCCAATGGTTCTCAGAGTGTGGTCCTTGGACCTGCAGGATCAGTATCACCTGGAATTTTGTTAGAAATGCTCATTCTCAGATCCCACCCCAGACCTGCTCAATGAGTCCTGCTGGGGGGGCGGGCAGCTTTCTGTGGTTTACAAAGCCCTTCGATAACATGCTAAAGTTTGAATACACAGTGGCACTGATTTGTGATAGACAAGGTGGGTGGGACTTGAGAACCAGGTGATGCCAAAGCTGGTGGTCTGGGGACCACACTGCACTTTGAGAATCACTGTTTTAGATAAACCAAGCAACGAGAATGAGCATTACTGAGTGCTTACTATGGGCCAGGTACTTAATACAACATACCTGCAAGACAGGTTTTTTGTTTGTTGGTTTTTTGTGTTTTTTTTCTGAGACAGGGTCTCGCTCTGTTGCCCAGGCTAGAATGCCCTTGTGTCGTCATGAGCCTCCAACTCCTGGGCGCAAGTGATCCTCCTCCCTTAGCCTCCCGAGGAGCTGGGACTACAGGTATGTGCCACCACACTGGCTAACTTGTCTTATTTTTTGTTGTCCAGGCTGGTCTCAAACTCCTGGTCCCAAGCAATCCTCCTGCCTCAGCCTCCCAAAGCCACCACACCCAGTCTGAGAAAGGTTTCACCATCTCACCTGAGAGGGGTGAGAGGTTTAGAGAAAAGGAGAGCAGTTTTCCTCAGGCCACACAGCTACATGACGGACTGTGCAGCCTTTGTCTCCACACTGTCGAGGAGCTGCATTTCTGGACAGCACACTCTACTACTGACATCTGAGTGGCCATTATTCAACCTACTACATATTTTAGAAGTCAAAATGACATCCAATGGGTTTCTCCTGCAAAATTATAGCAGAGAATTACAATTTCTGATCAAGGATGTAACAGACTTTTTTCTTTCTTACCGGGATCACTACAGAATACCACACAAAACCGACTGTAAATGTAGAACATTACCACACTTTAAACTTTCTAATACCCAATTATAGCTGGGCTGGTGGCTCACGACTGTAATCCCAGCTACTCTAGAGGCTGAGGCAGAAGGATCACTTGGGCCCAGGAATTGAAGACCAGGCTGGGCAATGCAGTAAGACTTTGTCTCAAAAAGATAAAAACAAACCATCACAGAACTAATAAACACTTTAATCAAGGTTAGAGCTTTCAGAGGGCTTCTTGTGGAAGATCCTGACCAGCATCTTTAAAGAGACTGTAGAGGAATTTTAAGACTAGTTTAAATATTCTTTGAGAAATTTATCTGGGAAGTTTGCTCTGCTGCTCTCTGACATCGAAAACTAGGTAAGTGCAAGCCTAGGGATTGGAGATCAAACACCTCTTCCGTTTGTTCTTAGGTTATAATCCGTTACTTTAAACCCATTTAAACCACTGCTCTAAACTACTAATTTATACTACCTTGGTAAGACTAACAAATAAACTGACAGAGTACTATGAGATCCAACTGCTATCACTTGGGTATCATGTTAACCATGAGTATACTAAAAATATCCCACCAAATAAAGAAATCTAAGAACGATTATAATTTTCCCTTTATCTAAAATTCTCAACAACTCAACTTTACTGGTTCTTTTAAAATGAACACTGGCAATATTTACAGTAAAAAGGTACAGTACAATATCATACTGAAAAAGAAAAGATGATGATTAGTAGAAAACTGCAGGCTTTGTAGTCAGACTGCCTGGATTCAAATTCTAAATCTATCTCTTTACATGCAGTACAGTTCAACCCTGGACATGGTAAGTAACCCTATTTTTTAGAGAAGAGGAAACTGAGGCTTAGGAGAACACAGAATAGGTTTTCTCTATACCAAAAGCATACCTTTTAAACCTCACTCACTTCCAAAAATGATTTACTACAAAGAGTTAACTAAATCAATGTTCAATTATAACTGTCTCTTGAAATTAATAGTGATTTCTGCCTTCCAAGTGAAGTGTCCACTTAGAAATCGTACTGATCTACTAGAACCATTATAAAATGACTTAGATCGCCTGGTGATCAATAAGCTTTCAGTCCACTAGGAGTTTTATAGGACCACAGATTACAAAAGAAAGGCTGAGCCCCCAGTACATTTCTGCAGCAATAAGTAAAGGTAGTGAAGCAGCTTCATGAGGACGCATCCAATTCTATGGGAGTGAGTGGCTTATCTGTTTAAAAAATAAAACCATGCAGTTTTAAATCAATATAATTGAATGTCAAGTTTCACGATAAATAAAACCTCTGCAACACAGGACCCATGCTCCACAGCTTACTCCTCTAAACAAACAACACTCAGCTTCTGCCCAGGTGCTGACCACCAGCTACCTGTGGTCCACCGGTCCTCGGGCTGCTCCCCGAGGCTTGTTATCTTCAAGTGCTGTCCTGCACACAAGTCATCAGCAGATAAAAAAGTTCCCCATCATTATACCAGCACACCTCCCACCCTTGTCCACCCATATCCAGGGGATTCTCTTTGTAAAGAAGATAATGTCACTTTGATAAAAATCTCCCACATCACCACCTTCCAAGCCAACTAAAACAAATACCCCAATGGTGAGTGCTCAAACACTGCAAGTTCAAACCAAGCAAATGTAAATCAAAGTTTCCTCCTATTTCACCAGCCTCCCCTGCTCAGTCTACTTTGTGAACTCCTCCTCATCTCTGACCTCTAACTCCTGGGAACTGCAGACTCAGCTCTAAGACCTTCCCTCTTTCTCCCTAACTCCCTAGATGATGTCATTTGTCCTTGGGTTTTAAAATACCATCAATATGCGATGACTCACATTTGTATCTCTAGCATCAACTTCTCCAGGTTTTCCCTTCACTGGGAACTCTACCCCGCCTCCAGCTGCTCGGGCAACTTTCTCTCTCCCCACGTTCTATCAGCTCTGCCTGCAAAATTTATCCACAATCCAACCACTTCTCATCGCTCACCTGGTCCCAGGCACCCTTCCTCACCTCTTTTCAGAGCTACCAGAAGTGCCTGCTAACCAATCTTCCAGTGCCCACTCTGACTCCCCTGAAGTTTCTTCTCCACGAGCCAGGCAGAAGGCCTTTTGGAAATGTTAGCTCCCCCAAATCCTCTGCCCCCAACCCCCAGAGCCCTCCCAGATCACTCAGAATACTCAATGTCCTCATCATGGACAAAGCCTCACAGGATCAGGCCCCTTTTGCTCATCCGCTCCAGCCACCCAGCCTCTTTGTATTAATCATGCACACATTCTCCTGCCTCAGGGCCTTTGCACATGCCAATCCCTCTGCCGAAACTGCCTAAAATGGTCCTTCCCCAGATATGAACAAGGTTAGCCTCTCCCTTGCTCAGCAGACTAGCAACCCTCATCCCTCCATCAGTCTACTCCCTTATCATGCTTGTATTTCTTCAGAAGACTTAGTACCACCTGCCATTATTTATTAATCTATCTCCTTATTTTCTGACATACCCCTGGAGAAGTAAAGTCATCCTGAGAGCGGGAGCTTTGCTGTGTTCACTGCTGCATCCCCTGTGTCTAGAGCAGGAACTGTCACACAGCAGGCACACAGACAGTTTTGGGTTTTTAAAAAATATATTAACCATTTTTAAAAAATTTAAGTACATTTGTATTATCTGAAGTATTTCAATATCCCTATTCATATTATCATAATAAAATAATCACTATTCTAAATTATTACAGAATTAGACACCTAAAAAGCAAACAGGCATTCCTTGGGTGGTAAAAATAAAAAACTGTACCTATATTTCTGCCTTAAATAAACCAAATCATTTTAAATAAAAAAGTATGTCTTATGTCTTTAAAAATCAGTGTTCCTGTTGCAGAAGAATGCAGAGAAGTGTTAACACACATGAAAGGAACAGTAATACCTACAGTACTTTTCTATGATATGGATTTTTTTTAAAGAAAAAGCTTTAGAAATAAGTGCCAGACATCAAAGAAAATAACTTTGTACAGATTTCTTTATCCCCACAAGGGTTCACTGAGAGAAAACACAGAAGCCAAACACTACAGGGTTAACCGTGATGGCGTCAGCAAGAGTGTTAGCATTAAACTGCTGAGTGAATGATGAAAGATTCTTTTTAGCCAAGGAAAAGTTGTGCTGCAATGGTACCATTACAAATTTTTACAGTAATAACACAGTACATTATAAGCTTGTTCAACTGATAAGCTCTTTATGAGGGCTGGAAGTCTGCAGCCCTCTTACACAAAGACCTTTCTGTCTTAGAGTTCCTAGAAGTCAATAAGCTAAAAATCACATCTTGCACAATGTCCACTTAGAGTCACAGAGGATCTAGTCTTCTGCTGATTTGCCCAGTTTCCCCTTGGCACAGAGATGCCAACGGGATACAGAGGCAGAGGCAGCAACATCACTTCTGTGTCCAGTTTGATCAGCTCTTCAATTCAGCCACTTTTTACTCTGAAATGACTTCAGATTTACAGAAGAGTTGTAAAGATGGTAAAGAGAGTCCCCACAGCTTCTCCCCAGTTCCTCTAATGTTAACATCTTACTTAACTACAGCACACATATCAAAATTAAGACATTAACATCCCTACAACACTATTAACTATAGACTTTATTTCTCAGATTTCACCAGTTTTCTTACTAATGTCCCTTTTTCTTCTAATCGGTGCCCCCCAGTACATTTAGTAGTCATGTCTCCTAGGTCTCCTCTAATCTGTGACAGTTTCTTAGTCTTTCCTTGCTTTTCATGACCTTGACACTTTTGAAGAACATTGGTCACGGATCTTGTGGAAAGTCCCATACCTTGGGTTTGTCTTAAGTTTTGTCCTGATTAAATTGGGGTTATGGATCTGGGGACGATTCCTGCAGAGGTAAAGTGTCCTGCTTATGCCATCACGTTGCGAAGCACATGATACAAATACGACTCTTTACTGTGATATAAAGGTAGTGTCTGCCAGGGTCCCACTCCCTGCTCCATTCGGCAGAAATGAGTCACTAGGTCCAGCCCACAGGGAGGAGGAGGGAAATTAAGCTCCACCTCCACAAGGGAAGATTATCAAAGACTTTATGAACACTGAAACCACCATAGAAATTAATAAATACTTTGAAACTACTTTTTTTAAAATTGCAATTTGTTTTGACAAATAAATCTCCAGTTATAGTTCATAGAAACTAAGAAAAGCTGAGGCTTGAGAAAGATAAACATTCGTGAAATCATCAGTTGCAAAGACAAAAAAATATTCTAAAATATCATTTAGTTTCAGCTTTAAAGTGTTTGTTAGTTTGATTTCTAGCTAAAAGTTCTTGTTTTCATCATCTTATTGAATACAGTGTCTTCCTATGTTGATACCCAGGATTTATCGCTGACCACCCATCACTCACTGTTACAGTCATGCTCTGCATAAAGACGTTTCAGTCAACGTCAACAACGGGCCACATATATGATAGTGGTCCCTTGAGATTATAGCACTGTATTTTTATTGTACCTTTTCTATGACTGGATATGTTTAGATACACAAATACTTACCACTGTGTTACAGCTGCCTACAGTATTCAATACAGTGACATGCTGTATGGGTTTGTAGCCTAGGAGCAACAGGCTAGCTAGACCGCACAGCCTGGGTGCGCAGTAGCCTCTACCACCTCGGTTTGTGTAAGTGCACTCTACGATGTTCCCACGAGGATGAAATCGCCCAACAGTGCATCTCTATGAACGTATTCCTGTTAAGAGATTCATGACTACATTTGGTTACACAACTTGTTGCCATTAATATGGCTTAGAGGAGGGAAGAAAGGAAAAGAATAAATATATATATACACACACACATATATATGTATGTGTATATACATCATTAACCTATAAAATATATGATGGGGGGGGCATTTGTGTGTCAAGTTTGGCTTCCCATCAACTTGACTATAAGCGACTTACTGGAAAGACCAAAGTCAAACTTCTTTTCTGTTCTCCAGGACCCAGGGCAGGGGCTGAACAGGATGATGTCAATTAACAAAAATATAACTTTGGATTCTACCAAAACATCACTGCATCATAAATTTTAAGACTATAAATGGCAACATTAGCAAGTATAAGAATCACCTGAAAAGTCTGTAAACAGTGCAGATACTGGACTCTTCCTTAAGATAAAGAAAATGACATATGGATCCTACCTCCGGATAATGTGCTAAAGAGCCCTTTCCCTGTCAATTAAACGTAATAGGTCATATACGCCTAGTGATGATGATCTCCCAAAATGAAAGGTGATTAATAAATAAAGCCTAGAATACCCTGAACATACTCCTACCAAACTTGAACATTCTGAAGATATACAAATTTGCCTTTAGACCCACCTCCTCCCTCACAACACAAGACTTTATACCAAACGGTGGAACCACTGGAGCAATGTTTATGTACCTGGTTTTGTTTTGCCAGTAAAATAATTACAGATCCAAAGCAACTAACACTTCCATTTTAGGTAAACTTTGATTGGTTCTGTCAAAGTATTCTTCTCTAAATTGTAAAAACAAAAACAGGGATTCCTAGGCCACAATGTTACTATAAATCATATTCAAGTATTTGTTTATATAGGTCAAAATCTACTCAGATCTCTCAGGAAATAAGTCCCGAGTGGCTTTGCTTTTCGGATACTTGAGGATAGCCCCTAACAGCCCTCACAAGCACTTGCTCTGTCCCAAGGACTAGCTGTGACGATAGAATAACGTGCATCATCTTAATTTGTCCTTGAAACCATCCTACAAGGTAGGCAATTTCTACCCTTATCCCATTTTTAAAGGAAATTAAGGTTCAAGGGAGTTGAGTGACTCACTGCCTGAGAACACACAGCTGGTGAAGAATGAAGCTGAATGGGGCACGACGACTCAAGCCCAGCCTACCTACACTCAAACCGAAGTCCTCGGCACTCCCTACACCTCCCCTCAAGACTGGTGCCATTTGGCCTCACTCTTCAACCACTCTCTGCCTTGATACTCCTCTCCAGTCACACAGATCACCTTGCTCTGTCCTAAACACACCACACACACTCCTCTTTACTGTCTCTTTGCACCCCAGCCTAGCTCCACTAGAATATCAGAGAACAGTAAGAGAGCAGGGTCTTTGCTTTCTGAACTGCCATGTCCCAGCTAGATCATGTCCTGCTAAAGACAGATGTCCAAAATTCATTTTAAAAATAAATGTGTATGAATATTGTAACCAATTGGTTGGAAGTCTTTCTAATTTTTAGGACACAATACCCTGACTTTGTAAACAAAGTAAAAGGGGATACTCAGAGTAATTCACCTAATTATAAAAAGCAAAACTGAAGCTGTGAGGCTAAGGCCCCATAATGGATGTTCTCAGGTGACACTAATGAAAATGGCAGAGTAAAGACCTCCAAAAATTCTGTCCACCATAAAAATAAAGAGAACAGCAGCAATAATTGTCAAAGGCAACCTTTTCAGGACTCTGAATGTTAGCTAAAGGTCTGCAGTAACCTGGGGAGCATTTATGCAAGAAAATCAGCAAAATTTCAGTAACAGTGAGCTTTGCAGTATTTTAACTTGCCCTATTTCCACACACTGTATTCCAGATCTGCCCTAGCTTTGAAAACCAACAGCCTGAAAGCCACTGGAGGGGAGAGAGAGAGGCTGGAGCTATTTCAAAGCCCCATTTCCAGATAATTGTCATTATCTGACCCCACTTGCAAGGCTGTTTTTATCTGACCTGACTCAGAGCTCTCCCACTGCAAACAGTCTCTCAGAGGAGGAAGGAGGAATAGTTAAAAACAATCACAGGCAATTGCTGAATATTTTACTGTAGAAGGGGATGGCTAACGGTCAGTGCTAAAAACAGGCTAATTAAAAAGCTTAAAAAGAAAAGGTGAGGAATGAGATGTCACAGGGGTTTTGAAAAGCTTCAATATACTCCTGGGAATCCAGAAGGCCATGCACATATGTGCGACTGTGCTCATGCTCAAGAAAGACCTGAGAAAGTCCGGAACTCTCACCTCTGGCTGACCTTGAGGCTCTGCACAAGCAGGTGGTGAAGGCTAAGGCAGAGTTGTCAACTGCCTGGTGAGTGTGGAGGGCAACCACCAACAGGTACACAGAGACCTCAGCAAAGGGTGGGAAACTAAGTTCCAGGCATCTAAGGAAATCTCTGTCCAATCATTAGCTAAGCACTAAGCAAACCAAGCAGAGACTTCAGCGGCCACATATAAAAAAGAATATAGACTTTACAGAATTCATTCTGAAAAGTCACTAAACAAACAACAACAAACAGCAATAACATTCCTGGGGAAGGGGCAGAATCTGATTTCCAGAGCTGCCACATTTAAATAATGATAAATAAATAACCAGTTTCCAAAAAAAATTTATGAGACATTCAAAGAAACAAGAAATACTTTCTTGGCCCAGAAGAAAAAAGCAGCCAATAAAGAGAGGGAAATTTTTTTAAGAGCCAGATAGAAATTCTGAAGTTGAAAAGTACAATATCTGAAATGAAAAACAAAACAAAACAAAACAGATTTGAACAGGTAGAACAAAGAATCAGTGAACGTGAAGGTAGATCCATTGATATTATCTAGTCTGAGGAAAAGAAAGAAAACAAAATGAATAAAAATGAACAGACCCTGAGCATATGCATGATGGGAGTTCCGAAAAAGAAAAGGGAGGGGTAGGAGAGAGGAGGAGGGAGAGAGGAGAGAGGAGAGAAGAGACAGAGAGAAAGAAAGAGAAATGGGCAGAAATATTTAACAAAATAATGGCTGAAAAATTCTCAATCTGATTAAAAAATAAGCCACACACCCAAGCAGCTCAAATTCCAAGTGTGAGAAACTCAATGGGCAGACAATGTATAAAGGTATAATTTGTTTCACCATAACAGCACAAAGAGAAGGAGAGGGATGGAGCAAAGATTTTGTTTACTGTCATTACTGAGTATTAATCTGAACTATGTTATCAGTTAAGATGTCAATCATAACCCCCAGGGCAACTATTAAGAAAATAACTTAAACACAGTTAAAAAAATAATAAGGAAATTAAAAAGGTACACTAGGAAATATCTACTTAACACAAAAGAAGGCAGTATTGGAGGAAAAGAAGAACAAACAAGACATACACAAAACAAATAGCAAAATGCCAGACATAAATCCTCCTCCATCAGTAATTACATTAAATGCAAATGGATTAAACATTCCAATTATAAGGCAGAATTGACAGATGGATTTAAAATTTGATCCAACTATATGCTGTCTACAAAACATACACTTTACATTCAAAGACAAACAAGTAAACAGACGAAAAATCAAGATATGCCATGCAAATGGTAACCAAAAGAGAGCTGGAGTGGTTACACCACTATCAGACAAAAGAGACTTTGGATAAAAATTGTCACTAGAGACAAAGAAGGAGTTTTATAATGATAAAAGGGTCTATCCATCAGGAAGATGTAACAATTATAAACATTTATGCACCCAAAAACAGAGCCCTCAAAATAAAATGTGAAAAACCTGACAGAATGGAAGAGAGAAATAGACAATTCAACAATAATACTGGAGAATTCAATACTCCACTTTTGATAATGGATAAACATTAGGAAAAAAACAAGAAAAGACTTACCATTATAAACCAATCAGACCTAACAAAACATATATAGAACACTCCACTCAACAAAAGAAGAATATACATTCTTTAAGTGCACATGGAACATTTTCCAGGATAAACCATATGTTAGGCCATAAAAGTCTCAATAAATTTAAAAGAATTGAAATCATACAAAGTGTGTTCCCTAGCCATAGTTCAATGAAATTAGAAATCAGTAAAACAGGGGGAGAAAATAAAATAAGTAAATAAAAAGTAAAAAAAAAAAAAAGAAATCAGTAACACAATTAGACAGCTGTGCTGTTCACGGTCTCATTTCCTCTAATTTTTTTTTCTCCTCTCATGCCCTTCCTACTCACTGCTGATACGGTCCTTATATAGCAATTCCCTTTTGGGGGTGCTAATTTGCCACTTCTAATCCATTAGAAGCTTAGAAATTCAACCACCAAACTGGCATAACAAAAGAACAAGGCTCAGTACAAGCCCAGGAAGGGCTCTGCCTTAAACAAGCATGCAGCATTAGTGCAGTCTCCGAAATGTCTATCCGAGCCACTGAGGGGCCTGCCTGGCAGGTGAGGTTAACGGGAGGCCTAAAGAAGTGAGGAAGGCACTATTATAACACAAATCACCTCCATGACAACCAGCAGTTAAGCAAGATTATTTCTTTGTGGTGAGAACATTCAACCACCTCTCACTAGATGGCAGATAAGGCAACCACCCTGATCTGATCATTATACAACATATACACATACTGAAGAATTAAATTGTAGCCCATAAATATGTACAATTACAACGTGTCAATTTTTTTTTTTAAAGAAACATTATTTCTTCTATCATTAAAGGTGGGGGGGGAATCCAGGCTTCTGGAGCACGGCTGTTCAACTTTCCTTGATAAACCAGTCAGATTAACACGGGAGATCATTTCTTTTTACATATCTTGCTGTAAACTCCAAGTTCCCTCAATGATATGCCTTCCCATAAAAAGAACATCATTGATCTCACCCTTCCTTACATTACTTTTTATTTAAAATCAGTATCATGGGGTTTCATACTTCTAATTTCTCTTCAACTGTTTCATGAACATATGGTCTTTGTCTCCTCAACTACACTGAAGCCCTTGAGGGAGAAAAAGAAGGCCATTCATGTTTCAGTCTTCTGCAATTTCCCTATCAATTCAGAGAGCAGTCCTTGGCTCATTAATAAGCCCTTAACAAATGCTTACTGGTCAACTCAGAGCTTCACAACTAGTGTATTTTGGTACACACATATATCATGAACAAGTTCTCCCTGCAGAACTCTCTTGGAGGGGAGAACTCCTTCATGACAACAATCTGTCCGGGTTTGGGTGGTATGGGGGTGGGAGCAGGAGCCCTTGGAAGCGGTCTCCTCAGCGTGTGTGAGTGCCACGATAGGGGAAAAAGGTGGGGAAGCCTTGGGTGAAATGACTGACTCGAAATGCTGCTAAAAAAAACTGGAAACAGCCTGAATGTCTGTAAAAAAGATGAAGCTCTTTTATGTACAAATGGAAAATCTTCCAAGAAATTTAAGTGAAAAACAAGATGTAGATAGTATGCATAACGTATTCATGCAAAAGGGGGGAAGATGTATAAACTTAATTGCTTGTATATAATATGAAATACTGTATGATATCTCTGTAAGGATACACCACGGTGACTAACTCATGGGGGGAGGCCAAAGGTTAGAGACAGGTAGGAAGATTTATCCCTGCAAACCCTTTGCACTTTTGAATTTTGAACATGACAACATTAGCTATTAAAGACACTAACATTATAAAGTTGCCAAACCACCTTTACCTATCTCCAAATTCCATTAATACTGATTATCATCTACCCAAACACCTTCATTATTAGTCAAACTTTGCATGAAAAAAATGCAAGAAAGATCTGAGTGCTGGTTACCCCACTGTGTGAATTTGTGAAAATCCACTGAGCTCTACACTTATGACCCAGTCACTTTTCCATAGGTATAGTATTCACCAATAAAAAGTTAGAAACAAAATGAAAAGGTTATTTAGGTCAACTTGCTCTTTGTTCTCTCTTAGTATTCTGTTCTTAAAGGAGTAGCACAATATTTCATATATTTGGTGAGATAAAATAAATTACTGTTCCAAATTTTTCAATAATGTTTCTCAAAAAAATTTCATATGGGCCAAGCTCAGTGGCTCATACCTGTAATCCTAGCGTTCTGGGAGGCCAAGATGGGAGGACTGCTTGAGCTCAGGAGGTAGAGACCAGCTTGAGCAAGAGTGAGACCCCATCTCTACTAAAAATAGAAAAAAATTAGCCAGGCATGGTGGCATGCACCTGTACTCCCAGGTACTTGGGAGGCTAAGGCAGGAGGATTGCTTGAGCCCAGGAGTTTGAGGTTGCAAGTGAGCTATGATGATGCCACTATACCCCAGCCAGGACAACAGAGCAAGACTCTGCCTTAAAAAAAAAATATATATATATATATGATTTGGGTCAATAATGCTGACCCCATGTAATAAAGTGGACCAAGCCTGACCAGCTCCTCTCACCTCTTTTCCAGGGTTTACAGCCTCAAGGCCCATGCTCTCACCCTCCTGTAACTTTTCTGTGAGTTTAAAATTATTTTCAAATAACATTTTAAAGCTGTTTATTAAGACATAACTACCAATAACTATCAAAACAAGCTTAGAAATGAATCTGGACTTTGACAGTTGTTCCTTGCCAGTTATTTTAATTTACATAAGTGTTATCCAAAGGCATTAATTCTATTTGCAAAAAAAAAAAAATAATACCTTCTGGCTAGTTTTATAATAGGGCAAAATAAGTACCTTCCAAGACCCAAAGCTTAACATAATTGTCTCCATCATAAGACTCCACCTCAATAATTTCTCATAATACAAGCCTTAATGGAGAAACTAGATTTACAGGAAGTTTAATAAAAGTTTCTCATCCGCATGAAGGATTAAGCTCACCTAAGTGGTGAACACAATGATAAACCCTAATAACAACTTAGGTTAGAAGCACTTAAAGCACAGAAAGAAAAAAAAAAAATCAAAGGTCTAATAAGATGGTAAATGTCCCAATAGATATAATTCTTAACAATGATTATGAACTAGGTGTGAAAGGCAAAACTTTAAACATATAGGAAAACATACAGGAGAAAATCTTTTGTGACCCAAGGAAGAGAAGAATTTCTTAAATAAGACACAAAAGCACAAACCATAAAGGAAAAGAATGATAAATTGGACTGAACTTAGATTCATAATTTGCATGTAATAAAAAGTTCACAATTAAGGTGAAAAGACAAGTCTACTCGGAAGGCTGAGGAGGGAGGATTGCTTGAGCCCAGGAGTTCAAGGCTGCACTGAGTTATGATCGTGACATTGCACTCCAGCCTGGGCAACACAGTTAAGACCCTGTCTCTAAAAAAATTTTTTTAAATAAAAAAAAGACAAGCTACAATCTGGGAGAAGATACTCTACCCAAAATAAACCACTCCAACAAAATCATAAGACAGACAACATTCCAACAGAAAAAGGGGCCAGGCTATGAATAGGCAACTCACAGAAAAGAAAAAAAGAACTCTGGGCACTGCTGGTGGGAGGGCATCCAGCACCAGCCACAGGAGAGCAAGCCAGCGGTATCTAGCAAAAACTCAGTCATCATAAGGCATTTAAAGTAACGCAGAGCAGCAGCCACACCCTGACTACCCACACTCCCAGGGAGGTCCTCGCTGCTGCAGCCCCAGCGCCCACGGTGGGGAAACAGGGAACCACCCAGGGAGGGAGCTGCCTCCCCGAGCAGGTCCCTTTAGCTAATAAGGCCACTGACAGCATGCATTGAGTCTTAGGGGGGGCTTCAAGTGTCCCGACAGGACAATTCCAGGCACCCTTCTTAGTGTGTTAGAAACCTTTGGTGATTATATCATATCAGAGGAAAACTACCCCAAACGGCCTCCGAACCCTGCAACCCCAGGATAACGTTGGGGTTACATCTGGGCACTAAAGCTGGAGCAAAGTTCTTGATAAAACTCAAGATACTGGCTCTACTGGTGTCTGCCTAGCAGTATATAACATGACTAAACTAAGACATAGTTTTAAAAATTTTCTCTCAAAAATAGGCCTATCTTCTACAGTTCCAGCAAGAAAGCCAGCTTCTCAGAGATTGGGATCAGGAGAAAGTGCCAAAGCATCACATATTTTAACCGTAATGAAATATTTTAAGGTTATAACTTCTTAATTAAGGATGGAGAAAATGCAGAAATACTGCCAGTTGTATAATGCTTAAAACAGCATGAAATCCTCAAACAGCCTTCCTCACTGCAAAAATCCGTGACAACAGAGAGAGCCCCCAGGCCCAGTGAGCCGTCCCCTGTGCGTGGGGGTGGGGGAGAGCATAAGGCACACAGAGAATAAGGGGTTCACTCAGATCACATTTACAATTTAAAGTGTACCTTTATGATTTTATAATTAAAAATCACATGAAGACCACTCCCTGTACACTTGAACATGTCCACTTCCCTGGAAGTTCAAACAAAAGAAATAGAGTGATTAGAAGACATTTAAAAGCAAGTCTGGGGGGAAGACAAGCACAGGCAAGAATACTATTTCTTCACTTGAGTATGTACTTTAGAAAATTAACTCAAAAAAGAGCTAAGGCCAGGCACAGTGGCTCACGCTTATAATCCCAGCACTTTGGGAGGCCAAGGCAGGAGGGTAGCTTGAGGCCACAAGTTTGAGACCAGCCTGAGCAAAATAGTGAGACATCCAACTCTACCAAAAATAAAAAAATATAGCTAGGTGTGGTGGTGTGCGCCTATAGTCCCAGCTACTCGGGAGGCTAAGGTAGGAGGATCGCTTGAGCCCAGGAGTTCAAGGCTGCAGTGAGCAATGATTGTACCACTATACTCCAGGCCTGGGTGACAGAGTGAGACTCTACCTCTTAAAAAAAAAGGGAAAAAGAAAAGACCTAACAGTTCACATCAGAAAGCGTATTCCTTTCCTTATGAATGATCTGGGGGTAGGGGGGAGGGAGAAGAAAAAAAATGGAAGAAATTAAAAAAAAAAAAAATCAGAAAGTGCATTCTTTTTCTCAGGCAAAAGATCTAGCAACTGCCTCTGCTCCTTACAAATACAAGCAGTTTATCAACCTAAACACAACACAATCTAAATAATTTTTTTCACTCTAATCAATATTAGGATCCTACAACTGAAGACAAGAGAAGCACATCTGCCAATAATAACAGAGAAAAAAGTCCAAAGCTAACTCATATTCTCTAAACTTTTAAAAAGAAAAAGTCTACAAGCAGACTTCCTACTCCCTTCAACGAATTTCACTTATGTGTCAAGGTAACTCAGAAAATGCAGACCACCTATTCTGAAAGCAACAACTATAATTGTAAAGGCACAGATTACAATAACCATCTGAAAAGTCAAGGTTCAAAATAAATGCAAAGCCACAAGCTATTGGCTTTTTCACATCATGAATCATTTTATAAATTCAAAACATGTAAGTTTCTAATCTGTGTGGGTCATCGTGACCAAACGAGAACAGTCAGGCCTTCGGGAGAATAGAGTTAGGGAAATGCCCTATACTCTTGCAATTCTAGCTGTAGAATCAGAAGTCTGATAAGATGATTTTCTGGATAATCATGAAAATATCACGGTGACCATCAGCAAACCATATCTTTTCTTTAGACCCCAAGTAACATTATTTATTAACCAAGGTATTAGGACAAAAGTATGGAAGGTATGCTGTAAAGAAAAAAGGTAATAAGGGGAATTAAAAAAAAAAAAAGAACTAATGACAAAATTAACAGTTTTTCCCATAGTAAAAGATTCTGTTCTTACCTCATAAGACCAGACACACTGCACCCCTGCAAACCTCCGGACACATCTTCCCACCTCCACGTCCTCATGGGTGGTGTACATTTCCCGGAGACACTTGCCAATGTGTGGTACCATTCTCCGAAGCACCTCCCGGCTCATGATCACGCCAGGCCCCCCCATGCAGAAGTTCTCACCAGGCTCGAGGGCCAGTTTTCCCATTTCTTCCGTGGTGCCTAGTCCCGTCTGCCCAAGAAAGAGGGGCTCGCTGCTATTCAAACTCCTCAGAAAATTCTCCAGACGGTCTCCTTTGATGTAAACATCATCGTCTGCTCTCATAAACCATTCATACTTGTCCAAGTAGTGGTCATGCATGTACTTGAGCATCATAAAAGACTTCTTCTGGGGTGGGTAGGAGTCATCCACGCCCCGTAGTGGCACTATGGGAATTGGTAGAGATGTGTCTGAACCCTCACTAGAGAAGAATTCAACTTTCCCAGGAATTGTCTTGGACCACGTTCTGGAATTGAAATAAATATCAGTTAGAGAACAGTTTATTTCAAGCTTCTTATTTTCAGGAATTCACATATTTGATCATTTTGAATTGCCACATTCAAGAGGATGATGAACACTTTGATCTACTTGCTTCCTCTTAAAGGAAGCCCAGGCTACCAGGTATTGCAAAGTCTGAAAAAAGAACCCCAACTAAAAAGAAAGATGAAGTGTTAAAACACTTCCAGGACAGCTATTGTAAGTTTTAGTTATGGCTGAAAATCAGATTGCCAGGGCACCAAGGTCTACCTATGTGGGTTAATTTTCTGATACCATCAACTCCCTACCTAACAAACTCCTCAGCTCTATAAAACAAATGACAATAAAAAAAATCAAATTGTTAGCTCACTGTTCACCCGTTGACAGAGGAAAGATGAGTGGTCAACTGGAAGGAAACAAAGTAACGGCTCCTTTTGCTGAACAACTAATTCAAGGTTATCACAGTTGCACTTTTCCTTATACCTTCTTCAAGCTATGTATTAAGAGCTGAACTAGTTTAGCTACAATAACTCATTTGTGCAGACTACTTCCAGGAAAAACATATCATGGAGAATAAATGAAACAGTAAATTCAATCTTAAGATAAAAAAAGCACGGTTCCCAAATTACATTCTATGTTTTTTTTAAATTTTACTTAACTGTTACAATTGTATACACTATAGTGAAAAAGTGACTTGAAGAATCAATGAAACCCACACAAATCTTTAATGGAAAGTCTTGGAAGAGAAATATCTGAAAAGATATACACCAAATCTCCGGGGAAGAGGTACAGAAGTAGGGAAATTGGGAGGGGCCAGAGGAAGCGTGGGTAAAGATGACTTTCACTTTTTGATCTATGCATCTCTATAATGAGGGAAAATTTTATGAGTATCACATTACTTGTTTTTGAAAAAAAATTTTTAATTGTGATAAAAGACACATAACGCAAAATTTATCATCTTAACCATTTTCAAGTTTAAGTTCAGCGGCCTTAACAATGTTGTGCAACCATCCATCTTTTCCAGAACTCTTTTCATCTTGCAAAAGTGAAATTCTAAAACATGGTACTATTTTGTAATTTTTTTTTTCTTTTTGAGACAGGGTCTTACTCTGTCACGCAGGCTGGAGTAGAGTGGCATCATTACAGCTCACAGCAACATCAAACTCCTGGGTTTAAGCAATTCTCCTGCCTCAGCCTCTGGAGCAGCTGGGACTCCAGGCATATGCCACCATACTCAGCTAATTTTTTTTTTCTATTTTTTGTAGAGGTGCAGTCTCATTATGTTGCTCAGGCTGGTCTTGAACTCCTGGCCTCAAGTCAACCTCTCATTTCAGCCTCCCAAAGTGCTAGGATTACAGGCATAAGCCACTGTGCCTGGCTGTTACTTTTGTAATTTTAAAAACAATTTACAATGAAGTACTTGGAAAACAAACAACTGGCTTTTATTTTTCTTCCTAACCCAAGTATAAGGAATACAAAACAACTTCAAATTTATTTTATTTGAGCAGAGGAAAAATTCAACGGGACTCAAATTTCTGCCAAACATGTCTCTCAAAAAATTCAAAGATTAAATACAAACCATTTTTATCAAATCTAGGATGATGACTGTAAGATGCACCATTGTTTTTATCTACTAATAACAAAGAAAAATATACTGGCTGGGGGAGGTGGCTCATGCCTATAATCCCAGCACTTTGGGAAGCCAAGGCAGGAGGATTGCTTGAGGCCAGGAGCTCATGACCAGCCTAAGCAACATAGCAAGGTGCCATCTCTATAAAAAAAAAAATTTTTTTTAATTAGCTGGGCATGGTGGCATGCACCTGTAGTATTCCTAGACACTTGGGAGGCTGAGGCAGGAGGATTGTTTGAGGCCAGGAGTGTGAGGCTACAGTGAGCTAATGATAATGCCACCATACTCCAGCCTGGGCGACAGAGCAAGACCTTGTCTCAAAAAAAAAAAAAAAAAAGTGAAGGGGAAGGAAAAAATTACTGCCAATCATAATCCCACGATGCCAGTAACTGTAAAATGCATCCTAATTTCAGAGATGTTAAAGTTTGAAAAAAATTCATCTTATAATGAATGTAAGATGGTAGTTGTTAATGTTTTTCCTTAATGGATTTTATGAGACTGATACACTGCCAGCTGCTCTAAGAGGGCAACAATACCTATAGATTTTAAATGGACTTATATATTCTTATGCCACTTAAAGAACTCTGAGAAACAACCAAGAAACTAATTCATTAATTAATTCTGTGGTACATTAATTCTACACATACATTAATTCTATGATATTAGATACTTTACCAGTTACTGTACTTCATTTTCACAAAGGATATACTCCTAAGAAAAAGGATGTAGAATAAACAACAGAGATGGAACAATTATTTTAAAGAGAAACCAACTCCTCCTATGAAGGGACAAGTCCTTCTGCAAATGTGCATGTGCTGCAACATACACAGCATGTATGACAATCTACACGTACTCTTCTACACCGTGGTGATGTCTGGAGGGCAGACAACTTCCCAGCACTCCTCAAGGAGCCCTTGATGCCTGCTCTCATTATGCAGAAATGCTTTCTGCTTGGCAGTCACAGCAATTCTTTGAAAATGTAAATCATTTCAGTGTTTGGCACATGATAAAGGTCAACAAATGTGTGGAATGAGTCCTGCCCATTCCTGTACAATAAGTGACTTAAAGATGCCCTATGTTTTCAAAAGGGCAGAAATCATTTCTATGACCTTCTCTTCACTTTCCATCAGCCACACTAACACTTCCCACCATTCCTACATGTAGGAGGAAACTGACTTAATCAAACTACAAGAGAACAACTAGAGGCAAAATTCACAGGTATGCTGGAGTTGAAATATACTACCATTCGTGGTACTTCTGAAACATAATTTAAAGCTAAATTGTCTGTAGCATCTTACCACAGATTTTAAAAGGATAATGAAGAAAATCAATTTAACTTTAGCTATAGCCAATACATACTCTGCTTAACATGATTAATAAAACAAACGAAGTTCAAAGTAGTACTAAAGCAGCCAACCCCAGAAGCCATGAAAATACTAAAGCACCATGATATCATTTGGGAGATGGGGTAGGAAGACAATACCTGCCTTCAAAGGAACAATATACTAAAGAGACAATCTATAGCATAACGCTTAAGAGCACAAGCTCTGGAATCAGGCCACTGATGGGTGAGAATCCTAACTCCACTCTGGGCAAGTTACTCTGTGCCTCAGTTTCCTGACCTGTACACAGGGGATAATAATAGTACCTGTCTGCTAGTGTTGCTTTGAGGGTTAAATGAGTCATTATATGTAAAGTGCTTAGAAGCCTGCCTGGCACTATGTAGGTAAGATTGATTATTAGGGAAGATAGGAGTTTGCAAACAAAATAAGGTAGTGAAAGAAAAAATAGGGGAAAACGGGAACGTGTGGGCTGAACATGGAACAGTCAGTCTCAAAGATGAGATGTGGGAGCACAGGTACTGCGGAAAATGTTTCTCTCATTTCTGGCTAAAACCCTAACCCTCATGCTATATATGAGAATTTTCTTTTACTATCAATCTCAGACAATGTTATAGCGTAGGAGTCTAAGACTTTAAATTTTAAGAGTGTTTTCACTTTAAAATACCATAATCTTTCATATTAGACAGAGGATCAAAATTTACTTTCGTCTAGCCCTGCTTCCCACGTGGCCCCACCGGACAGAACACAGCGAGGGGAGCTCTAGCAGTGCAGCCATCACAGACACAATGAATGCCTCGACCATGACTGGAAATGGTGTAATTTGTCCAAGAAGGGAAACCAATTAATTTTAAAAACAGACAATCTAACCTCAAACCATCCTTAAAAGCCTCTCTGCAGTTTTATGGTAACTCCACCCAATTACCATCTATTCCTTTTTAGGTAACCCAGGGAAAAACCTCATGTTGTCCTTTTCTGTTCTAAATGACTGGCGGTTTGAAAGAAATCTCTCAATATGAAGTCTTTGTAAACCCTCTAATCTTTGAAATTGTGAACTTTTCAATTAGGGTGCCTTTAGCTTAAATAGCTCCACAAAGTGAAGGAGTTGTGGGACATAAATCATGATTCATCATGCTTAGGAAGGAGGAGGGTATGCATTAATAACATCACAGAATTGACGGAAATGCTGCTGCAGAAGCAAGCTAGCCCTCCTTCTGCAACAGAGACAGGTTCCTTAATTTTCACAAGCAAATGTCCACTTTGCCATCAACACATTTGTTACCAGAAGCAAAGAGCTCTTGCTTAACTGAAACAGCAAGAGTATTTGCAAATGCCCTTGCCAGAAAGCTCATTTTCAATGGACTGATATCTGACTCTTGCTAAAGCCCAGATAAGACAGTTGAAATCTGAGAGTGCCAAGCGAATCTTCCATTCCTCTAGGCTGCTATCACTAAACCAAGTTAAATCACAACAGTCAAGTAACAAGGCTGGACTGATAGTAGCTTAGCTAAGGAATGCCTTTGCTGACTTAGGACTTAATACCATAGTCTCCATTTCTATACAGCAGCATTTTAAGAAAAACTACATAAAATACATTTCTGTACAAAACTCTATCTACAGCATGACTGTTGTCCCGGGTATATATTTCTAATACATGGGTAAATTTAAAAACCAGGCAACAGTACAGACTTGTGATGTAGCTTACTAAGGGAACAAAAGTATACATACAAAAATAAAATAATGTACAACTCCACCCCAGAGTATTCACTGTGGTTATTTCTGGATGGGGGAAAACAGAAGTGATTTACTTTTCTTCTTTGTGTTTTCTAGATTTTCTAAAATTTCTGCAACAGGCATATTTAGAGTTAGAAAAATGTTATCTGGGTGAAAGTGTTAAGCTAACAAGCAACCAAGAAAATCAAAAGATTTGACAACAGGAAACTTTTTACTTTTGTGATAAAAACATTTCTTTATCCAATGAGTTAAAACTGAAGGAAAAATGGAGTAACATTGAGTTCTTTCTTTTGTACTTTCTAAACTTTAATAGTTATACTCATTTTTATCATTTAAAAAGTGAGGAGATTTTCTAGGAGTTCCCCCAAACCACTACTACATGTGTTGTCTGATGGTTACAGAGTGGTAAGTGTAAAGGAAAATAACAATCTCAGGACCACCCCCCAACAACTGCTTATGCACAAGGGAGGTCAAGCCTGGAGGCTGAGTCATGCAACACCCCCTCCCAATTGAATAGCTGCTACTAACATTACACAGTAGCCAGATACCCAAGGAAGGGTAAAGGGCCTTGGGCATCTATAAGGACTGCCACCATGGGTCATTCATATGGAAATTCCTTGCTGGCCTCCCATAAGCAAGGACATGCAAATTATAACTTTAGGTCTAGAGGCTAAGTCTAGCTCCTAAAACTAAAGTCTTTTCATTCTATACTAATAATGTTTAATATAAGTTTATCTTCTCAGGTACAGAACAGAGACAGGACAAGATCATTCTTCTACCTACCCAGGGACATCTGCATAATTGACTCTTCCTTCCCTCCCTCTTTCTCTTCAAATTCGCCCTTCAAAAAACAGTCACAGATTTGTATGTGGTTTGTGTTTCCCAGCAAGTCCTCAAACTTTGGCTTAATAAACCTCCACCGATTGCAATCTTCGCCTGAGTCACTCATTTTGGGTTGTCGTAAGTTTGAAAGGACTCATGATAAAATCATCTCAGAAGGTGGAGTCAAAGAAGAAAGGGAGAATATAGGTTTTTCTTTATAAAACTGATAAATAGGAATTAAATGTATATATAGTTGTCCCTCAGAATCCAGTGGTGGTTGGTTCTAGGACCCTCAAAAATACCAAAATCTGCAGATGTTCAAGCCCCTGACAAAACGGCGTAGTACTTGCTTATCACCTAGGCACATCCCCTCTAAATCATCTCTAGATATTTATAATACCTAATACAATATAGTTATTATACTGTATTGGTTTCACCTGTATTATTTTTTTATTGTTGTACTTTACTTTTTATCAGGGTTTTCTTCCAAATATCTTCCATGTGAGGTTGGTGGAATCTACACGTGTGGAACCCTGGGATATGGAGAGCTGACTGTATTTATATTCTTCCCTGTCACAGAAAGGATTTAAAACACCTTAGCCAAAATTCAAAGAGAATGAGAAAAATAAGCAAGAAAATGAGGCTGAAAGAAAACAACAGCAGGAAACTCCAGCAAGGCAAGAGGGGCAATTCCTGGCTGGGGCTGCCCTGCCCAGCTCTCCACCCAGTGGCATCTCGAATCCATCAGAGCACTCTCAGGATACCCACTCCAACTGGAGTGAGAGCACGTGCCGAGACCTAGTTGCCCTAAGGTGATCTACGGATTTGCTAAGGGTGGGCCCAGATTCATCCATAAGCTTTCCAGCAGGCAGCCAGGAGAAGTCACAGACTCTGTCCCACTATTCAGGGTTAAGCATAAAAACTACTTCTCCCCAGGGCCATGGTACAGAAAGCAGGGCAGATGTGACGGCTATCCTTACAGGAAGTACATTTTGATGGAGCAGCAGTTTTAGTTCATCCTCCCAAAAAAGTACATGGAGCGCACTATGCTATGCTGCCAGTCGGAGCAGCCATGGGCCTTGTGAAAATGCAGCGGTCTTCCAAGGCTACCAAGTGATGCCATAGGCCTCTCCTCAGCTGGAAGGAATGCCCCCTGGCATAATGTTGCAAGCATTATTCAGTCCACCATCTCCCTCCTTTGCCTTGGTCCCAAGAGCTCTACGGCAAATGTATTTAGCTGCAGTTCCCCCTTCCGTGTTTGTGGTTTCCTCTTTTAAAATCTTTTAACTGCTTCATTGTGCATGTTCTTATCATGTGAACAAATTCAAATTCTTTTTGAAAGTAAGTGAGAAAATATAATAGAGGTGGTGGGAAAATTATTTTAAAAGAGAAATCAAATTATACTCTTTATTGTCAATCCTAAAAAATAGACTTAAGGGGAAATCAAGCATTTGAGAGTCTGTCTTCTCTCTCAATAAAGCTGTTGGCAGGGTGGATTACAGTTTCCCACTTCAACAACAGCCTGGGCACTAGACCAGAGGGCATTTCCAAGTATTAAGAGCTACGAGGAGCCTGTCCTTTGAGCCTAGGTTCATAGCAAACAATGGGAATATTCATCATCTATAAACATGCAACTAACTCTTAATAATATACGTGGAAAAAAATCTAAGTTTTCAAATCTAATTCTAAGAAAAAAAAGTCAGTGTTGTTTAACGCAAACAGTAACACCACCCCGAAATTATTCTGGCCAACCTCTTTGTAAACCACCATCTTCCTGGATCGAGGCACCACATGGTATCAAGCCGCGTGACAGCAGCCAACGGCCACCCTGACTCTAAAGCCTCCACTGGCCAGCGTATTGGCTTTTCCATCCCACACACTTATCTCTCAGGTTATTAGACACATTTCTTTTCCAGTCTCTTGGTTGCTGATAAGGCTGAGGAAAGAGTCATCACAGATAAGGACAGCAACCTTACACACACTTCAACCACTTCTACCAGCTCTTTGTCTGCCTGGTCTGGCGACATGAAAGCCCAGATAAAACCTGCCAGTCAAGGGCACCTCTGCAGTGTTTGGGCTGGATTTAACTGAAGGCCAGAAAACTCGATTCAAACATTAGCTTCTGAAACCTGCATTCTGTGTCTGGATCCATTTGCTACACTAAATCCTGCCCATTTGTTTGCAGGCATTACTGTCAGAAATATACAAAACAAAGTTGAACACAAAATCAGCCTTTGCACCTATGATCAACTTACAAAACCAAAACTTTTCCTTTTTTTTTTTGAGATAGGGTCTCGCTCTATTGCCCAGGCTGGAGTACAATGGCGCAGTCATAGCTCACTGCAGCCTCAAACTCATGGGTTTAAGCAATCCTCCTGCCTCAGCCTCCTGGGTAGCTGGGAATACAGGCACATGTCACCACGACTGGTTAATTTTTCTATTTTTTGTAGAGATGGGGTCTTGCTCTTGCTCAGGCTGAACTCATAACTCCTGGCCTCAAGCAATCCCCCCGCCCTGGCCTCCCAGAGTGCTAAGATTATAGGCATGAGCCACCATGCCCAGCCCCAAACCACAACTCTAATGGCATTAATAGCTACATTTTTTAAATAACCTTCAGGTTTTTGGTTTAGAAGCACCGATTTGACACCAAATCAGGGCAGACTGTATCTTATTTTTAATCATCCATAGGCAAAAGTATTTGTCTACAGCAGTCCCCAACCTTTTTGGCACCAGGGATTAGTTTTATAGAAGACAATTTTTCCACAGATGGGTGGGGTGTGGAGGCAGAGCTCAGGCAGTGATGCCAGTGATGGGGAGCGGCTATAAATACAGATGAAGCTTCTCTCACCCACTGCTCACATCCTGCTGTGCAGCCCCGTTCCTGAGTTTCATGGAAGACAATTTTTCCACAGGACTGGGTGGGAGATGGGGATGCAGAGCTCAGGCGGTGATGGGAGGCCGGGTTCCTAACAGTCCACGGACTGGAGCCAGGCCATGGCCTATGGGAGGGACCAGGTCTACAGAAGATACCTTGTAGCTATAAATGCTTCAGAAATGACAGTGAAGACAGACAGCTTTCCTACCTTTAAATTGTAACTAAGTTTCTTCTTTCCCTAATTCCCTCCAGAACCAGAAGCCAAAAAGGTATCCACAACAGATGGAAGCACTGAATATCTACATTAAAATACAGAAAGTGAAGCCCTCACATCTCAAATGCAATCACCTAATTCTCCCAAGTATCACCCAGAAGCAGGAAGTTACTGGGTGAATATCTGAGGAAAATATAGTTACAGTAACCAAGTAAACGTGTTTAACCCTACATTTCAGGACAGAATTACGTGTTACTGAAACAACAATGACCCCAAGGAGCCGAGGACCAACCCGCCCTCTGTGCCCAGTAGTCCCCTGCAGCTCCAGTTTAACACACTCACAATGGAAAGCACAGTTCTTCTCCAAAGTTGTCATCTCCTTTTTGTCTGTCTCAGTATAGCTTTTTTACTAAATAATTGTTCATTGTAGAAAAACTAGGGTATAGTTTTAGAATATAGAAAAGCACTAAGAAGAATATAAAAGATCATTTAGCATCATGGTGTGTATATTCTTTTATTCTTTCTATGCTACACAAACACATAAGTTTATTTTGCTTGATTTTACACAAAAATGGCCTCATACTAGCCACACTAAGTTACTACCCACTCTCAAATATATTTTGAACCTCTCTTCATTTCAATAAAAATATTTCAGCCACACCATTTTTAATGGTTAGAGATGTAGATTACAGTATGAATGCATCAGTTAAATTGACTTTGGTCCATATACCTCCTAATGCAAGACACCTAAGATACCTGAAATTTCCATTTCATATGAATGCCTTTTAGCACATCTTTAAATTCCTCTGGAAAATTTTCTAGAGGAATTTCTAGATCTCAGGAGAGATGCATTTTAAAGTTCTTGATAAAAACTACCAAAGTGCCCCCCAACAGGTACCAGTCTGTGCTCCGGCCCTACTCCAGCTCCCCCTCTCTAACAGTAACACTGCCAGACTGATCTTCTGAAACACAAATCCCATCAAGCTATTCTCCTGCTGAGATATCACCAACAACTCTGGACACTCACAATACAAAGCCCAAACCCCTTAGCCTGGCACACAGACCTTCCCTCCTGCCTGGCCCTGCAAGTCCCTGCCTACCACTCTGCCACCCACAGCCTACAGCCAGCCCCAGTGAACTGTCCTGTCTCTCATGACTTCACTACTTTTTGCTATTTTATGTTTTAGGAAACATGCAGTTGTCTCTGCTTAAAAACTCCTACTCATCCTTCAGGACTCAGTAGGGGGAAAAGGGTGGGAGTGTGGGTGAGACCCTTCTTGACGCCCTTCATACACTGAGTGTAAGCCTCTTTCTTCTGTAACTCCCACGGTAATTAGCCCAAGCACCTCCAGAGCCCTCATCATGCAGTACTGTCATTCATTTCCTTCCTAGACTATGAATCCTGCAGGGATTGGGGCCCAGTATTAGTAATCTACTTTCAATAAATAATAGCTTAATTAACAGACAGGGAAAAAAAGTGAAACTGCCAGTTCAATGAAAACACAATTATGCATACTCCTGTACTGATAACCATGGCTATCTCTGGAATATTCTGTTTCAGTCCATCAATATCTTGAACTATGACATAAAAAAACTATACTCTTGCTCAGGGCCACATTGTTGAGTAGTCTTCTACAGGAAATTCATAACCTGAAATGGGTTGTGCTCCAAAAGTTCACTTACGGATTGATTATTTGGATTTTATAAGCAAAAGCCATCTGTGTAAATGTTGCCAAATTGGATTCTATCTAAGAAAGCGAATAATACTCTAAACTGTTTCAAGATAAACATGGTTTACTTAGCAAAAGAAATAAGGAAATGAACTCAGATTTATAAGGTAGGAGGAACTCATTAAGGTTGGTAAAAGGAACAGTCTGCCTTCATTTAAAGCATTAGGAAGAGGTCATTAACTGATATAACAGTATCTTGAAACAAGATGCCTACATCTAAAGCTAGTGCCTCTCAAACTTTCTTCCCACAATCCCCTAGAGACTGATGTTAATCTTTAATGTTGCCCTTTATCACCCCTTTCTTCTGAGAAAGTAAAGAAAGAACAAAATTCTTCCCCATCTTTAGCCCAGGGGAGGTAAGAACCAAGACAAACAAAATGTGTTGGATTAGCTCAGTGTTCTGAGCATAAAAATGGACCAAAAAGCTAAATATGTATGCTTTTTATCAAAATATTGATTTCAAAAAAAATCTAAATAGCTTCAAAACTCTTTCAGCAAGAACAGGTAAGTGTAGCCAAAAAATGTTTGAAACAGATGAATAACAAAGGGGAACTTGTCTACCGGATATTAAAATATTATTCAACCTTTAATAATTCCAATGGGTGGTACTGGCACAAGAACAGACAGAAAGATCAATGGAACAAAATAGAAAGTCCAAAAACATACCCAAGAATTCTGAGTATGATGAAGATGGCATTTCAAATGGGTAGGGAAATGAGAGCTTAGTCAACAGACGGTACTGAGACAATGTACTACTTGGGGGAAAAATAAGATTGAAATGATTTCTATCCTTTCTAGAATTAGGGAAAAAAATGTTACCTTTAAAAATCTCTCCAGAGCAATAACTTTCTGAGCTTAAGGGGCAAGGGCGGGGGAAGCCTAAAACAGAAAGGGAAAGATATCATGTTTACCTTCTGAATATCAAAGAATATAACTAAGAAAAAAATTTTAAACATGGGAAAAATATGAACTGCAGGTAGTAACACAAGATACAAGGAACCCAAGGGTTAGGACAACCTGTCACTAATTAGCATAATAAACTATTTCAGAGGAATCATGTATCCTATTAAAGTGAAATTACCTAGAATACAAATACTTCGCAGATTAAGTCAAAATAAGTTATTTTATGTTCATTTGTAGAACCCCAGCTACCCACCTCCCTCTCCTGCTTAAACCCTCCAGTAGCTTTCTAATTCACTTACTTAGAACAAAATTCCATGAGACCAGATACTGCTGGCCCATTTCCTTTCATTTTTTGGCCTTCTTGGGGGTTACTGCCTTGGGACTTTGCAGCTCTTCACTTTGCCCTGCACACTCAGCAATGATATTCACTCAACTGGCTCCTCATTACCAGACCTCAGCCTAAATGCCACTTTCTTCAAAGCCTTCCCCAACCACCTAATACAGAGAGAGGACACCACCCCACCTGCCCTCACTTACCCTGTTCTATTTTCTCCACAGCACCCATCACTTGCTGAAACCCTTTTTTTAAGTGTCTGCCCCTCCCACTAGAGAACATGAGAACAAGCATCTGTACTGTTGTGTCCCCAACACTCAGGGCCTGGACCCAGAGGGGCCATACATGTATTTGCTTTACAAAGGGATGACTCCTAAGTGCATCTAAACATTTGAATGAATCAGATCACTCCTATGAACTTAACAGCTACCATGCCTACTCAGGGCCTATAGAAGTTAGCCCTGGCTGGTCTCTGACCTGCTACACTTACATTTTAAAGTCTGTTTCTTGTCTGCTGTCAGCTATTACTGCCCTGCTATCTCTTGGTGGCCCCTACCCTGACCTCAAGCATATGGCACATCTAGAAAGTAAAAATACTTAATGATGGGGCTACTCTATCACTAAAGTGCAGTGACTTTAGTGCAGACAGGCCTATTTCCTTGGATTTTTCAAAAGCTTTTTAGCCCCTTTTTGGATTTCAGTTCTTGGAAAGAAGAGATTGCTAGTTACTAGTTCCCAGACCCAAATTTTGACATTTTATATCCTACTCATAGTGCCATCTTACTAAAAGTGTTGGCATTTCCTTCACCCATAACTCAAACAATAGTTTTGTTTTTAAAAAACCAAAAACTGGAGTTTTTTATAAGAGTGAATTTGTTTTTTAGGGAAAATGTAAAACTGAGCACATCCAGTTCCAAACTAGAGTTCCACCTTGTGCTAGAAGATTCAAGCTTACTTTTATACTAATCTGTGCATGGAATTGCCACTTTAAGAGCTCAGTGTGGACTTTTGGCCCTGGCAGCAAAGCACAGCAAAACCGTAATCATAAGTTATACCCTATAACCTCCATCCCAATTGAGGCCTTCCCCCAAAGTTCCTTAACTTTTTAGCCTTAGGCTAAAATCATCTTGTGCCATCTCCCACAGCTAGTCTAAACACAGGGTTGACAAGCAGAGATGCAGAGGACCCTAACTAGCAGAGTAGGCCCACCCCCAGGCTCTCAGTACAGTGACTTCTTGGATGAGAAAAATAAAAGAAAACGTATGTGAGAAAGCAGAAAGAGTGACAGGATGCTGTTTCCTGCTGTGTTTCTCAGAAAGACAGGTGTCAAAAAGAATGGAGAATGGGTCCAGAGGACAAACTGTATTTCTACTTTTCAATGCCTGAAATAAACAGTGAGATAAAAGCTTACATCCAAAAAAATATGAGGTAGGAGATGTGTGAAAAAGGCCAAAAGAGCAAGCATCAAGCTCAGGCTTTGGGATAACATTCCCAAGTATAAAATAGTGGTTCTAGTTTGTGTTACATTTTCTGAGTATTGCTGGTGTATCAGGATCTCCGCTGATTTGCATATATTGATTTCATAACCATGAAAATGCAATTGGACGGGGGAGTCACCTCATCTAATATTTGAAGTAACTACTTTGGTCATTGCTCCCAAAGTTGTGATTTCACATGGTCTGTCACCAAATTGCCATCGTATGGATTTATTTGCAAAACCATGCTGCACACAACTTATAAATCTCATCCTCAATTTCTTTTTTTTTTTTTTTCTTTTTTTTTTGAGACAGAGTCTCACTTTGTTGCCCAGGCTAGAGTGAGTGCCGTGGCGTCAGCCTAGCTCACAGCAACCTCACACTCCTGGGCTTAAGCGATCCTCCTGCCTCAGCCTCCCCAGTAGCTGGGACTACAGGCATGTGCCACCATGCCCGGCTAATTTTTTTTGCTATATATATTTTTAGTTGGCCAGATAATTTCTTTCTATTTTTAGTAGAGACGGGGTCTCACTCAGGCTGGTCTCGAACTCCTGACCTTGAGCGATCCACCCGCCTCGGCCTCCCAGAGTGCTAGGATTACAGGCGTGAGCCACCGCGCCCGGCCTCATCCTCAATTTCTGATGTGGCTGTTTCTCTGGTCAAAAAGTATGATTCACATAAAATTCCAGGTAATGCATGGTAGGTCTGCATGAGAGCCCTAATCTGCTGGTTCCCAAGTCATTGTATTAGTCTATATTCACATTGCCTGTATTCTAAACTTTTCAGCCACTCAGGACCCTTTCTGGCAACACATGGACTTAAGCAAGATTCTAATGAAAACATGCAGGAATGGAGATCAAGACATTCAAAGGGCAGCCATTCAAGAAAGCTCTTTCACGTTCTTTCTCAATCCTTTACTTCCTCCCTTAAAGGAAGGGGAGAAGCTATATGCTTTTCCCCTCACAATATCTAACACCTGAAAATTCAGACCAGGACTAGACTTAAAAGCTAAAGTATAAAGGTACTGGTTATAAATTAAGAACAAACAGCAACTAGCTTAGCCTTGCTCAGCATTGACTGCTCTAAAATTTCATTCCCAGAACACTCATGTTCTAAAACCATTCCCCACGTTGGTTTGTTCTGTGGCTGGATGAAACCCAAACTGCATCCATAAAGTGTTTCTATACTTCACACATACAAAGTTTACATCAAATACCTTTACTGAATCTACAACCCTCTCCTACTTTAAATTCACTCCAATACAAATCTGATTCTAACTATGTCAGCCATTCCAAAATCATCTCCCTTCTAAAGACTACTTTGGCTAATGCTTTTGTTAAACCTGAACATGATTCCAGCCACCTTCATGACTCATGTGGCCAACCAGGTCCCAATTATGGATAAAATGCATACACCACTAAACTGAATTAATTAACAGCGGTATGCAGTCTTCCACTGAGTCCACCATAGGCCAGGAACTGCTTTTCTCCAAGATTCTCTTTCTCTTTACTCAACAGACCCCGGTGTGGTCCAGTGTGCACTCCCTTTCATTTGCAGGAAAAGCTCTAGAACCAGATGAATTTACACGGTCTCTCGCTTTGCAAGGGCAGAAGTGCGAGTTTTAGAGAATCAATACCACTACCACCACGACCACAGGTACTGTGTTACGAGTTTTCCAACAACCTTAAGGGGGAGACACAATCAGTCGGGCCCTTTTAACAAAAGGGAGAGCCTAGACTTGGAAAACTGAAATGTCTTGTGGAAGGTCAGGGTGAGAGGCACACCCAGAGGAACCACCCTAGTCCATCTGACTCCGAAGCCGATGCTCTCGAGTCTTGCACTCACCATCTCTCCTCTGATCTCCGCTGCCAAAGCCCGGCATCTCTCGGGAGACACCAAGATCCCAAAGCAAAAGCGGGCAAAGGCGCGAGCCCCGGGAGGACCCGCAGGGCCACCCGCTGGGATGTTGGATGCAGGAAGCGGTGCCCGGGAAGCAAGGGCTCACCTGTAGGCGGCCAAGGCGCGGGTCTGCAGGTATTTCTGGGCGGTCATGACTCCCACGAAGAGAAAGTTCTTGTCCCGCGGGCCGCCATCCGCGGCTGAGCCGTGCGGCCAGAGCTGCGCCCCGCGCGCATCACCGCGCGCCCCGCCGGCCTGGGAAGCCGCCGCCGCCGCCTGGCCGGGCCGGCAGCCCTCGGGGCTGGCGCGGCGCCGTGGACCAGCTCGCTTCAACTCGGAGGCGCGGGGCAGCACCAGCCGTGAGGCCAGCACGAAGCCCAGCACGAGCCCGAGCAGCACGCTGAGCCAGGCGCGCCGGCCGCGCGCGGCCATGCCCACGCCGCTCCGCCCGCCGGGCCGCCGCCGCCGCCGCCGCCGCAGGCTCCGCGCGCCCTCAGCCCGCCGCCCCCGCCCGCGGAGGCCAGCCCGCCCTAGCGCCGCGAGGCCCGGCCCGGGCAGCGCCGCGGCCGCCGCGGGCCCGCCGCGCCCATCGCGGCCCCCGAGCCGCCCGCAGGCCCTGCGCCGGCGCTTTGTTCCGCACGCCCGCCCCCGCCGCCGCGGCCTGCGCCTTTAAGAGGGGACCATGCCCGGCGCGCGCCGGCGGCGGCTCGGGCGCGAGGCGGCGGTGGCGGCTCCTCCCGCTCGCGCGCAAGGGCGCGGGGCCAGTGCGACGGCGACGGCAGTGGCAGCCGAAGCCGGGCCCCCGTCCCGCCCTGCTCGCGTCCCCCGGCTGGCTCGGCTCGGCTCGCGCTACGCCTGCCCCCGTCCTCTTCGTGGCCGGCGCCGCCGCTGCAGCAGCACATCCTCCGGCTTAGCTCGCCATTGCAACAGGAGCCCCTCACGTCACGCACAGCGCGTTATGAAGCGGCCCCGGCGGCGGCGAGCCGTGGCCCCTCTCGGGATCCGTCCGCGCAGCGCGATTGGCGCAAAAGTGAATGGGGGGCGGTTCACGTGGCCAAAGTTTGACATTAAAAAAAAAAAATCCTCCCGCGCGCCCCGCCCGCGGTCTGCCACTGGGGCTGCGGGCGGAGGGGGCGTGGGGGCCGGCGCGGCGCCCGCGGGGCCGGAGCAGCCCGTTACCCGCGGCCACGCCCCCGCCGGCCTGCGCTCGGACTCCCGGCGGCGCCGGGGCAGTCCGCGAGGGCGCCGTGCCCGCGGCCAGCCTGCTCCCGCGCGGCGGCGTCGCCCGCGCCCATCTGGGCAGCGAGCTTTGCAGAAGGGGCTTCCTGGCCCCCAGACTCTCCACGAACCGCACGTTCCTCCCGCATAGACTGTCCTCAGATAAACCCACGGCCACGCCCTTCCCTCGAGCCGGGCCGACCTCCGCTCCCTCGCCCGCGTCGTCCGGATTCACACTGTACCTTTGTGCCCGCCGCTCTGTGGGCAGGAGCGGCGCTACAGAATCAACAGCTGGAGCCGTTTGGGACGTGCTCGCCTCGAGAGTGAACCGTGAATTCAGTTACCTTGTTCCCTGTCACTGGATTCTAAGCTAAATAAGAAAAAAAAAAAGCCGTATTTAATATTTAATGCCCAAACTCCTCACACAGTGCCAGCATTTAATGGATGTTGAAGAAATGGTAAATGATGTTAATATTCCGCATGGTAAACACTACTTTTATTTACGTTCTATGTGGGCAGATAGCTGGCTAGTTCCCCTAGCCTGAGTCTTTGTGTGTCTGTGTGTGTGTACATACGTGTACACACACACACACATACACACACACATATATATATAATTTTTTCTTTTTCGAGATAGCGTCTTGCTGTGCCGCCTGGGCTGGAGTGTAGTTGTGTGATAATGGCTCACTGCAGCCTCAATCTCCTGGGCTCAAGCCATCCTCCTGCCTCAGCCACCCCAGTAGCTGGGACTGCAGACATGAGCCACCACACCCAGCTAATTATTCTATTTTTTGTAGAGACAGGTTCAGGTTCTCGAGATGTTGCCCATGCTGGTCTCCAACTCCTGGGCTCAGGTGAGCCTCTCGCCTAGGCCTTCCAAGTGCTAGGCATCAGCCACTGTGGCAAAGTCATTGTCAATATCTTAGTATAGTCCATCTATAAACATGCTGTGGATTTCTAAAGACAGGTATTGGATACTAGCTCTTCTATGCTGGATTTTAAATTTTATACATGTTCTCTACAAAAACTCAGCTAAGGCAACAAAAGCTGAGAAGATACCCGTACAACAAACTTTATATAGAGTAAATATCAGTCTTGTTACTTAGTTGCCAATATATTGGGGTTTTCCCATGAAACTCTTGAAGAACAAAGTATTTCTCTGGGCCGGAAAAGTTCACTTCATTGAATCAAATAAACCCAAGAATTAGGGACAGAAAGTAAGCATGCGTGGGGTAATCCTTGGATCTTTCTTCATTAATATGACCAAATGATTGAAAGATTACACAGTTTAAAATACCAAGAGATGATAGCTGCATATACCTTCTCTGCAACTGAATGGTGGTCACTCTTGTTTATTCTTTGGATATTACCACTTTCTTTGACACTTGTGATTTATGTCAAAAATAGTTCATTACCCACCTTCCCACAGACTCCCTCCCTAAGAGGTGATCCACATCTAAAAATAAAATACTCATTATACAGTGAATACAGGATTCTAGCAGTGGTCTTGGGAAAAATACAGAACATACAACCATGAATTACAGGCTCAAAAACCATCCAAAGAGGTTTCCAGTAATACCGTAAACCACAAATGCCGAAGAGTCACCAGATCCCCCAAATTCAGCAACAGCCCCATAATTCACAATGATTTACATAAAGCACAAATCTGGCAAGATGCAGATGTTCAACTTAGTGACATAGTCAATGATTACAATATTTTCTAATGTTCTGTAGACTTGTCTAGTTTTCCTCTTCTAAACTAAAATCCAATGAAAAGCACATAAACGTGATGGGAATAATATTTTGAGGATGATGAATATTTTGTCCTCCTCAATTCCCTGGTTCCTGGCTGTCCCTCAGTTCCTAGGTCAACAGCCTCAGCTATCTCACCTGCAGGCTCAATGCGGATGTTTCTTTTGACAGGTAGAGAGGATACCCTTTTCTCCATAAAGGCTGACCCCGAAGGCTTACAGTCCCCAGGAGAAGGAGAAGAAAACATAAGGGAAGTCCTTCTAGGAAAAGAGGAATGCCAGGCCAAGGGAGGGTAGGAAGGAAAAGAGAAAAGCTAAGAACCTATAGAAGTCCAACAGGGTAGCAGGAGCCTGAGAATATGGGGACAGGGGCCACTTCCAGCAAGGAGCCAGAGTGGAAGCTCCAGCACAGCTGGAAGAAGCGGAGGCAGTTCTCCTGGGGAGAAAGCCAAAAGTGTCCCAGCAAGGGGCCTGGATCAGGAGACAAGGCTATTCTAAGTGGGGAATTCACATCCAGAAGCAAACACCTGGAACCAAGGACTTCAGTGACAGCCAGAGGCCCACGAGGCCAGACAGAGCTGGTAGCCCCAGTACGGAGGCCTGTGCAGAGACCAGCCAACACCAGCAGGGATCCAAGGAGGTCAGCAAGGGTCTCAGACATTTGCCCCAGTGCACACACATGCACCCTTCTTCCCCAAAGCCTCCTATAGGGCAGGGTGTCTTCTTGCCCTACTTGCCCCCCTCGCCCTAATTTATTTTTAAAGATGGGGAGAAGGCAGGTTAATTGCATTTTATGGGCATTTCACTGCAATAAAGTGAGGAAAGAATTTTCATGATATTAATACCAGGTTTCTTGATTTTGCTGCACTTGGAACTTCTGTGTTAAGTTGAGGTAGTCATTGACAGTTTTTCTCAAAAAAAAAAAAAAAAAGAGGTGTTAACCATAGTCAGGAACTCCCATAAGGGAAACCCACGAAGAATCCTAATGGCACATACCCAGCCCGAGAGGTGGATTTATGCTGGGTCCAGGTGAGGAGGGTGGGATGGGGTCTGAGTGCCACACTGAGCGAGTCCCACCTGCAGGGGCTCAGTGGCTTCGACTCTTTGTTTCTAAGTGGATTTTTGCACAAAATCAAGCTAAAGGCTCCTCTGTAGTAATTCTAGACCAATATTTAGAAATTTGTTCAAAAATGCCAGATTATCTCACTTCCTGTTTTCATGAATGTGATTCTCTGACGCAGAATTAAAATGCATCTCTACCTACTTTACCGTTACTAAACATTTTCTGACAAATTGCAACTTTGTTCCCACACAGGTTACACTTTTTTCTGTTACTAATACATTGAAAGCTTGTTACAAGTATAACATTTCATATAATTTGTAGCAATTTCTTGGAAACTCTTGGTAAATACCTCAATTGTTGGCAGCAAGCCTCGAACAACTGACAAGAGTTCCCTGTGAGGGCTTCTTTAAAGATGAAGCTTCTGGACTCACGCCTCAAACAGGGGTCTCTGGAAAAAGTGGTAATAATTTTTAAAACCTTTAGAAATGCCTCTTTTAAGAAACAGTGAATGCCAAGGAGAGAGTTATAATAGTACATCCTTTCAGAAGGGTCTGATAGTTGCCTGCAAAGAAGAAAATCTATAGTGACCACTTTACTAATATTACCACTTAACCTCTCTTAACCTAATAAAACTTTGCTTCATTATTAATGCTTCTATTAAACTGATAGGCAAGGTCTCCATTTGTTTATTAAGTTTGCTCCATATTTCCTTCTATTTGCAGCATTTCCAGTCAGATGCAAGAAAGGGCAAGTGACCAGGGCTTATGTTATGTTCTGGCTTCCAAACACTAGTTGTGCTAGAATGTCCTTCCATGCCTCACGCGACCTTGGGCTGCTTATCAGTTCTGTACATTCTGACATTGGAGTCAGTTTGAGAGTTTCTCACACAAGTATGTGCTTGTATGTGTGTGAGTGTGTGTGTATGAGAGTGACAGAGAGAAGACATTTAAATCTAGCACAACTCTGCATGCTGGCCGGATGGGATGTCATCTTAACTAACCAGAAAATGTTGGCCGCCACCAGCACAGGCACTATTGGGAAATAGCCTGAATGTTGTTTGGGAGATAAGCTCACTGCAGAGGCAGAGGAAAGTTTGCTTCTGGTCTAAGACTTAATCCTCGTGTAGCAGAGAAGTTTGCCTTTCCCAGCCTCTGCCAAGAAATGCCATTGATCTTTTAAAGCGGTACCAGGGTTTCCACAGCTGGAGAGTTTGCACAAAGACAAAGCTTCCATCCACAGGAGGGACCCCTCCCCCCATGGGAACCCAGGCTCTGGTCAGCTGGGCAGCAGCATGGCCACCTGAGGGCTAAACAGCTGGGGTCAGGTCTGGGCGCCTTGTGGAGATGAGCCAGATGTATACCTCAAACTCTGTTCCACTTGAGGCTTAATGAAGCATAAAATTGCTTGGGAAAAACCTTCAAGCTGCACGAGAAGGTTTAAACTACAAATTGAGGTAACAGAAATTTGGATCTACAAACACCTAGGGTATAAGGCAAGCATAAGAAGACATGCACACCATAATGCCTGCTGCTAAATGACCCGGCTTCATTTATCTTTCATACTTCCTGTTATTATGCTATTAAGCCCATGCCAGGGTGGGTCGCAAATACTCTTATCACCCACCTGATCGTGATAGAATTGTTTCATGGACCTGGCAATTAAGACCTCTCTAGGAATCCAAATTAATAATGGTACGATGATACATTCTGTTGGGGAGTCTATGGAAAGGAGGCTTTCCCAACATGCCGGTGGGAGAGCAGTTGTACAGCCCATTTGGAGGGCAATTTTGTCAACATTACAAATTACAAGTGCATTTACTTTTGACCCCACAATCCTGCTTCTGAGAATTTGTCCTCCAACCATAGTAGCACAGAATAGCACTTGTATGTGGTTATTCTCTGCTACAGTGTTTGTAACAGTAAAAGATTAGACCCAAGGGTCCATGTACAGGGGAATGGATTAAAAAACAAAAACAAAATGATGGTGCATCTGTCAGAGAATGAAATACTCTGCAGTGGTAAAGACAGCGAGGAGGCTTTCTTTATGCTGAGTGGAAAGAGTTCCACATGGCGCAAAACAGGAAGCAGAAAGGATAAGAATTTTGCAAGTGTTTTCATAACAAAACACTAGAAGGATACACAAGAAATAAAAGTGATACCATGGGGGGCCAGGGAAAATGAGGGGAGTTAAAAGGAAGGATGTGAGTGAGATTTCCCCATGGGTACTTTTAAATATAAGTTTGACCTTTTATTACATGATTGTATGACCTAACAACCACAACAAAAAATAGTATCAATTTTTCCACAAGTTAACTTCCCCCAAAATGTTTGCAGAGGCCATAGATTCTACTTGACAGTTTGTTTAGTCCAACTGCTTTGTCTTACGTAAGTAGAAACTGAGGCCCAGAGAGACGAAACTAGTTACTCACCTAGTGAATGCTGTGACCAGCCAATGAACCAGGCAAAACCCAGGCTCAAGATCCTGTAGATTCTATGTAAGAATCCCCAAAATATTTCCTTTCAAATTGTGTCATTCACCCCTTAGCAACTGGTTAAGGAAATTTCAGAGAACTGATTGAACTTTTACTTTCTAGTTTTCTGAACATGTCATGTGAGTGTTCTTCCATTATGGAAATATTAAGAGCCTTCTTAAATCATTAAAATGCCTGTAATTAGAATCTATTTCTCCACTTGTTTCATACTTGTTCCTCTATATACTTTATTGTTGGATCTTCCATAATATTAGGGTCTCGTGCCATGCCTTTTTTTTTTTTTTAACCCTTTACTTATAAAAGAATCTTCCAAAGTCTTAGATACTGTGATATTGAGCACAACAAAGGGTTGGGCAAAGGCAGTGTTACTTTGTGACAATGGCGCCCTCCTGTGGTATGTAGCTATTCCTGTTAAGTGAAGATTTGTTTAATCTTGGACTCAAATAGAACAATGGTCATTTTATTTTATGGCCAATAATAACCTATTTCTAATTACTACCTATTCTGGCATTTTCCAAGCTGATATCCTCCTTATGGATTTGTGGTTAACTAGCTGGTGACACTGTAAAATGTAAAATGAGAGGAGTTGAACTAAAAAATGTCAACTAGAATCTACCATTTGCATCGTGAAACTGAATGAGAAACTCTGGGGGAGGGGTGTGGGTTTCACACACACCCCAAGTGATTCTGACACTTAGGTTGATTTGAGAGCCATGGGTCTGTGTTTTCATGTGAGAAATGGGCCACTTATCTCCCAATGGATGCAAAACCTCAGCCAGTGTAAGTTATTGTGTATGGCTGTAAATGCTAGTTGAGAAGCTTTTGTCTTCCTGCACCTGCCCAGGCACCACAAGCTGCAGAGGAGTTCACACGGGAGAGGTTGTCTGGCAGCCCCTCGCTGCTGAAATTTGAGAGTCCAAATAAGCACTACATGTCTGTACAAAATCGGGAGTCGTTCAGGACACTATACTGCGCACACTGCCTCCAACAGCAACAAACATGCTGTGCTCATGATGCAAAAGCTCATCTGAATGCCGTCTCGAAGCCTGGCAAACCCTAATGTCTCATGGGGGCTGGTGGACATGGAGGAAGGGTGCAGTGGGAGGAGGGGTGTGGTTAAAGGTCAGAGAGGTGGCCCACATCATCAGGCCTTCATCAGTCTCCCCAACACCAATGCAAGCCAGTGAGCCCATCTTTCTCCCCTCCGGGGGTGGGGCTGTTAACCTCTGAAACTTCTGTTTTCTTTTCAATTCTCCTGAAAATGCCACTTTTAATCTGTTGGCCTTCATAAACTGGTGGCATGGGATTCTACAGACTATTTGCCTTGGCTATGTCCTCCTAAGAAAGTTCAGAAGCCACCAACACCTGAACTCAGAGGGTACTCCGAAAATGTGTCCTCATAGCTAGTAAACCGAAAGGAAGTCTCAAAGATAACTTGCTTTCATTATCACAAACCAGAAGTGGCCTGAAGATACAATTAGCCCTGGTATCCAGCTGCTGCCAGCAGAGCAGTTCAATGTCATTTCAGTGACGTTGAAATTAACAGGACATTCTACTGGGTTGTATAGTTTGTTTTCTTCTCTACATTTTCTGAATTCCATGAAATTTCCCAATCAATGTTTTGCTTGGTTAAAAAAATGAACATTTATGCATTTAACAATTGTCAAATCAGAAATGAACATTTATGCCATTGCAAAATATACATAATGTCTAAATATTTCATAGTGATAAAGCCAATGGCCTCACCTGTAAGCTACTGCATATACGAGTGCAAACATCAGGAAAAGGTGAGAAGCTGAGTCACTTAGACTTGGGCATGGGGCTGCCCGTGACGCTTGCCTGGAACATACGCCAGGCCAAACCACCTCTGCTTCACTCCTTTCTCAACTTTTATGATGTCAAAGGAGCAAAGCTTACAGAGACTCTAAGATCTCACACAGAGCTCCCACCCTGCACCAGAGCCACCTGTGTCATCGGGTTCCAGTCAGGCGACAGAAATCTTGCCAATGATTTGAACAGAGAGAATTTTTCAGAACAGTTTTTTTGACGTATAACTGATAGACAATAAACTGCACATTTAAAATGTATAATTTCAGTTTTGACATATGTATACACCTGCAACACCATCACCACAACCAAGACAGCGAACCCACCCATAGCCTCCAAAAGTTTTCTTGTGCCGCTTGGTCATTACTCCCTCCCTGTTCCCACCTGCCTCTTAGGCAACCACAGCTCTTTTCTCTGTCACCATAGATTAGTGTGCATTTTCTAGATTTTTGTAGAAATGGAATCATATAATATGTACTTTTTTTGGGTCTGGCTTCTTTCACACAGCGTAATTATTTTAAAATCCATGCATGTTCTGGCAGGTGTCAATAGTTCATTCCATTTTACTGCTGAGTGGCATCTCGATCTATGACTACACTGCAATTCATCCATCCACTCACCTGATGATAGACATTTGCATTGACTTCAGTTTGGGTTATTACATGTAAAGCTGCTGGGAATATTTATGTGCAAGGCTTTGTATGGACACGTGCTTTCATTTCCCTTGGGCAGGTATTTATGAGAGGAATGGCTGGATTGTATGGTAGGTGTAATTCCACTTTTTAAGGAACTGCCAAATTGTTTTCCATTTTCAATTCCTACCAGGAGTGTTTGAGCATTCCAGTTCATCCACATCCTCACAAACACTTGGAATACTAAGTTTTTAAATTTTAGCCTTTCTAATTAGTGTGTAGTGGTATTGCATTGTGGTTTTAATTTGTATTTTCTTAATGAGTAATGATGTAGGCCTGGGAAACCTATTCTCAAAATGGTAGTGGGGGACTGGGTTGCTCAGCTATTTAAGGAGCAACAGGAAGCTGGTGATGTATGCAGTGGCATCACGGGCATTCAAAGTATCCCTGGCCGTGGTGTAGGAAAGTGGACGAGAGCAGAGCAAGGTGATGGAGACCAAATGGCTGTGAAGTAGGCACCATGGCAACAAGGGTGATTCTGAAGACTGTGGGGTCACTGGCTGCTCCTGATGGCCCTTGAGTGTGGACACAGGGAAAAGGACAAGCTGAAGGTGCAATGCAGAACACGAGGAAAATCAGAAGCCCTGTTGGAACTCCCTCATCCTTTCAGGGTGCAGGAGAGAAATGGCTGAGGCCAAGTCCAGACCTGGCTGTAAGGGTTGCAGAGTGGCATTGCCAATGAAGCGCTGAACCCTGTCTGATCTCTCAGGCTAAGGACACTGATGGGAAAGGAGTGGGCCCCTGAAATATGGGTCGACACAGAGGAGGCTGAGAACTTTGAACCTCTAAATCCCTTCATTTCAGCCCCGCCGTCAGCGTCCTCCCGCAGAAACATCTTTCAGTGGGTGCATCTGGGGCAGCTGCCTGTCCTCTCAGGCCTCACCCCCATTGCTCGTCACAGCCTCCAGGCCACAGGAGTTTGATCCACCCCAGCAAATCCCAGATGGGAAAGTGCCAGGCCCACTGTGGGAGGACACAGCAGGAGGCTGGGAAGAATCCCAATAGTGGACTCCAAGGTGTCAGAAGGAGGAGGATGGATTATGAGGCCTGCTGGAGCCCATCTTATCAAAGTGGGATTCAGGGTTTATCGTGGTGTTCATATCTGCAGGGTGGCTGGCGGGCAGCACCCCAAGGGCTGGCCCGAATGGACTGCACGGGTGGGTTCCCTGCAGCTCAGACAGTTCGGCCTCTTGGGGCAGAACCAGGTGGAGAGTGGATACGGAGAGGCTGACATACACCATCCCCACTGTCCTCAGCCAGCCTCTCTCCTGATGGCCACCACCAGTGCCATTCAAGAATGCTGGTGGCCCTCAGCAGCACCTGCTTTGTGCTTTGATGAAGGAACATCCTTTGTTCCATCTCTGGAGAGCACTGTCGGGCAGGGGTGGCTGAGCAAGTTACCAGTGGCCCATCCATGCAACACGTGTCTCCTGAGCCTGGTGATTCCTCTTGGGGGCATCAATGGCTCCCCATGATAGCCACCGCCCCCAGGGTTGTATCATGCCTAAACCCTGCCTGCACCTGGACAAATAGTTCCTCTGTTTAAACACGTTCCTCAGTCAACCAGTGTGTGCGTGCCATGTTTCCTGCTGGAACCCCGACTGGCACAGGCCATTTTCCAGGCTCTTTGGGGGTTGGTCAGAGCAGGATTCTTTCCATTTGCTAGGCAATTCTCTTGATTGTAAATCTTCGTGACGGTCCTCACTACTCAAGTGGGGACAGCCTTGGTCCAGATTGGGAGAGGCGTCACAGGCTGAAAGGTGTATATGGGGGCTGAGTTCCCCGTGAGGATTTACTTCTGCAAAGGGCCAGTGTCTTCCCCTCCCTGCAGCCACACCTTTGCAAGGTAACTTTACAGCTCCTCCCACCACGAGGCAGTCTTTGCACTGGGACTGGCTTTATAAATTGCTTTGGCCAATGGGATGTTAGCAAAATGTGGAGCAAGCAGCAACTTGAAAAGCTGTGGCACACTGTTTTTGAAATTGCACCACCATGAGCACAAGCTGGAGCCAGCCAGTCACCTGCTGCCCCAGCTGACCACCAGCCAACTGGCAGACATGAGCCCACTGGGCCCAGCCTCCAATTGACCCACCACAGACCACAGATACATGAGTGAGTGCAGCCAAGATCAACTGGGCCAAGCCCAGTCGAATCTTAGGGACAAATGGTTGTTTGAAGTCATTAAGTTCAGAGTGGTTTGGGATGCTGGAAAAGCTAATGGATACATCTTTCAAATCAGAGGTCACACTGGCAATTTCATTTGTCTTGCACGTTTTGAGTAGAACCTCCCCATCTCCTTTGTTTTTAGAGATGGGGTCTTGCTATGTTGCTCAGGCTGGATTAGAACTCCTGAGCTCGAGTGATCCTCCTGCCTCAGCCTCCCGAGTAGTTGGGATTACAGGTGTGTGCCACCACACACCTGGAGAGTTTAATTATTACAAAGGATGCTGACTTAAACTAAGTATTGAGAATGACCCATCAGACTTATCACCACAGGTGACCTTAAAAACAGGTTTAGTGGAATGGATTTAATACATTAACTGCCATGAGGGTTGTATGTAACTCACTCTAGTTTTGACCCAGGGGCTACATGAAGTATAATAAAATCTTACTTTTTGATGTTCTTATTGCTACAATTAATAATAATTTAACTCTAAAAACATGGATTAAAAGAAGTCAATAAATTTTTTCTATTTATGTTTACCTTTAAATTACACTTGAAGTTTTTATTCTATTTTCATAATAAAACACTATGTCCCCAAGGAAAAGTTTCTGATTTTTTTGTATGTGGCAGTCAATGTGTTAACAGCAAATAGAGCAAGAGAAATTGGAGAAATACAAAATGTTTTCAAGAAAACCGGAGGCCATGGCAGAATTGGCAAAGGAGAGAGGTGTGTGCTGTCACAGGTGTAAGACCCGGAGTGCAGTGTCATAGATGGCGGAAGAAGGGAAGGCTGCAAGGAGGGGCATGTAGAAAATGTGCCATCAAGTCAAATGAGACCAAAACCTCCCCTCAAGCCTGAAGTCTGATGAATCCAGTAAGAGCAAGGGTCTAAGACTTCCCCAAAACTCACAGGGCCCCCCTTGTTCCCACTGACCTCTCTTCTGCCTGAATCCCCCAACTTCCTCCACAGTCCAGATGAAACTCAAATCTCTCCAGACTGAAGGACTTGGTCTTGACTATGCTGAGCTGTTTGTAATCACACAGCTCATGTGTCCTGTTTCTTGTCCCTCACCCTTTACCCATGGCCCTCCCCAAGAGATTTTAAGTACCACTCAACCAGACTGCACTTTCTTCCTTTTGTGTCAAAAGAGACAACCATGGAATATCCTACCTGCATCAGATACTCAATAAATGTTGACTAATTTATATAATCTACTGGCCAAATCCAGCCCATAATTCTTAAAAAATGTAAAAGACTATGCAAACAGAGATTCTATGTGGCCTATAATGTTTAAAATATTTACTATCTGGCCCTTTATAGAACACCCCAATATAGCTTCTAGACAAGAACAAATGAGTCATGGCATAAGGGATATAACCGATACGGCTCTCAGAAACCCGGGCAAGATGTTTCCTTACCCTATTAATTCAGCAAACTAAGCCACAAGTGCCTGATTTTGTGGATAAACCCCAAGGAGTCTGCCACTTGCCATACTCATTCCGGGGGAAGAATAATAAGTAGAGAAATAAATAGTAATAGTTGTGAATAATAAAAAGCTGTTTAATGTTTGATAGACAAATTCAAGTTCATAAAGAAATTTCCTTGAATTTGATAAAGATGCTAAAAATGTTATTTGCAAATTTTTTAATATTTACAGTTTTTTACAAAGTTCTGTACATAAAAATAAATATACAGAAACAAACCCCATCAACTGTCTGCATCAGTAATCCTTACTGGTGGGCTCACCATTTATAAGGAAGACATCATTCAACGCAACCTGTCACAGAGACTGTCCTAGCAGCAAGGACTTTAACTTTAAAGATCATTACGAGGCCTCTTTATCAAGACTACTGATCATTTAGAGGCCTTTACTTACTAACTAGCAATTAACCATGAAATCAACAGATGTAGTCACTGTCTTTAAGTGGAGTGTGACCAATGACCTATGCCTAGTGGCAACGTCTATACCATATGCTGACTGTAAAGAACAGAAATAAACCCCCTTCCCCTTGGCTAGTCACTGTGAAAAGCGTGCGTAAGGCAATTGAATCGAGGGTTAAGGATTTGTCTCGTTAATGTCACAAGTGACACTAACAAGATTCTTAGCTTCATCCGCCCGAAGACGGGCCTCTGCGTCCAGGTCTCCAGGAGCAGGTTCCACCTCCTTCACCAGACAGAGGGTTATAACCTGGGATAAGAGAAGGGAAGCAGAACAGTATTGACGGTTGGAAATCTGGGAACATTTTATATCAAAAATAGAATTCTGAGTCTGACAAGCAAAGCACTACAAAGATATGATTCTGTTCTCAAGGACATTAAAAACTTTTAGCTATGGTATGAAAAAAATACTTTATATCACAATTGCAGTTTGAATTGATTTTCTGGTGGGAAAAAAAGAAGCCATTCAGCTTCTTGGTCTTAACTTCCCAAAACACATGCAAAAAACTCACCAAAAAAACTTTCAGGATGGCTTGATTTAAGTAAATGAAGGATCCTATCACAGTGCTTAGAAAATATATACTTTCAAACAAGGGCTGTTCAAACAACAGAAAATAGATTTAAAAAAAATCAGAACAGAATGGACCTTGCCCCTTCTACACGTCAGAACTAGGTCACCTGTGTCCTCTTCTCCCTTTTGCGCATGAGCTTCCCAAAGTCAACGGACAACTGGTGACTTGGTTGAAGGCTCAGGCTCTAGCGCCTGCCAGACCTTAAACGAGTTGGTTTTGCTCCTTACTTGCAGTGGAATCTCTGGACAATAAATCCCCATGCCTTACTTGTAAAACTAGGCTAGTTAAAGCCCCAGCTCAGCACTGCTGGGGACACTGAAAGAGGCCATGCATGCAAGCAGGCCATGTATTACGTTTTCTGTGGTTTCCACTCCTCTCTTATACATCACCACTACTGGTGTCTGAACACAGGCTTCCAGCAAGAAAAAGTTTTAAAACAGCATTTTCTTTCCAGATGCATCACTTCCCTACAGCAAGCCAGGCTTGGTTCCCGACACAAAGGGGATTAGAGCTCAGCCTTTAAGGTCAGCCAAGTCTGCAGCCAGGCTGCCTTGGAGCCCCCGTCCCAATCTCCTTCAGTCCTCAGAGATTCCATCCGGCCTCCAGCCTCTGCCACCTCAGAGGATACAGCCTTCAGCCTAGAACTGGGTCCCACACAGTGTTCTAGTGTCTTTGCTCCCTGCTTCCTCAGCCCTAACTTGCAATTCCTAGCCAGAATCACAAAGGATTACTTATTTTCATTTGTGTGCAAGTCCCACCTTCCCACAGATTTGAAATTCCTCAAGGACGCGATAAAGACTGCTGTGGTATCACTTAAAGTGCCCAGGGCGGTGTTGCACACAGGAAAACGCTCTGAATCAACATCTGTCCACATCTCCTTGAGAAAGTTCTTTTTAAGAAACAAGGTGGCCCTAGCTAGAAAGACCAAAATCACGCCCGCTGACGCTCATTTGCACGGTGGGCAGGCTAGTCTCTGTTCTACTCAGCTCTCCCTGACAGGGCTGTGGGTGGAGAACACAACACCACAACTACAATCATTCCAATTAGGGCCTAGGAGGCGCTCTGCATCTGTTTATTTAATCTTCACAATCCAAAGCTTAGGAATTAGTCTCAATCTATGGACAAGGAAACAGAATTCTGATTTTAAAAGGTAAGCATATCCTATAAACATTGAAAATCCATTAACAATTGACATCAGTTGGTGCTTACCACCTCCCCTCAAAGGCTTTCTGTCAGATTTCCGTTTGGGGATGACAGAAGAAGTCCCAGAATTGTCTTCTTCCTGTTTGAACATACACAGAAACAATTAAAACATTCTTCTCGACAAATCTTCATCTACTAGAAAAATGTCAGCTGGCTGAAATCTCCAGTCACCTGAGGCTTCTTTGCATTTCCTTTGTAACTTTTTCCTTCTTGCATGCTGTCCCACATTTCAATCTTCTGTCTCCTTTTTTCTTCTTCAAGCTGAGAATCACATATAGTACACAAAAAAATTAATAAGCTAGCATCTTTCTTAAAGAAAATGCTAATTATGACAATTTTTTTTTTTTTTTTTTGTAGAGATGAGGTCTCGATACATTGCCCAGGCTGGTCTCAAACTCCTGGCCTCAAGTGATCCTTCTACCTCAGCCTCTCAAAGTGCTGGGATTATAGGAATGAGCCACTGTACCTGGCCCATGACAATTCTTAATTTAAATGTCCTTCAAAACAAAACTTCACCTTCATTTTCTTTGGTTAATCAGGAGTGAGTTTAACTCACAAACAGAGCCTTTGTTTTTTGTATACTATTAAAGAAAGCAAAAGGTTTCAAGGAAAAAAAGAATGCTAATTCCACTCTTCTGAACCTCAGTCTTATGTGGAAGAACTCAGACTTGGAATGGCAGGCGTGGCTAGCAGGCTGGCTTTGTTGCCTCCTGGCTATGCTCTAGGGAAAGTTATTTAACCCCTCGACCTCAGGCAGTGAGGATCAGATGAGAGATTTGAAAGTGCTTTGGGAAGTCAAGCATTAAGAAAACATAAGGAAAAACTAATCTCAGCAGAAAATTATGCTCAATAATAAGCACCTGAGAAAGCTCACAGTCAGATAGTGGATGGCTTCCCACGGCAGAAAGGAACACAACACACTTGACCTTTCCCTCTGCTCCCCACTGCTTGAAGAGCAGCGCTCCTGCCGGCAACTGAGTACTGCAACTCACATGCCAAGTGCATGCCAAGTTCACTTAAACCTCTCACTGCCAATGGAATCCAGACCCAAACTGCAGTTCATTCTGGTTCCAATTAAACTGTGACCTCACAAGGATATGTGAAAAGATGTCTCAAAAAACACATATACAGGAAATTTCTCCACGGCATTCAGGATCTGTTACTACCAAATCCAAATACTTGTCAACTCCTGCTTCTACTGTCTGCAAGTACACAAGGTCAAGAAGGAACCACTTCTTGACATAAAGGTTGTTTCATACTTACAGCCAGCCCTCAAGAACAGCTGAATGGAACCATAGCTAAGAAATTCTGACAACATAAACAAGAGTCTGATTTAACTGTTAGGCAGGCAGGTTCAGTCAGAACTACATACGCCATACAATTTCTAAACAGAACATAACCTTTCTGTCCCCCTTTCAATGTTAGGAGGCTCACATTACAATTTTTAACAGTGACCTTTTAAAAGATTTTTTCAGCTACATCAGCAAAATGAGTGAGCAAGCCATGTTACTAACACACACACACACACACACACACACAACTCAGACCCCAAAGTCATTGAATTCTGACACACAGAATTCAACTTATTGTATGGCTCTAGAAACAAAACAATAATTAATGGCAGGAAATCAGGGAAGAAAAAAAATAAAAATAGAACTGCTCAAAATGGAATATATGCATACTACACTTCCAGCTCTATTAAGAAGGGACCTATACATGTGTTTTTTATATAGAGATAAAATATTTCTGGAAAAATACCTAAAAAACTTAATATGGGATGCTCAGGCAGTGGAGGATGGAGAAGCAAGGAGGGGAGAGAATTAATTTCCACAGTATAGATTCCTACACCATAAAATCTGTTTTTACATGTGTGGTTAAAAAAAAGTTAAATAATAGTACACTTTAGATTAATGACTGCGTCAGTGAAATATAGGCAACCACTTCACATGAACCCTGAAGGCTGTTGGGACAGAGTGACCAGGGAGGGAGGGAGGGAGGGAGGGTAGGGTATGGTTCTGCCCTTTCCCTTCAGGCTCCCACCAAGCTGGGGAGACCAACGCTAGTGGATGATTATACGGAAACAACAAAGCTGCCAGCAGCAACAGAAAGGCACGTGACCTTGGAAAACACTAGAGAGACCCAGGTAAGACCACAGTAGAACCAAATTCCCTGCTGCCTGAGAGCTGGCAGAGACTTCCTTCTGAGGGAGTGAAGAGGAACCCAGAACCATCTGGACTGAAACTGGAAAGCACAGTCTACATTTGGTCCTCTCGGGGATCAGGTCACATTGGTGGGTGACCTTACTCCCGTGAAGAGTGGCACGATCCACCTGGCTGCTCACGACAATCCTTGGTTCCTCCTTCCCCCTCACCTACCGCCCCCAACCAAACCCTGTGCCTTAAAAAAAATCTTTCAATACTCCATCTCCAATATAGCACGAGCCTTGGCACAGCCCACTGCTGCCGTCCCCTGGCTCTCCTTTGATCCACTGAAGAGCAGCCCCACCACGCCAGCTTAAAATAGCTGGTGAGACACCAGCTTAAAATAGCAATGGAGCAAGAGTACACTGAATGTATATTCTGTGTGTCTGTGGCATGAGACCTGGACACACAATTCTGTTGGGTGATACTGCTGTAATGGAGTCACTAAAAAGCAAAAACAGGAACATAAGATACCTTTCTTTAAGACTATTTCTACCCTGAGCAGTAAAAAATTTCTACAAAGTTAAGTGGAAGTGATTCAAACACAATTAGTTCAATCTAACGGGCTAGGACCCTCTCCTAGAAGTTTATAAATAAAAACATACACACAGAGGCATTATTACCCACTAAGCCTCAATTTCTTAAGACTACATACATCCTCAAAGTAAAATCAGTTCATACCTGTCTTAGCTTTTCCTTATGCTTTTCAACTTGCGCATTTAGTTCTTCTTGCATTTTCAAACGAGCAGCTGCTAAAGCCTCTTGTCGTTTAACAACAACATCAGGTTCTAAAATGTCAGAAAAAATATGAGATAAAGCACCTTGTGCAATATAAAACGGCAACTCTGGAGTCTCCATGTTATTAAGAAGTATAGAAAGGCAGACATCAGACAATGAAAAAGCATGCTTTTATATGAGTAATCCTACCCTCTCTGCAAATATTTTCCTGCTTAAAGGAGCAGGAAAACATGTTGTTTAGCCATAGTTCTTAGCCCTAAATATCCACATAACCAGAACCTGTTAGAAATGCAGATTTCTGAGCTCCCCTCAGCAATTCCAATTCATAAAGTCTGGAATAGTGGCCCTGCAAACGAAATGAAAGTGGTCTGATGGCCATACAGAGATTCCATTACACAAGTTGGCTACCTCACTAACATCCACAATCTCCAGGTTGACCAGAATTCCAGAAGACAACTAAGGAAAGATAAAGTTTTCTGAACCCATCCCTTAATTAGCCCAGATCTATATCAGAAAGAGGTAAAGGTTCTCAGGTGTTTGTTTCTATGGAAAAGAAAAAAATCCTTCCAACCAGCATTAAGAATAGAAATGCACATAGCTTAACCTATGTTTTCTTTCTTTTCTCTCTCTTTCTTTTTTGAGACAGTCTTGCTCTGTCTCCCAGGCTAGAGTGTCATGGCATCAGCCTAGCTCACAGCAACCTCAAACTCCTGGGCTCAAGCAATCCTCCTGCCTCAGCCTCCTGAGTCGCTGGGACTATAGGTGCATGCCACCATGCCTGCTATTTTTTTCTATTTTTAGTAGAGACCGGGTCTTGCTCTTGCTGAGGCTGGTCTTGAACTCCTGACCTCAAGCAAGCCTCCCACCTCGGCCTCCCAGAGTGCTAGGAGTACAGGCGTAAGCCACCTCGTCTGGCCTTAACCTATGTTTTCATCTGGTTTGTAAACCAAAGCTTTCCACCTCAAAGTTAGTACTATACTGACTCAGCTAAATGCCAGTTTATATCTGTTTAATTATACGCTACTATTCTCAAAACACTTAATGTTTCTTTCAGATATGTTCACAGAAACTGTAGTTTCTAACTAGCGAAAAGGCTATCCTTTCAGGAAATCAGGTCTGTGAGTAAGTGAAAATCAAAATGAGGTGGACATGAAGAACTAAGGTGGAGTTGTCCTTACTCACAACGGTTCTAGAGATAACTCAGCCTTAGTAGGCAGACCCACAGGAAGAGAGAAACTATGAAGTTTTCATTTTAATCCATCCTAAAATGGAAAAACCATCCAACAAGCCATGCACTGATGAGTGTTCTTCACACCACCAGAAATGTTTTCCATTTCATTATCTAAAATTTTTTTTAAAAAATGGCACATGCACCAAAATCAACTTCAGAAGCATAAAATGGTTCCCCGAGCCCATACAAATGAGATTCATGTACTTCTTACTCTCAATTACAGACTAACTTTTAAATAATAAAAGAAGTAGGTGTAGAGCCACCGCCTTCATTTCCATTATCAGGCACTAACCCACAGCAGCTGCGGCTCTGTCCAGCTGCCTCTGCCTCAAGGCTCTCAGCCGGGTGGAAAGCTTCTGAAAGACCACGTAGAGAAGGATGCAGCTGAAGACGATGTACCAGCCATAGGTGGCCAGCAGGGAGCCCACTGAAAAGAAAAAAAAGTTTTCAAAAACTAAAAATGACACTACTAGTTGACTTTTCCATAAAACTCAACAAAGACAAAAATAATCGTAGATCCTGCCCTCAAAACCTTCACGGTCTACTTGAGGAAATGGCCTCCTAAGTAAACCATTAAAATATGAGCGAGAAGCGCAACAATTCTGGGGTCACTAAGAAGTAAGACTTCTCAACCATATGGGCCGTAAAGGAAGCAATCCGGAGCACGGAGGGCACAGCAGCCGGGTTTTGAAGGGTGAAGAGGAGCTTATCCGACTCAAGAAGTCAAAGAAAGACCTTTTAAATCTAGGGAACCATACACAAAGGGATGACAACTAGGGGTGTTAGAAATGTGTATAGACGTGGGGGCGGGAGGTGCCTAGAAGCAAACGCCAAGAACCGAGTGCCCCAGCAACTGCGACTGGAAGGGCTTGCTGCGCACAAAGTAAAGGACCTGCGCAAACAAGGGCCTCCCTCGGCCCCCCGGCGCCGCCCATGGAAGTGCGGCTCCGGGGAGGCCTCCGGGCAAGATCCGGGCCTGCTGCCCAGGGCCTGCGTGCGTAGCCAACGCCCGGCTGCCGGCCACCCGGCCCGGCGCGCTGCGGAGAACGACTCACCGAACATGGCGGCGCCCCGAGAAGCTGGCGGCGCGAGCCCAGCTGCACCACGGCCCGCAGCGACTTACCCGTGACGTGCAGGAAACGCAGCCCCTCGGTCTCCAACGCCGGCCGCGCGGACAAGGGCTCTCCGTCCAGCTCCATGGCTGCAGCCGTCGCCGGCCCAGCCGCGTCACGTCTAGCCGGACGCTTCCTGTCTGCCCTTACGTACACGTGGCGCGCCCGGGCGCCGCGGTCCCGGCCAATCGCAGATTGACCCCGCCCCGGCGCTCGGCCTATCGCAGAGGGGGTGTGGCCGGGGGGGGCGGGGCGAGACGGCACGACGGAAACCAGCCCAAGGCTCGGTAGGGGCGGGGCTAGAGCGCCTGGTTGCGGTCCATGCTCGCTGCTGGTCTCTGTGAGGGTGGACGTCTGACCTGTTTCACTTTATCGAATTTCTACTTTTTCACTAATTGGACACTGAAGCCAAGGAGGTTAGGGGTCGCCCGGAGACACGATTTGCGCCCACATCCTTGCCCTGGGCACAGTGGCAACGGGGCCCAGCGGGTTGACGACTCTCAGCCATTGAGGTTTGCAGCCCAGGTCCGCCCTCACAAAGGTGTAGTCAAGAGGAAATACGGGCAGCCAGTGTTACCTTTCAGGCCAAGAAAATCCACCTCAAAATCCAAACCTCCTGGGAAAGAATGATCAAAGTAATGGCTCCAACATGTGTCGAATTTTACCATGTGTCATAAGACATTATCACATAATTATAGTAGTGCTCTTGCTGTTTCCTCTGCTTGCAATGCCTTCCTCCACTCTCTTCCACTACTCAAATGTCACCACCTCTATGGTGACCATAAATAACCACACTATTAGATATTTGACCTTGAGGTTTCTTTGGAGAAGCATTTGAAGTGCGCCTATGTAGCTGTGTCTCAAAAGAAGGGCTGGGAATTATGAATATAACAAACTGAAAAGATAAGTGAACAGGTGATGACATCAGAATGCTGTGGTGCCACTATCGCCAGGAACGGCATGGGAAAGCCATGACACCAAGCCTGAATACAACCATTGTTTCAATCGCTGGTTTTCCAAGAAGTTTCTCAAGGGGGAATGGCTGCAGGGACTCATGCACGCACCCCATTAGGCTCTCCCAGCAATGTGTTCAGAAAGCAATAAAAGAGAAGGAGATTCCTATTGAAGGACTGGAGTTCATGGGCCATGGCAGAGAAAAGCCTGAAAGCTCTTCTTCCACTTGACAGCCACCTTGAAAGTAGACTCCTCAAATCACAAAATTGAGGACTCTGTATGTCTATTAAGTCTGTGAAGACAGCTCATTGATTTAGTAAGAAGTTTAGGAGGGAGTAGTTTTTTTTTTCTTTTTTCCCCCCTCATCTCTGTGTGTGGTAAGGAGGGGGATTTATTTCCTCCTTCTCAGTGTTTTTCTCTCACTTGTAAAAGATGATGAACCATCACTCTGCTTTAGAGTGATTTCTCACTTGCTCTGGCATCTTTACGTGCTAAAACTGAACATTTATGTGCCAAAACTGAACTTCTTGGGATTATGGTTGCAATACTTGGTGTGGAATCAGCTTTAAATATACCTTGTATATAAATACTGGTAAACTAGACAGGATGAGCAAGGTTGCCTGACCTCTTTTGCTATGATGCAAAGGACATTAGGTACACCATGCTGGGGTCATTGTTCATGGAAGCAATTGGTTTGGGCCTCTTTTTTCCCTCAGGAAGCTCATAGCAAAACAGCTTCAACCAGTGCTTGGGAGCAGTTTTATTGTAACTTAACAGGACTGGTGGCCTGGGTTAGTTAAGAAGACAGCTTTTAACAGACAGTTCGCTGTCTTAAAAAGAGGTGTCAGATTAAGATTTGAAAACTTCAAGAATATTGCAGTGAACACCATTTCAGAGCTCACAGTGTAGGTCGGGAGTTAAGATAGAATAGCTATGGAGGAAGATCCTAATTGCAAAGGTTTGCTGTTGCCAGCTTTCAACCCACGTCAAAGAATTAAGTCCACCTGTACATCATAAAAATGCCAAAATGCTGCATGTGGTTAAATGGGGGGAAAAAAAGAGTTTGCTTTATTTGCCTTGTTCATCCTCCCTGCCCTGTAATGTCTGTAATCATGAAGATGGAATAAATTGTAACAATTAATTTCTATCATTAAAAAAAGCAAATAATTCTTTTCACTCAGAACTTTGCAATATAAAATGGAAACCAGTACCACCAACTCATGAACATGCATTTTAAACATACACAAAGAAGTACCTTTATAAGCTATTGTGAACTACACTGTATACATATGTACACACAGTATAATGAATAACATATTCAACTAAAATCTAATAGATTTTAAATTATTTGAGTGGGTGATGGGCTTTCATTTCAGCTCCTAGCACATTGTTCTTATAGCCCCATTGATAGAAGTTACTAATTCTTCCTAGCCAGGGTTACCTTTGTCCCTTTAATCAGGTGTATCACCTCACCTAGCTTGTCTAGAACCATAAATTATTTTAGCAAATATGTTACTCAATATAATTACAAAAATAGGACAAAGGTGGACAGTAACCAGACCTGCCACCTGTCACTGACCACAGTAGATGAAATGATTGGCTGTAATTCATCCTTCCTTCTTGCAGCCATATCCTTGCTATGGTGTCAAGGTGGGAGGAGTGTATTTTCCCATCCTTTGTACTTTGTACTTGGCCAGGTGGCTTGCCTTGGTTAATGGCAAGTGGGCAGAAATAACAGTGTGTCACTTTTGAGTAAAGGCCTTGGAAGCCTCTAGTGTTTACTTTTTGTGCCTTTGCCAGGTTAGCCAGCTTGTCCTAGGAGACATGTAAAACCAAACCAACCTAGTTAACCCAAAGACCTGCACTGACAAGCAGAGCCTGACATGAGACTAGCGGTTGATGAAAACCCCCAAGTTTTCGGGTGGTTTGTTATGTAGCACTATTGTGGCAATAGTTAACCAATAAAAGTATATCCAATTGCAATAAGGGGGGATTAAGGATGTTGGTAGCTAAGGGCAATCTCAAAGATGGCAATCAAACAACAGTGTTTTTCAAACATGAATATAAGGAACCACCCCTTTCAACAATAAACATTCTTATAGACTCCCAATGTAACCTTTAAATTATGTTAATTATGCACATATATAAAATTAGACATGTATTTCCTTAATTTATAATTCTTAGACCTCAAAACCAGGGCATTTACTGATTATATACAAACACTACAAAACTAGTAATATTCAAATCACCTTAATGCAGTTCCATAGAAACCACGTTCTTTTGGGTGTTGCATGACTATGTCAACTGGTACAAAAGCTTCTGCTATAACATGATAGAAGTTATCCTGAACGAATCGCAAGCTCTGCAAAATTGCACACTGAAAATGTTGTGCTTCTGGGAGAATTTGAGTTGGGCCAAACCCAATTTTTCCAGTCCTGAAACATACAGATAGAGGTTGAGCTCTGAGCACACAAGGCCTCACTTTCCTCTGGTCAGTTTTGTCCTCACTTGGGACAATGGCATATATAGTATAACAAGGCACCCTTTTACTTTTTTATTACTAGGCCTCAAATATTAAACTTTTTGGTGTCAAAGTAATCCTACTCAGTCCAGATCAATTAAGGGAATGGCACAGAAGTCTCGTATCAGTGCTAAGTGCTACAGTGTAGTCAGGGTCACAGACCCAAAGTAAGCTACTCCTTAGAGGTAAGGAACATGATCAGAGAAAAGCTACCTTAGGACATTGACACTTAACTGCAACCAACTTGTCATCACTGAGGCTGTTGGCCAGCTAGAGTCCCACCCAGTAAGGTGGCTCATAAACGATGAGAACAGGGAACCTCCCTGGATCATAACTGTGGAAAAGAAAAACGGAATCATTTCAGTTGTCCTATCAGAAGCAGAAGCAACAGGCAACCCTGCGTTAACAGAAGGGCTATGTGGGAGTAGAAAAGGCCCCTCACTGGCCTGGCCCAGGCCACCAAAGACATTGCGGGAGGGGGACTCTGATCCACCCCAGGGAAAAGCGTAACTTAAACAGCCCCACACAAGTCCTTCTGTTCTAATCCCAAAAGGGTTCTTGGTGAGGGGTAGAGGAGAGCATGAATTATAGACATTAAGGTACCATCCTCTCAAACTAAATTAAGACTTTGGGTTTATAAATCCATCTACTGTACATCTGGTTTATTCCCTAGGTACCTACATGCCCCAGAAATTTGTAAAAAATGTTGATCTCCAAATCTACCAAGGTGAGGATAACACTTGAGAACAGAGCAATGCAATCTGGTTTGGGCCATCAATAAACAGTTTACAGAGGAACTGCTCCTTAAGGAGTTGGGAGTTGGAAAAGCACTGTCTTAGGGTCACATTGATGAAATCTAAAGGCCAGGTTCTCCTGAAGCCCAGGTGCCACCTCTTTCCCAAAGTATTCTGGAATGCTCCACCTCATTCTTATCTTTCAGTTGCTACTGCACTGAGGCCTAGCAGCACTATTTCTTGTGGTTGTCTTCTCAGCCAGACTGTCAGCCCCTGAAGGCACAGTTCCTTCCTGTCTTAGGTATTTTTCATCAGCAATCACCAAAAACTGTTCAAGGGACTATTTAGAAGAATGCTTCTCACAGCCGGATTCACCCAGGAAGCTTTAAAAAACACCCAAAACAAAGAAACCAGAATACCTAGAGGGGAGCCAAAGGCATTAGTATTTTAAAAATCCTTCCTATTAAGTCTCACATTCAGTCAGGGTTAAGGAATCAGTAAGTGATGGAAATGAAATCACTGTTGAGGGGAACTGCTGACTAGTGAAGGCCGGCAGATAAAGAACACAGTAAGCATCTAGGAGCTCAGCAAAGTGTGCCTAGCCCCCCCACCAGCGAAGCCACCACTCCCCTACCATGTTCTAAATGTTGCAAAATGCTGCTCCTCTGCTCATATTTCAGCACCTGACAAGCATAAGCCACACTTCCCCTCTAATTTTTCAAATCAACACTTTATTAATTTGTATAATGTTTGCAGGCAGAGTTAATGAAAAAGATCAAAGGATGCTGATTCATGAAAGTCCTAAAACCTGGTTGTCTTTTATGAAGAATTTGAAAATGTAAACGTTTCAGAGGGCAGGAAAGCCTACCTAGAAACACCACCCTGCCACATTTCCATCTTAAATTATATCTTTAGATCTCACTGCAAAAACACCTCAATGACACATAACTTGGCAACACAGTGAGTGGCCTTTATTTTTACTATTTATAGAAAACTGACGTTTAATTTCAGAACTTATATTACAAAATCATCACCAACAGTTTTAAGAATTTCAACAAGGCTGACAGATTTCACTTTGCTGACACAAACAAGGCTATTATCCCATGTTCAAAAAACATGTCCCAAGAGGGCTTATTACACATCTGCCACACGGTTCAGGACCCATTTGTGACTGTGTCTTCTTCCATCTCTTCTTCACCATCATCAGTCGGCCCTAAAGAAAACGACAAAACCAGTAGTCATTTCAATTTTAGAGACTCAGTTTGCTTAGTACGTGAGTGCCCATTCTGCGAATCCTGTGTGCCAGGCACTGGGCTAGGTACAAAAATACCGAAGGCAGCCCCTTGAGGAGTGTACAGTCCAGGGACAGTCTGTCCTTGGGCAGGGATCGGAAGGGATGGGCAATTTCTAAGGAAAAGGGTCATAAAGGTGTTTTATGAAAGTCAAAACCATTGGTTCCCATTATAGTTGAAAATAGTTCATATTTTATGATGGTAAAAGGTTATAATCGTGTATAGTTCTTGCCATTTTTTTTACCTTGGGCAAAGAAACTGGAAACAATCAAAAAACATCTGGGTATTTTGGGTATTACATGTCAGATACTGGGATCAGGCAGTAACATTATTGTCTCTAAATTAGGGAAATTTGGCAACAACCATCAAAAGAATGTTATATTTGTTCAATAATTTGTGGCAACGTATTCTGGAAAAAAATATGTTTTGGTCAATGTATTCCGAAAAAAAAAAAAAAAAGTTGTAACCCTGTCAATTGGGAAAATTACTACTGTTTGAATCTATTATTTCTATAGTTAGATCCAAACATCAGGTTTCTAAATATAAAACTATCAAGGAACACCACTAGGAAGCGCTACTTGGAAGCCTGGGCCTGTTGCGACCTAGCAAATGGGACACCAAGAAGGATACCCTATCTTCCTCTCCGCCATGTGCTTTCAGATTACATTTAAAGTCCCAAGGGACTCTATGGCCTATATAAAACATTCTGTGGGAAGCAAATCAATTCAGTAATTCAATCAAACTATCGTCACAATAAGCAGTTTTGATATTGCCCTCTCCGAAACTTCTGTTTGCACTGAGCCTTGAAAGCCTTCGAGAGATTTTCTAATGTTCTCAAGACTAATGACCTAATCCATCACACAGCCCTCAGCACCCTGCATGGGCTTATTCCCCATCATCTCATCTGGCCACATTCCCTCCCGCCCTCCATGCCTTGAGTTTCACTCACACTGGCCTGCTTTCAGTTCAAGTGGGCCTGGTATACTGTAGGGTTTTGGCCTGTGCAGTTCCTTCTTCTTAGGATGCCTCTCTGCCCTTATCTAGTTCAGCAGTTTCCATACTTTTCAGTGTTAGGACCCAAAGAGCTTTTGTTCACGTAGATTGTATTTATTGATACTATATTAGAAGTTAAAACTGAGGATTTTTAAAAACAATAAATCTATTACACGTTAACGTTTATATCTTTGCATATCTCTGTAATGTCTGACTTAACAGCAGTAAGTTGGATTCTTGTACTGGCTTCAGCATTCCATTTGCTGCAATATATTTTGAATGGACGGTATGAAGAAAATCTGGCCACGCAGACATATAATTAGAAAAGGGAGCAGTATTTTAATTGCCTTTGAAGATAACTGTGGATATTGTTTAGATTCTATGCCAAAACTTGACAAGTGGTAGTTTCTTAAAGGTTAGTTTGCATCGTGAAGTCTGAAACCTCATCAAATGAACTTTTCACACCCTCTTACTTAAAAATTCATTGGTCTATTTTGTACTTTGAGTGGACCCTTTACCCATGCATGATTTTGTAACATCATTTGGAAAACAGCGGTTCACTGAATTTTGCAGATCTTACAAATTGCTGAGCTATTTCATTACATAATATCAAAAAAGTCATATCCATTAATTCAGATCCATTAATATTACCATTGATTTCCCCAGAAAAGTCTTTAAATACTGGGAAGCTGTCAAGATTACACTGACAGATTCAAGTTTTCCAAATTTTAATTTTTTCTTGAAATATTGAATTTTATCATTGGCAATCAATAGTCAGTTTTTTCTGAAGTGACAGGCTCATTCATTCATGTTCGAGAAGATAGCTGCCTCTCAACTGAAAACGACTGCACCAGGGCATGGAGGTAACCATCCAACTCAGGTATGTAGATATGCATAAGTCCCATTCTGTCACCCAAAAAGGGGTAATATTTAATAAAATAATTTTCATTGCTTCATTTAGGACACTCTTAAGTGAAAATGGTATATATTTTACCAGGACTGCATAGCAGGGAATATAATAACTACTATCATTTTGGCCACTGCCATGAGGCACCAGTTCTACCCATCATTTCCCTTGCCCCATCAGTGCAAATGTTAATACAATGAAAAAACCAAGTAACACCTTGGTGGTATCACAGAAACCGTTTTGACCTCGAAGACCCCCAGTGGCCCACAGACCACACTGGCAAGAATAGCTGGTCCTAAAAAATGTCTTACCCATTTTTTAGCTCCCAGCTCACACATTCTTTCCCCAGGAAACTTTCCCTAAATTACTGGTCTAGGCAAAAGTCCCCAGTTATATTCATATCAAAACTTGTAATATGTATTTGAGTATTTTTTTTATTTTATATGCCCACTGCCCAACATGTTGCACTTGATTATTACAACAGTTAACCACTTATCAAAAACTCACTAATGTCGAACCTTGTGCTAAGCACAGTCTCTTAGTTATCTCAACAACCTTCTGAGGTTGGTACTATCATTAACTCAGATTTAAAGATGAGGAAATAGACTTGAAGACACTTGACCAAGGACAGAGCCGGTGAAACCAAGATTTGAGCCTCATGCTGCTTGGCTCTAGAGTCCATGCTCTTAACTACTAAGCTACCTCACACACACACATGTAACAGTCCACATGGTCACTTCCAGTGTTAAGTTTACTCCATGACTTTGAATAATGCTTGCTTCAACTTTTACATAAAAACCCCCCATAGTCCTATGACTTAACTGTCTTCATCAAATATTTTATCTTTAAAGAGCATTAAAAAGGATTTCATGTATATTAGATCTGAAGTAAGGAGGAACTATTCTGGCTTTCTTAGATTGTAGCATCTACACTGAGTCACACTTTGAGTGTGACATTAATTTGCATGTACAAAGACAGAACACCGCTTTCTGACCTGATCTGCGTTCTCTGCCAGGGATCTGACCAGACTGCAGCAACCCCTTCAGCCGCTCCACTTCTGCCAGAGTCGATGCATTTGCTATAGCATTCTGGAGGACGGGGGACAACAGAGATGGACAGTTAATGTCTACTAGTATCAATCACCCAGAAAACACCTCCAGAAATTCACAGCCCACTTTTCAAGTTGGAACAGTAAATAGTTTTGTGTTGGGGGAAGAATTTCATTGGTACACTTGAAATTAACCTAGAAACCAAATCATAAATTTTCAAAATTGGTGAAGAGATGCAGGCCCTCTTCCAAAACAGAGCAAATTATCATTCCACATGTCCTAAAATTTTAGCTACGTGAAGTACCTATTTGAGTTGTTACTGGATAATTTAGGAGGCAATATTATTAAATTAAGATTTCCCATTGATCACCCAACAGGATTGTCAGACAGCAAATCTTTGAAAGTAAAAATTAAGGCAAACACTGAGACAGCATAACAAGGTAACTAACTGTTCAAAGTAACAAATGCATCCCGGGAAAATGAGACAGAGAGCTGCCTCTACTTCAATTGGCTCATTTAATTAATTCAAGTCAAAATCTGGTCAAATAATTTTAAGTCAGTTTTTCCTCAAAACAGAAATATAGTTGTTTTCTAACAACTCTGGGAAAATGGAATCTGCAATGTTCACAACTTGTTTATTACACATGTCCTAAACCCATCTCAGATCTCTCCAGTCCAAGAATCCTAACACATTGTTACCTTGATTGCTTCCACATCCCCTGGAGATGGCCCACCTTTCTTTTTGTCAGTTGGCAAACCAGCACCTGGATTAAAACTTGGGGGGGGAGGAAAAACACAACTGTTAAACCCAGATCAATAGAAATTGCTTCTCTTTTACTTTCAAAAACTTTTGAAAGTAATTCAACCAGTGTAGTATCTTATCTTTGTTAACAAACTGATACAAGAACTCTCTCCTTCAGAAACACCACCCAGTTCATCTTCCTACAGAGAACACAGGACGTACATAATATCACAATAAGACTGAATGCTAAAATAGTTGCTCTGCTAACCTGGTAGAAATTTCTTCTGATGTTTGGACCACTGATAGTCATGGACTACCAGCACTCAAATTAAATACCTTATTAGTCACAGTTTTTGGGTAATTTTGTAGGAGGCAAACTGCCAGACAGACAGTGTTTCTGAAGGTGAAGTGGAGTTAAGTTGGATATCCGTATCTTACGTTTTGCTTCTCCTGGCAATATCCTTTGCAAGCTGTGCACCCCGTTTGCCCTTGAACATTTTCTCTGCTTCCTGACGCTCCTACAGCGACACCACACACAGAGTTAATGGAAATAGGAATACCACATGCATTTAGATGCATTCCTTAGAAACATGGAAGAGAACGCTCCTAGAATACTCTGGGCTGGTAAAAATAGCAAAAAGCCAATTGCAAATTAAAAGAAGACACAGTGGTCTTGCCTTCTCTGGTGAAGCTCCCTGAAGAAAGTTTCTTCTCTTACTAAGGAGGGGAACTAAGAAGGTAAAAACATATTTAAATAAACAAATAAAAACTGGACTCCCAATAAAGGGAAAAACCATTCTAACAATCAGAGTTGCTCAAATGTGGATTATGCTAAGCTCCTCACTGGGAATGTATCTAACCAGACAATCTACTGTTAATACTGTTCACTGTGGCTTTGACATCCTGTAAACTTTGGAATGGCCAATACTATATAAAAAGCTTTAGCTCAAAGTCATACCATAAACTCTGTTACGAGAAAGAAATCCAACCCACCATTCCCTCCCCAACATTTCTATTATAAAGGTTAAGATTTACTCAAATAGGCAATTTTAAAAATCAATAACAAAAGTATAAAGAAAACCACACACCTTTATAATGACTTACATGCAACAGAATACTTACTTTCAGTTTCACTTTCTGGAAATCCAGTACTCTGACTTGTGGAACTTTATAAATCACATATAGTCTGTAATGCTTCTTATTTGTTACAGGATTTCTTAGAATACTACAAGAAAAGGAACAACACAATGCCAACCTTGCTCATGGCACAGCATTCAAGAGGTCCATCTGAATAGTTTAATGAATCTATAAATCAAGGGAAAGTTCACTATTCTTCACATTTCAACCTCATGACAATTTAAATGACATTAAGGAAACATCTACAATATTTGTTTTTAAAAGATACTTTTTAACTAACTGAATGCACTAAGGTCAAGGCTGCTAAAGGTGTTATTTTAAAGGACTTCCTTAAGCTTTATCACCACAACAAATAATTTCCATACCTTAGATAAGTCAGTGATTTGAGAGATGCCAAAGGGTCCAGATCACCCTGAAAAGTAACAGTCACAGGTAAAAATGCTAATACCATATGTTATTTTGAGATTTTTGAAATGAAGAGTGTCTTTGGAGCAAGTATCCATATTGTCTTTATTTTTTCAACACTCTAGCACCAAGCCCAATACCAGCATATCACAAATGCTTAAATAATTTCTATTGAATAAACTAGTAAATACATTTGAGCTTCTTAAACTTAAAATCTTGACATGAACAGATTCTGTTTCAATAGCAGAAGAGACCAAAAAAGAAAAAAAGATTTCCTATAGCAATCTCAAAATGACCACTGAACAATGGTCTGGAAAAGAAAACAATGCCAAAGTTGATCTGACTCTCGAGCAACTATTCACACAGGGAACCTAAAGCCACCATTTTGGTGTAAGGTGCATTTTCCTACTAGCATCACCTTCAGGCGTGACAACTATCAGGGAAAGCACCTTTATCCTAGGCCTCCCACAAACCTCTTTAAATAAATTTTCAAAGATAAGGAGCAGTATGGTTTAAAAAAGACCAAATCATGAGAAGAAGGCAGAGTAGTTTTTGAACCTTCCCAAATTATTCCATAAAATACAGTGTAGCAGAATAGCAAAACCAAAAACATATGGTCAATAGCTACAACCAAACAAGATGACAAGATATTCCCTAAGAATCTTAAAATACGAACAAGTAGCAACAAACCATTTTGAGAGCTACAAGACTTGCATGGTGAGAGTATCTGTGCAGAAGAAGCAGAGGGAAGGCAAGGAGGCATGTGACAAACTGGAGAATTCTAAAAAGACTTGACAGGTACTCAGTTTGGGAACAGCAGGTGAAGGATCGACACATTCTAATAATGAGTACAACAAGCCTGCATGCAATAAGGTCTAAAGGGGCTCGAGCAATTTGGGTTCTCACTCTTAACACTAACCAGAAGTTGTGTCCTTTCCAAAACAAGACTTTACAATGAGAAAAAATTGCTAGGAACAGATCTAAATTCAGTAGACAGAGGCAACAGGCACAATGAGAAAAAAAGTCCATATAAAAACAGGGGTACACAGCCAGGAGTTCTCAAAAAGCAAGATGCCATCTTTAAATACTTCACAAACAACATCAGAGAGAGCTCTATAGCTTGATACTGTCATACCACCACTAAAGGTGATCCAAAAGGAATAAAGAACAGAAAAGTGGAAACTTTTATTACATATACACAGTATAAAAACATGATGATGATGTATTGATGAGACAAGAAAAAAGGTAGATTAAATATGTAACAAGTTGAGGGGGTGCTGAAATGTTTAAGGTCACTGTACTGTATTATTTAGGAGGTAATGGTATTGGTTAACTTTAAACTTTGATAAATGTGTATGTTTTAATTCCTAGGAAACTGACTAAGAATAGAAAGAGTAAATTTCTAAACCATTAGAAAGAAAAATGAAATGACAAAAGGGAGAAAGCATGCACAATACAGGAGAGAAAAAGAAATGCAGAATGGGTGGTACAAAAAGCCCCAGAAAAAAGACAAATTGGAATACACCAGTAATTACATCAAATGTAAACAGATTAATTATTGATAATTCATTTAAAAGACTTCAGACTGGATTTAAAAAATTGCAAACATGCTGTTTTTAAGAGACAAATCTAAAAACATAAGGTACAGAAAAATTGAAAGTAAATTTTGGATAGAAGATATCATGCAAATACTAACCAAAAGAAAGCTTTTTTGGGTATATCAGATAAAATAAATCTCAAAGCAAAACAGTATTAACAGAGATAGAGGGTCGCAACATAATAAAAAGGTTCAGTTCACCAGGAAGATATTAATAACTTAAAATTTGTATGTCTAAAATGAGATAACCTCAAAATATACAAAAGTAAAATTGACAGAATTTAGGGGGATGGTCAAACCCACTATCATGACATGAGATTTTAATCTTTCAGTAACGGAAAAGACCAACAGTCTTCATCTTTACAAAAAGCTTTAAACAGAACTATATATTCTCTAACAACACGTATTATGGGATACTTTCCTTATGAACGAGAATTTCAGGTTGAATACTTCATACATTTTAGAAAGGACATAGCCACAGACTAGCGCTTTCTTACTTTTGGCGCAAGTAAGCAACTCTTTGAGAATCTGAAGGGTGCTATGGACCCTGCCCACAGGGAAAGGAACACACAGTTCATTCTAAACAATGAGGGAAATAGGGAAGGAAGCTAGAGTCATAATAACGCAAATTAACTTACACAATATGGATTTAAACATCGAGGCTTGATATGAAAAATTTAGGTTACAAAAAAGTACAGTAACTCAATTTTGTTAAAAATTAGACATTCAGAGCAGAAATTTAAAAAGCATAAAAATAAATAGATCAAAATGATCACATACATATACTACCAAGAAAATCTGCCTGTATCTCATACAAAAATTAGTTCCAGGTGGACTGTTCATCTAATATGAAGAGTAACTGTTCAACAAAATTTAATGCATGTCAGATACATAATTTAAAATTTCCTAGTAGCCACATTAAAATAAACAGGTGAAACTAATTTTAATAATACACCATTTAACCTACTATTCAAAATATTATCATTTCAACATCAATGTAAAAAATTATTGAGATAGTTTACATTCTTTTTTTTGGACTAAGTCTTTGAAATGTGGTGTGTGTTTGACAATTCTAGCACATCTCGATTCAGAATAGCTACTTGTGCATATATAACCCAAAAGGCCCAGATCCTGAATTAAGAAAAAGACAAAGAAAGGATGATGAGATAATTTTATGTGAGATTTTCTGGATTTTGAAAATGTTCTTTAAAAAGCACATAATACCTTTAACACCGCCCCCCCCCACCACCCCGGCCCACAAATTCATTTTCTCCCTATGTAACTTACCAGTTCCACAAGACTATTGTTGGTGAGGATGAGTTCTGTCAGACAGGGCAGAGCCTGATCCAGTCCCTCACCTATACGGCTAAAATAAAAATAGACTCTTAGTAAAAGTGGAAATTATATAAGCTAACAGTTTAATCTACCTCCTTGCTCAGAGGATCTCAGACGGCAACACTGGAGGAAACTTGGAGATCCTTCTTCCAACATCCCTATGTGACAAGACGGGAAACTCGGCACAAAGAAGAAGCCTTATCTGAGCCCACAGGGTCAGTGATGGAAGTGGGATGATTTTAGAACCCCTGACTCCTGGACTCTGCCTAGGGCTCTTTCCACTGCCACACCATCTGGTAGAACCTAAGAAAAGGTAAGACTCCTGGGTAGGATAAACTACTTAGCTCACTTGGTAGCAGGTAGCACAGCAATACAAGTGATTCTGCATTCACAGCTCAGGTACAAGACATACAACTATACCACAGAGAACTATTAACGTGAGAAATATTTCTATTTAAAAAAACTCTAACTCACCACCCAGTACTTCTATAAACCTTCAATAACTTTTTTCCAATAAAGTTTATATAGAACTGCTGGAGGGTCAAAAAAGATCTCAATTTCAATAAACTAGAAATCAGTTATAGTTAAAAAATGTAGCAGAAAGTATGAGGTAAAGACAGATGCTCGGTCAAAAATATAATTGTTTAACTTTAAATATCCTTTTACTATGACCCCTCTGATTACTGTTTTAGAAGCCAAAAAGTGTACAAAGCAGCATCTTTTTAATTTAAATTAGAAACTTACCATGATTATAAAAATATATGATTTCTAAATAGATGCAAATAAGAGTAGACCAATGTCAAGTTACTCTCTGGATCTCGATGGGAAAAGTGCAGCTCATTTCTCATTTTAAGAAGGAACATGTAGGTTTAACAGGCAGTATGTGCCACAACTTCTTCAGGGAACACTGAAACATTTACTCTATGTGGAAAGCAATTACTTTCCACTACCAGCCACTTACCATATTCTGTTGTTGTTCACTAATAATGTTTTCAGTCTTCTCAACAAAGGAAAACCATCCAGTTTCCTGATTTCATTGTCAGAAAAATCAATAGCATCAAACTGGTCTAAGGTAGCGCCTAGATTTTCAATGACAGGAATTTTATACCCTGCAAAATGGAGAGGAAAACACACACACAAAAGATATAATTAAAAGGTCCCTTAAAACATTTAGCGATAATATTTCATGGTAATTTGACTCAAAGCTTTGATTCATTCACAAAGTATTTACTTAACGCCTATGCAACACCAAACACTGCAAGGTACTGGAGACAAAATGAAGAAACAGAGTCACAAATCTCCAGTGCCATGAAGCTTATGGTCTAGCAGTGAACATGAAGATGTTGATGACAACAAAGCCAAGGGCAATGATAATGGGGATTTATTAAGAGTAATATTGGTAACTAACATTTGTAAGAACACTTACAAGGTGCCTCACACTGTTCTAAGACCTTAGAGCTAGTTAGGCGGCACAACAGGAATTTACACTTTTGAGTTCCTTATTGTCAGTGTCCAAGCCTTGTTCACACATTGTGGACAACAGTCTCAACCTTCTGTGTTCCCACAAGCCAGATTCATAGAACCCATCAAGATCCTTATGACATGACAGTTCCCCCTTACTTACCCTCCTTCAGCTCCAATTCAGAGTTAAATAAAGGTCAAGGGTTCATACACGATGATAAATCACACTGTAAACTATTCACTCAAATACTAATTTGGGCGTAATTATTGTGCTAGGAGAAGAAAAGAAATGAACCCAGCCAAAATTTAAATATATAATTCAGAGTTGTACATACTAATATCAAAGGAAGCAGAGCATCAAAATATTCTCAAAACTGAATGCATTTCATACAGAGATCACCAAACGTATGCCACGAGAGTGACAGTGGTGAAGCTCTTAAACGGAATCTTTCTCTAAGAAACTTAATCTCAACAAAATCTGAAAGCACTGGGATTTCTCAAGGAACCTAAAGCCCGCCGGGATGGTTCTGAGAACGTAAGTCCCCGTGGGAGCCATGACTGCATAATCTCATCTTCAGAGAAACTGCTCTTCGAAACCTCTCTAAAGCTGTCTCCTGAAATGCTAACTAGCTAGCTGCGCTCTCAATTTCTTAACAAGCCCCACTAAAGTTGAAATAGCTACCGGAATCTGAATAGTTCGGAGCGCTTCCGTCCCTTATACATGGCACCCGGCGGCGCGAGCCTTGGTGAAACAGTCCCATCTTTACCATGTCTTCATAAAAGAGAAATACGAGAAAACTTAAGCTAATAAGTAGAAAATATTATTAGGAAGCAATTGCTTTTGTTCCAGGACTTAGTTTCCTCCCTCACAAATCACGGATAATTAACACATATCCTACCTACACTCACAATATCATTTAAGAACCAAGCACTCGCCCTGTACTAGGCTTACAAACACTAGTAAGCCTATCTTCCCCGTCTTCAAACTGTTCGGACTGAGAAACACGCTAGGCGAGGCCTAGCAGAGAGCCGCACGCACGCACCAGGAAGTAATTCAGTCAGCCGCGTCGGTGAGCAGGAGCGGGGGTAACAGAAGGCTCACTAGAGCCCAGCCGGGTGGTCGTTGGGCAACAACGGCAAGAATCACGCCGGGGCGGTCCCAGCGCAGCCTGGCTCTGGGCCCAGTTCGGGCCTTCGGCGCACGCCGCGGGGCGCGCACCGTAAGACCCCGCGGGGCGGCCCGCGGACGACCCGCCCGCTCCCCGGACTCACCCCGGAGGTCCAGCTCCCGGTCCCGCACGGCGTTGGTGTACTGTGCCGCCTGCTCGATCAGCTCCGCCGTCAGCTTGACCATCCTGCCGCCGCCCGCTGCCCCGCGCCGTAGCCAGCCCGCCGCCTCCCGCCAGCGAGATGTCCCAGCGTGCTTCGCGCCCCGCCGCCAGGCAGCACCAATCGCAGCCGGCGCGTGCGCGCGCAGCTCGACTGCCAGGCCGAAGCAATCGAAAAGCCACCTCCCCGCCCCGGGGAGGTTCTTACCTAAAGAACGTCCTGACGGGCGGGCTGGGGCTGTTTCTGGTTCTGGGTTCTTTCCTGAGGCTTATCTGGACTCTGAAGTGACCCTGATTCCAGGCGTTTTTGTCCAAAAGTTAAGGAAAATGTGGAAACACTGGGGGGGGGCGGTACTTTCTCATACATCACTGTACCTCGAGGTGGGAAAGGGAAGCTGTGACAGTCCTCACTCCACCCAGGAGGGGCGTGGACCGGTGGGATTCAGTGAAGGTTCCCGAGTTCAGGCTGCAGTCCGGGGCTTGGGATTTGGCCCAAGGCTACAACGTGAGAACCCGGGCTAGGTCATCTACCCGCAGTCCGGCAGAGGGCACGGTAGGGTGTGGGGTTAAGCCTGTGCCCTCTAAACATAAATATTTGTATGAGCTGTGATGTACAGGAAAGAAGTCTACAGTGTGATGACATGACCACTGAGTGAACACATGCGTGGCCCATGCCGGGGTCCAAAAAAAGAACACCGTTCTGAAGCCTCCCTCTCTTCCCAAAGGCAACCGCAAACCCAGCACTACAGATTGGTTTGCGTGCTTTTAATATAAATAGAATCATTTACAAGGCAGGTTTTGGTTTTTGTGTGTGTGTGGTTTTTTTGCCTAGTTTCTTTGAGTTTATATAATGTCTGGAGTCAATCCAGGTTGCATACAGCGACGGTTTGTTAGCTTTCGCTGCTGTGGAGCGTCCCATTGAACATCTTATACCGTAACTTACTCACTCTGCTATTGATGGACATCAGAGTTGTTTTCAGTTTGGCGCTATTCTGAATTATGCGGCTGTGAATTTTCTTGTACATAGAGCTGATGCACATGTGCCTGAGTTTCTGCTGGAGTGGAATTGCCGGGACATAGGGTATGGTATCACCAAGAGGTAATGCCTGACAGGCTAAAAGGCTGAAATAATATACACACCTAGCGGTGTCATGACTTAGGAACTGTTCCAGATTGAAGAACATTGAAGAGACATCATAACCACATGCAAAGTGTGATTCCAAACTGGATCCTTTTGCTAAGAACATTATTGGGACAACTGGCAAAAACAGAATTCCTTCAGAAGGTTAGATGGTATTAACATATCAATATTAATTTCCTGATTCTGATGGTTGTGTAGGAGAATGCCTTGTTTGTAGGAAATACCCACTAAAGTACTTGAGGGGGGGATGTCATAAAGTATCATATCAGCAACTTGCTCTCAAATTGTTCGGAATATTTCTTTGTACTGTACTTGCAACTTTTCTATGATTTCACTTTATTATTGTTTCAAAATAAAAGTTAAACAAAATAAAACAATCAAAACTTCACTTAATTCCAGAGAGGACCACCAGGTGGAGCCCCTAAGCCAGAAAGCTGCTTTTTCTTGGCCCTTCTTTTGCTGTATTTAGAAAAAGGGTGCTGATGGAGTATTTCTTTACTTTAAAAAGTGAAAGTTATACAAGTTTCCCTTCCTTCAGCACAGGAACAGGGACAGAAATCAAACCAGATGTAGTTTTATTCATTTTAGGGTAATTCTATGAAGTTGCAAGCAGAATTTTTTTTTATTCCATTTCTTTTGGTCAGTGTTTCTCCACCTCAACACTATTGACATTTGGGGCTGGATAATTCTTTGTTGTGGGCACTGTCCTGTGCATTGCAGGATGTTTAACAGCATCCCTGGCCCTTACCCATTAGACTCAAGCACATTCCTCCAGTTGTGACAACAAACAATGTCTCCAGACATTGCCATTTGTCCCCTGGAATACAAAAATCACCGCTGGTTGAGAACTATTTTTGGCAACAAGATGTTCTCTGCTCTGGGCACTTTGGTTCCTGTTGGCTCAATGGGGAGGCTAAGTTATCTGGTCACCCTTAGTGTGGCTGGTCCATAGTGGTGGTGGTGGGGCTTTGGGTGGTGGGACTGAACCCCAGGATCTGAGGTTTGGTAGCTCAGTGATGCATCACCAAAGGGTGCTGTTCTATGCAAAGACAAGACACAGAGCCTGGGATGTCAGGAAAGGCCTTAGACAACTAACCAGGAAGGTTCATGGAAGGAAAGCAGCAGTGAAGGCCAGGGTGGGGGAGCAAACTCCTCCCTCTCCCCCTAGTAGCCAGTACCCACTTGCCTCCCAGCTGGCTGGGCAGAACCTTACCATGCTGGAGAATGGCCTTGGTGTACTGCTTTCCATCACCCCTGCTTGTTCCTATGAAAATGTCCTCCTTTCATACTTCATTTCTCTACCTCCTTCCTTTTCCATCCTCGGATCTGAACCTCACCTGCTCTCAGGGGCCCCAACATACCCAAAGCTTTCAGGCAAAAGGCCCCCTCCCACCATATTACCAATGATGCAAATACAGTGGATGGTGGTCTCCCCAAGTTCAAGGACTACTTCACTCCTGGACACATTTGCCCTTTTACTTTTTTAAAGCTCTGTCCACCCTCCTTCCCATTATAGGTGTCTTCTCTAAAAAGTCCAATTCTCCCCAGCCCTTTGAAGAGCTACAAGATACAAAGTCGGTGATGGTGTCAGGAGGGATGGGGATATGCACATGGGGGCCACTGTGAGGTGCCAAAGAATTTGGGGATAAGGTCAGAAAAACTCACGCCCTGGGAATGTAGCTAGTTTAAAACAAACGCAGCATGGCTGCATTTGGGCAGCTGCAGACTGATACTCCTCCTGCAGAGAGCCAGCCCCCCTCCCTGGGCACAGGCATGGGAGCAGCTTTCCCAGAGTGTCATCCAAGGCAGGTCACTTCACCTCTGCGGGCCTCAGTGTCCTTGTGTGGGAAACAACAGATTTAGAGGAGATGACCCAAGATCCTGTTACTTAAAATCCATAAACGTATCCTGCCCCAACTGAGTCCAGACAATCTTAACCTTAAGGCTGGACCATCTGTGAACAGGTACTCTATGTGGTCAATTCCTTTTGACAAGGTAGCATTTAGCCTTTAGGACTTTGTGAACAGCTTCTCAGCTCCCCATCCCACCTGTCAGCCCTAGGACGGGGCTGGCCCAGCCACTTGATGAGGGTTCCTGCTCCTGAGGTTGCCTGGTTGCCTTCCTGTAATTGGTGTCCCCCAGGATGTAAAGGTAGTTTATTTCTGATTCAGCTCCACATGTTAGACTGTCAGCTCTCAGTGGGCAAAGAGCTCAGGTTTATTGATATCTGGCTGAGGGGCTAAAAGGGTGCCTTGCACCAGGGATAATTAACAAGTTGCTGGTTTTAATTCCTTGTCAGTCTCATGGGGGAGGTTGATTCCATATCCATATTCTGCTGAGTCCTGGCCACAATATCCCAAGCATGCACACTCACTCCTTCACCGCTTCACATTGACAACTCGGGTTAGCTCGTGCTTGCGGTGGACAGCTGTTGGGTTGTGTGTGGCTTTCCCCACTTTCTGAAAGCTGCACACTGCTCCCCTCCTCTGGCACAAAGGTCCTTGCAGCCACAATCTGCTGTGCAAGCCTGTCCCTGTGGCCACAGTGGATGGTACTGGGTGAGCACCAATGCAAGGCAGGCTGACCAAGTCTTGTCCCTGGGGAAAGCAGGGCCAAGAAACAGACCCTGAAAGTTTGCTCAAGGGGTTGGACTTATGCCAGTTTCACTTGGGAGGCGCTGATGGTCTTGCAATTTGTCCTATCAACTGGAGAAGCGGGCTATGGAGAGACAGAAGGGTGCCTCTGCAGTGCAAAGAGGGTCCAGGTGACATTTAACGCTGGTCCCAGGGTTCCCAAGGCCCTGCCGCACCCTTCCTTGAGACTCAGAATCAACCCTGCATTCACAAAGCAATGACCCTCACCCACTTTGGTTTTTCCTAAGTTGGTTCTAGTTGGTACATTTCCTTTACTTGCAGCCAAAGGATTCCTAGCAAGTACAAGCTTCTGACCTCACAGAGAGGCCATGGTAAAAATCCCATGCAGCACATAAGCCCTGGGTGCAGGGATCTCAGTCACTGTGCGAAAGACAAGCTGTCACCTAAGTAAATCATGCTTGGCAGCTACAGGTGGAGAGGCTTGCAGTCTGGGCTGTGGAGGGCTCCTCCTTGACAGATGGAAGGTGTTCCTATGTCTGGGGGAGCTCTAGACCCTCCACCCAAGGGGGCCTTCGAAACCTGAAGAGGGTCTCTTTGCCAAAGGATGTCCTGGGGTTGGAACTCTGGAATTTCCCCCACTGCTTTGTTACACTGACACTTGCTAAAGCTCAAAGAAGACCTTCTATTTAATGACATCAGATCCCCAAACCACGAACAAAGCGATGTCCGTTTCACACTGTGGTCAGCACTCATGTTTAATTTTTTTGTGCCTTGGAAAGAAATACAGGCTCCTATGCCATGGGATGTTAACTCTTTTATTAATTTAGGGTTAACATTGTATTTGCTTTGTCGATTTCTCTTTCGGCATCGTGGACTTGATGAACAACAGCTGGGTTCTCTCCGGCTCATGGGGACAAGGCCAATGTGCTGTGGTCACAGAGAGGAGCAGGACAATATGGAGAAACAAGAGGTCGAAAAGATTTAAGGCAAATGTTACTCCTGTCATACAGGGAATTGTTCAAGCAGATCTGTGCACTTCAATGAAAATATATGAAACATTTGTCAAAATAATTAATATTGGTAAAAATTAGAACATGTAGCTTATAAAATGCCTACACAGGTTTGGCAGAATCAATCCGACTGCGTCCCGTAGGCTCGTAATTTACACAGACACAGAAGCGTCCACCTTAAGAGCAGGTCTCCTGAGGGCAGAGGCCAAGTGGACCTTAGAAGCAATTCCATAATGTGGGACGTGATGGATGACTAACAATTCGTGGGCTGGGCTTACATTTTGTTAAGAGGAATTGCTCGGTGTCTCCTTAGCACCCTCCTCAGAAGGCTCTGCATCAGGTAGAGGTGGGCGCTCGCCCCTTAAGACTCCTGGAGACACAGGTAGAACACAGTCCCAAGGAGAGCGCGGCTCACTCAAGGGAGAACGCTGCAGAGAAGGAACCTTCCGATCTGGGTTTGGCATTTGACTTTCTAAGCCACTGCTGCGGTTTCAGAAGCAGCCGATTATGTAGAAATAGATGCTCCGTCCCCAGTGGTCATACCTTTTAGGCCCTCAAACCTCTTTTATTTACAGTCTGACCAAACCGTCCCCTAGACTGGTTGGTGGCAGGAGATGAGCAGGTAGACTGCTGGCCCTTTGTCACGCATGAGGATGGCCCAGGGCTCGCTGGCCAGGCCGGTGAGATTTACTATGGAGCTGCACAAAAGCACGGGGAGAACAGTGACGTGTTCTGCCAAGCGTCTTTCCTTTCAGCTTTGGTCTTGAAGATTCAGTAAACTTATGGTCCCAGAAGCTGCTCCGAAGCCGGAGCTGTGGATTCCCAGAATTCATTTTGTTCCTGTTTAGAGTTTACCAGAAGACTGTAGCCAGCAAGCAGTGTTTGAGAGGATATCACCGTTTTGGGAACACCTCCAAAAGGGCCACCACCCACCTGGCTTGGGTGCCCAGAGAAGCTGCAGAAGGACCTTGCTCCTGGGCAGATAAAGCTGTCAGATGCAGGGCGCCGCCCCTGACTGGCCAGTAGTCTGGAGGAAGGTGGACGGACAGATGGGTGGACAGGAGAGCCCTGCCCTCTGCGGGTGGCAGGTGCCCCTACCCAGCCAGCAGGCACGTGCGGCAGCAGAACTGAATGAAGAGCTTCCGTTCACAGAGCCGGTTGGACTTCACCATCTCACAGAATGTCTCATCAGCTGGGGCCCCGCGTCAGGAAGAAAAAAGGAGGGAAAGATCAGCCTTCAGGGCCAGTTAAGATTGTTTCCATCCTTCCATGTTTGCTGTGGTGCACCGGGTAGGGGGAACAGAGAGGGAGGCTGGTGGCACCAGGGCAGCCCCTGGAGTCTCCCTCCTGCAATGCACTTGACTGTGCAAGCGCAGCATGGCAGAGGTGGCACCTCGTGTACATGGGCTCTTGCTAAGTCTAAGTGACCTGGGGGAATTCACAAGGGGGTGTAGGGGATGGCGTGGGAGGGGTCTAGGGAGAACACCTGGGCTGGGCCAGCAGGGCCCTTGGCGCACATGTGCATCTTTTTGGACAACTGTGCTGGTGGGGGCTGAGGGCCTGTCACCCTGCCGGTGCTCACCGTTGCTGCACGTGTGGTTGGTGATGCAGGAGGTCCCCAGCTGTGTGAAGCCTGCCTTGCACCTGCTGCAATTCCTGCTGGAGCCTTCACAGCTCAAGCAGTTCTCGTCACACCTGTGGGAAGATACGGTTCCTGCTGCAGCTCGGGGAAGAGGCCCCACCGCTCTGGGCACCCTTCCTGGAGCCCTCCTACCCTCCTGGGACCTCCTCCTGGCCCCCTCAGCTTTGGTTACCTGTTGAGAGGCTGCAGCTGTGTCCCCCACGATGCCCTGAGACATGGGCCGTGTGTTTGCATGTCCTTCCTCCTATCCGACCTCATATTGCCCTGGGAGGGCGGAGACAGCCACGCCCAGTTGGTAGGAGTGTGCCCGGGATAGGAGGACAGCCCTGCTGGCCACTGGCACCCAGCCCACACGTGCTCCCTCCAGCAGCTGCCGGGCTGTGATGGCTGTAGGCTTGGGGTCAGGGCCAGACTCTACCCAGGGACGTGACAAACCTGACTCTGGAGCTGACTGGAGGGGCTGCTGCTGCCCACCAGGCTGAGCCTTCTTTCCAGCATGTGCGCCAGGGAGGCGGGGAGATGCCCTACAATCCCTGCTCCTCCCAGACAGTTCTGGCCCAGCCTGGGCTGCCAGCTTCCCCTCCCGTGGAAACGAGTACCCAGGAAACTCCCATCCTCCGGTGCCCAAGGAGAGGTTTGTGGGGCTGCCTGCCTCCTGCCTCCTGGGGGCAGGGGATGCCAACACCTCTGGGTGCCCAAGGGGGTCCAGCTGCACAGTTGTGTGCATACTCAGCATCCCCTGAACTCCAGGGCGTTTGACAAATGACAGTGATTAACACTGTTTGATTCCAAGTTCTCCCTGGGTTGCTGTACTTAATTATCTGCAAACCAGCTGGCTGTTTAAAATGAAAGGTTTACTTCAGACACCTGAGCCCTGGGCCCTGCTGCACCTTGCAGGTGGGTGGCAAGTTTCCTATTTCAACTCAGTAGATGGGGCTGATCCTTGCACAGAAATGTACCCCCAACCAGACCCCTTTTTTTGTGGGTCACACAAGTGCAAGAACTTAGTGGTCTCTCATAGGGTTTTGTTTGTTTGTTTTTAAGGGAACAGGTTACAACCCACAGCAGTTCTCATGCACAGCCTGGGAGGCAGACCCCTGCGTGGGGTGGATCTGCCGGTGCTGCCAGGTCCCCAGCTGGAGCTGCCCTCCCCTGTGCCTGGGCTCTGGGCTGTGATGTCCTGATATAGGACAATGTTCAGCAAGACACGAGGGCACCAAAGCAAATGGCTTCTCCTTTAACGGCCCATGTCCAACAACAAAAGGGAACACTGCAAGGCCCAGAGCCACCAGGTAAGAATGGTGGAGTGTGTGGGCACGTGGGGGAAATGGGCGAGGAGGGTGAGGAGGGTTAAAGTACGTGCACACGGACTGCATAGGAAATGACCTTAGAATGAGCAGACTGTTGGATCTTTTTACTTTCTCTAAATATCTCATAAAAAAATCTTTTTTAAAACCCAAAACATGGTTTTCCTGATCACTACCAGTGGGAAGGATGCACCCTGAGCTGGGGCATAGACGGGGGCACCCCGTGGAGAACGCAGTGGGGAGTGAGCTCCCTGGGGCAGGCACCTGGCTACTCTGCTTCCCTGCAGCAGCCCCTCCCCCAGCCCCAGACTCAGCCCTCTGGCCGCACCCTCGCTGGACACAGCTGACCACCAATCCCCAGCAGTGTGGGTCTGAGCCGGGAAGACCATACCTTCGACACACTTTGTGGGGCAAACCCGGCATCTCCTCTGGGTAGAACCCCTCACCACAGGTTGGCACACATTTCCAGTCTTGGAAGTGAAAGTTTTTCGCACAGTGAATACATTCTTCTCTGCTGGGCCCTGAGAGGTGCAGGAAAAGAAGCAGATGACAGGGACAGCCACTGATGACTGCGGTCCAGGCCCGCTGCAGCACCCTGGGAGAGCCAGGGTACCACCCCAGGCCACTGGCACAGCTGGCATTTCCCAAGTGCCTGCCGAGGGCTGGGCTGTCTTCACCCACTCCCAGGGGTGGGCATCCCCATCCCCGTGTCTCAGAAGGGGACATGGAAGGCATGAGCCGATCTCAGTGGGGAGCGCACCTCCCCACAGCCCGTGCCACGGTGATCGGCCCTAATTCCAAACACTTCCTTTCTCCTTTCCCATGGGGCCTGGGCCCACTTCTGCTAGAGCCAGTGCAGTAGCCATGTGCCAGCCACGTGTGGCTTTGAGCACTTGAAATGTGGCTGTGCCACACTGACATGGCTGTGAGTGCACCTTCCATATGCACAGGGTTTCAAAGTCTTCGTATAAAAAAGGATGTACAACAGCTTGTTAATTTTTTATATGGCAACATGTTGAAATGGTAATATTTTAGATGCATTAGGTTAAATAAGATATGTTGCTAAAATTATTTTTGCCTGTTTCTTTTTACTTTTTAAGATGTAGTTACTAGGCAACTTAAAATTGCATCTGTGGCTTGCATTTTGACAGAGCACTGGGGAAGGTGACATGGGGGAAATTAAAGATTTTTACCAACAGAGGAGAAAAATGACAAAGGGCTCATGGGGCAGGGAGGAGCGACCAGAAGAGACAAAAGCTCTGAAGGAAGGATCCAGAGTCATGGAGGAAAACCTTCGGCTTGGCCCGGAGTCAGAGAAGGACTTGTCTGCCCAGGCCAGATGCTGGACCACAGGGACTACACTGAGTGCCTCCTCTGGGCCAGATGTCCCCAGGGAGCACCTGCTGGGATGTCAGAGAGGCAGCGAGGTGCCATGGCTGACAGCCTAGAGGGTTAGATGTGGCAGGGACCCATCTCAGATGCTCTGTGACAATCACAGTGCCTGGGGAAACCTTTGCCCCACCCACTTAATTTGATTGTGGTCTTAGGTGGGGGCCTGGCAGCTAACGCAGTGGTATCTCTTCCTCCCGGAGTAAGTCTGGACTAAGCTGGGGCCTCTCTTTGTGTCAAGGGAACACCCTTTGCAAGATTCTGGAGCCCTGGGGGCTCCAGGCACAAGGCTCAGGGCTCTGGGCTTCGGTCCATATCTTAGAACCGCAGCTGTAAGCCTGGGAGGGGATTCTGAGCTCCTCCTTTGATAGCCAGGAAGAGTGAAGCCGAGGAGGCCACAGGATTTTAAGCAGGAAGCAGAAGCGCAGCCCTATGGGGCAATGGGGCTTCTGTGAGGACCAGCGTCTCCAGGTAGGGGGTCCTCCCCTTTTCCTGCAGCACAGTGGAAGAGCTCCCCACCCCACCCCCGCCCCATAGCATTCTGTCTGGTTTGTGTTGTTCTAGAGTGGAAGCTGCTCTCATGCTTTGGCCAATCCTACCTCTCCCCAGGGCTGATCTCCGGGTGGGGGTGTCCACAGGTCAGGTGTGGCGGGTGGGTGCACACGGCAGGGCGTCACTCCGCATCGGGCCTCGGGAACTGTGCAGTGCCCGCCACTGTCCTTCTGCTCTTACCTCACCTGCTGAACCCCGTCACCCCCTCCACCAATACTAGGGCCGCTCGTTCTTGTGTGTACTTAGTTTCGTGCTCAATTTATGAAACTTAAAAGTTAAACGCATTCAGTTTGGGAAGATGAAAAAGCTCTGGAGACGGGTGAGATGGTTGCATAACAATGCGAACGCACTTAATGCCACCAAACTGTACACCTAAAAATGGTCAAGATGGTAAATTTTATGTTATGTGTATTTTACTACAATAATAAAGCTGATTAAACATACATTTTCTAAGCAAACTACTTTTACAACTATTAAAAATTATGAATTTCAGAACTCAGTGAAAGTCTTTTAAGGATTCCATTAAGTCACAAGTCTTTATAGGCTTTGAACGCTTTAAAAGCACCCACGCTCATAACAATAATAGCAAAATGGGTTATGCTTATACAGGACTCGCTATATCATTTGCGGCCCCAGCACAAAGTGAAAACATGTTGTTCTTGTTCAAAAAGCAGGAAAAACATGCCACTACAGGTATTATGATAGAAAACATTTTCTTTTCTTTTGCTATCTCTTTCTCTCTGTCTCTGTCTCTGTCTCTCTCTCTCTCTCTCTCTCTCTCTCTCAGCCTGTTGCAGTGTTTTTATTTGCTATTTCAAGTCAGGCTCTCTCAGGCACTGGATGCTCGGGAGCGAGGGCTGACCCTCACAGGTGCCTGGCCATACCCCTTGACTTGGTGTGCACGTGCCCACGTGCATGTGCCCCACTGGCTGGGTAAGTCGAGCCCCGCAGGTCTATTACATCAACCCATGGTGGACAGGCCACCCCCAAGCATCACGACCTCCATGCACCTGGGACTGTAGAAGGACGAGAGGCTCATCCTCACTAAGTCTCCCGCCAAGAGCACCGGGACACTGAGGGCTCAGGGTGGGGACAGATGCCACCACACTCTGCTCTGAGGATGCCACCAGCCACTCACACCTGCCCCTGCTCCCGCCCGTAACCCTGCCCAGGCCCCTGAGTGGGTGGTGGGCAGCAGTGATCACGGGCAGGGGGTGGGGAGCAGAGAGGGGAAGGTCAGGTGGGTCTCCAGGGCACAGGGAGTGGGTGGCTGAGAACAGCTGCCTCTAAGGAGGTTCACACCTGACCTGGAGCAAGAAGCCCCCAGGTGACTTGGAGCGGGGAAGTGGGTCTCTCCCCACGGTGGCCACCTGGGCATGGATGTACAGGCTTCCAGGAGCTTAGAGAGAACCAGGCGGAGGGTATGGGGAAGAGGGGGAGACCCCTGTCCCCACCCCAAGAGGTTTAGACTTGCACGCTGTTGAACTAAACACCTGAAGTGACAGAGAAGTCACCGGATTGAGATGAGAAAACCTCCAAGTGACTCTATAAAGCTTTTTGCCATCAGGCAGTCTGGGGGCTTAGAGAAAGGAAAGTAAATGGAATTACTGAAATCAAAACAATTAGTTATAAAACCATGTGCCTGAATGTTATGAGTTCAAGCAACTATGAAATTTAAATAATCAACATCAGCGATGCTTCTTCATCAACCTGGGCTAACAAACAAGTCAAGGAAACAAAGAATGAAAATGATGGAGCTGGCCTCGGTGGTGTGCACTTGAAGACCCAGCTACTCAGGAGCCTGAGGCAGGGAGAGTCATCTGAGCCCAGGAGTTCAAAGCCAGCCTGGGCAACATTGCAAGATCCTGTCTCTTAAAGAAAAAAAAAAAAAGGAGAAAAATGATATATAAAAAGGCAACAGAGCAAACTGCTAGGGACACTGCAGCAGGTGGAACCCTTCCAAATGCTGGGCCTGGCGCCTTTTGGGGCTGTCCCAAGAGGGAACTGAGGAGGGCACATGTCCCACAGGTAGCCTGGGGTCAGCCCCAGTCATCACTTGAAGCCATAGCCTTGGCTTCTCAGGCATGTCTACTCTGGGACTGCACAGCAAACGGTGACACGGGGCTCACATGGCCGCACCAGGCGGCATTTCCGATGAGAACAGTATCACGGCAGCTGTGATCTAGCAGAGACTGCTGCAAAAGCTCAATCTCACGTGAGTTTCTGAGAATGGACCAAAGTGCTGGGAGCAGGAAGAAGAGCTATGAGGAGACAACTTAACCCAAACATATCTGAGCCCACAAACTCATGGTGTGCTTCAACTTACCTGCGCAAAGAACTCTGCAAAATAAAACCCAATAAAACAAATGAATTCCCCACTTTGCTGCATAAAAGCTGTGCCTGGGAGACATCTGTGCTATCATCTTTGTGGGGAATTATAAAACATGTAAGTTGTTTATAGAAGTCTTTTCCTCTTTGAATAAAATGTTCAGAATAAGTGGGTATAGGTACCAAACACTAAGGCTGTGTTTTAAAACATCCCCACTCCCATCTGGATTCATCTCTGCCTCTCGGAGTCCTCTGAGCGGCAGACAAGGCGGCCCCCAGCAGTCGAGCATCTGTCACCCTGTTCACCGCTGCCTGGCTGGGTCTCTAACTAACGCCGGAAACCCAGGCTGCTGTTCAAAGCGGGCCCTTTCATTATTTGGGTTATTGTTTGAAATTTTTTAAATTGTGGTAAAACATACATAACACAAAATTTACCATCATAACCATTTCTGAGCATATAATTCAGTGGCATTAAGTACACTCCCAATGTTATGCAACGATTGCCACCATCCATCTCTAGAACTTTCTTCATCTTACCAAACTGAAACTCTGTACCTGTTAAACATTAAATCCCCACTTCCCTTCCCCCACCCCCCGTAGGGCCTTTGTGTTTTGTTTTGCTTTGGGAGTGTTTTAACGCTGCAGTAAATGAAGAAGCCCATGAAGTCCTAGGGCTTTCCCGGTTTCAAGATAGCCTATCCATGCCTGTCCCTGCAACGAGACAAAAGCAGGCCGCTGACTCACCCACGCAGGTGCGGCAGGTGTGATGGCATTCCCCGCATCTGATCTGCTCCGAGTCGAAGTAGGTGCCCGGCCCACAGTCTGGAATGCAGCTGCCCCGCGCAAGGCTGTGGAGAAGAAAGAGGCAGCTTTCCACATCTGTTCCAGAAGTCCCTCTAACGCTTTTCCCAGGAGGAAATGAAGGTTGCTGGACAGGGATCTTTGTGGCACTGCAGGTGCCCAGCTAAGGAAAGCTGGGAAGCTGTCCTGGAGCCGGCTGGAGGTCACGCTGGAAGGGCCGCCCTGGCTGGAGAAGCCGAGCCTCCACCATCAGGCGGTGGGTGCCGGGCTCCTTCTCCAAAGCCTGTGGCCTGGGTCCCCTGGTCCCTGGGCAGGGATCAAGACCTCACACTTTCTCCTGCTTTGGGCCGGCTTCTCCTTACTGCCATTTCTCCAACTCAAATCCAAATGCAAGAGGAGAAGTGGAGCCATATGGGTCACCACTGGTGGTATGCAGGCTCAGTCTCATGGCCAAGTCCCCCTCGAAGTGTCAGCACTTGTGTGTGTGTGTGTGTGTGTCAGGCGGCAGGGAGGGTGTTTGGCTGCAAGGCTGACCCTGAACCCGGATCTGCTCCTGCCTCTCCTTTGCTTCAAACCTTCCCCAGCTTCACAACAAACTTGAAATAAAATCCCTCCTTGGGCCCTGGCAGGCCTGTCTGACGCAGCTCCTGCCCTCCTCTCACACCTTCCCTGCCTGCCCTCACCCCACTCTGGCCTGCCCAGGGCTGACAGGGGCACAGACTCCAAGCTAGACCACCCACGCCGACCACCTCTGCACCTCCGGCTGTGTGACCCCAGGCAAGCCAGCCAACCTCTCTGCACCTCTGCTTTTTTCTCCAGTTAATTGGTTCCTGAATCCTAAAGTTGCTTGGAGGACTCAATGAGCAAATGCATGTAAACCTTCCGGTGTCTGGCGGACAGCAGTGTAAATAAATGTCACCTACCGTTATTTCCTCAGTTCCTTAGATTGTAGTGTGTTTGATGCACACACTGTAAATGGGTTTGCCACTAAACATGTCAGATCCAGAGATTCCTATTATGAGACTATGATTTGTAAGAGGAAATATATATTTGGTCTTTGTCCCAGAATGCAGCTCCTAAAACTCTTGGAATTACCACAGTGACAACTGACTTTTTGTATGCTAATGACTGGTGGGGGGTGGGCTTCTGGATAGCCTCGGGATGGGGGCTGGTTGCCAGGGGAACCAACCACATGATTAGAAGGTTGGAACTTGGGGCGAAGGTTGAATCGTCACCAACAGCCAATGATGTCAGCAGTTGTGCCTATGTAATGAAACCTCCATAAAACCCCCAAAGGACAGGGTTTGGAGAGCTTTGGGGTCAGTGACCAGGAACACATCCCAGGTGCAGGGAGGGTGGCGTGGTCCAGCTCCACAGGGATGCAGGCTCCAGTGTCTGGACCCTTTCAAACCTGGCCCGTGTATCTCTGCATGTGGTGGTTCATCTGCTTCCTCTGTAACACCCTTTACAGTAAAGGGGTAAACGTAAGTCCAGCGTTTCCCTGAGTTCTGGGAGCCGCACTAGCAAACTAAGAACCCGAGGAAGGGGCTGAGGTAACTCTGATTTGTAGCCAGTCAGTCAGAAGCGCAGGTCACAACCTGGGACCCGTGGCTGGTATCTGAAGTGGGGGGCAGTCTTGTGGGGCTGAGCCCTCAAGCGTGGGGTCTGACGCTCCCTAGTCATGTCAGAGTTGAGCTGTATGTTACAGGACACCCCACTGGTATCCACTGGGGAACTGCTTGGTGTGTGGGGAAAACCCACACAGATTTTGGTGGCCAGAAGTGAAGCGTGTTGCATGGACTGCGTGGGAGGAGGAAACGTCTGCAGGTTCTCACGCCCCTCTGCGCCGATGCTGGACGCCTGTCCAGGGCTCTGCCTTGTCATGGGGCCAGCGCTGCTGCAAAGGGCAGTTAAATCATGTCTTTAATAACTGACACTCCCCTGCGAGCATTTATCCCCCTAAAGAGATGGATAGCTGGGAGGCAGCGGCTTGGCTGCTTTCTCGCTTCAATGTGACAGCAATGATTTGAAGTCACAGCTTAAGAGGATATTGGGCAATAAAGGGAAGCTTTCTGCTCATTACTGCTGATGATGTTTTCAGAGTCTGCATGCCTCTCCGAAAGCTCATCACTGCTGGAACCACTGCTTCTGTTTGTGCAGCTACCGCCGCTCTCCCCATGACACTATCCCTGACTGAGTGTCTGACTTCCCACCTCCCCTTCCCCTCCTGTGGGACTGGAGGCAGAGATGTGGTCCTGGGACTGCTCAGCACTTCTCTCCTGGGAGACAGGCAGGTTCCAGGGAGCTGGGACCACAGAGCCTCCTCTCCCTGACACCTTCAGTTACCAGCCTGGGGTAAGGACCCGCTCCTGGGCTGCCTGGCTCCCAGCGCCTGGGCCATGGCAGATGGCCTCTCTCAGGCCCCCAGCCACAGCTGCAGCTGAATGTCTCCTCCTTCGTCTTTGGCTCTTTTTCCTTTCGGGGATCTCTGTCCTGGACCAGTTCAGTCTTTCCCTCCTAATCCTGCCTCGTCCAGCCAACAGGTTTAAGTGACAGCAGGTGTGATGTGTGACTTTGGGGGTCCTGCTTCCCCTTCCCAGCCCCGGGGCTCCCAGGTGCTTGGGACCGTCTCCTCCCCAGTACTCTGATCTAGAAGAAAGGGGCAGGCTGAAGGAAACCTCACGAAGGCAGCAACATAGTGCCTCCTGGGGATGGCAGGTTCGTCTCCCCTGTTTGCAAAATGTGAATAATAACTACATCTACTTCATAGGTTGCTGCAAAGATTAAATGAGGCGCTATGTGAGAGCATGTGGAATAAGAGCAGACATGCTCAGTGTGTTTTCTTCCTTCATTCCTTACTCCAATAAACTCCTGCTCTATGACGAACTCCAGGCCCAGCAGCCTTTGAGAGGAGACAGGGCTGGGGCAGGGGGCTGCAGCCCTCCAGTGCCTCACTGGGTGAAGGCTGCTCCCCACCCGGACAGCAGCATCCTCCTCACCTGCCAGCCTGCGGGAAACACAGAGGCTCAGGCTCTTCCCAGACCCACTGCACCAGGATCTCATTGGAACGTGAGCCCTGGTGATCCCCGAACACCTCCCCTCTCCACCTCTGCAAGAGGAGCTGCTCTCAAGACCCCTTCCCTTCCTTCCCGGCAGTGCAAGCTGGGTGCTCATCCTTCCATTGTGGGAGTGGCCGTAGCGCAAGTTCCACCAGAACACTTTGTAAGCTTCTAGAATCTAGATAGTAATTTGGAGGAACAAGTAATGTATATTTGATTACATCAAATGTGATTTGGTTGCATTAAATAGGCTAAAAAAATGTTTGGAAATATTCCAGTAACAATCATTCACCCAGTAACAAGTTTCTAAAGGAAATGTGTGCCGAGCCTCACAGTGCTTAGCTTGGTGGGACAGGGACAACGAGGAATCTAAAATGCATCCTCAGGGAGCGATGAGGATGGGGAAAAAAGAGAGAGAAGACCGAGTGGGGAGGAGGGAAGGTGGGTCAGGCACCATTGCCGAGCCCTGGCCCAGACTGGAAGGGGCACTGGAGCAGGGGGAGTTACCGGTGCCTAAAAGAAGACCTTGCTGCTGGTTGGAGCGCCTCACCCTCCAGCAGCAAGCGCTACTTTATGTGATGTGATCGAGTGTTGCTCTGACCAATCCTCCAAATGCTGTGTAAAATGCAGAGATTGTACCCGTCCTCTCACTTTCCGTCTCAATCAACCATCTCTACGTGGACACATGGTTTCCACACACTCGGAATCTTTACCCTGAAATGCTTTGGGTTTTTGAAATTTTAGCATTTAGGAAAAGATGCAAAAACTTGGTAAATCAACGGCAGAAACTAAAAAGCGCCTCCACACTTTGATTCTTCAGGTTTCCAGGGGAACTTTACCTGAATCCTTCTTTACAGACAGTACATTTCTCGGGTTCTTCCACGCACTTTTTACAGCTTGGGTGGCATTTAAGGCAATTTTTCTGACCTGGAGAAAAAAAGAGGAGGGAGGGACAGCATTGATGGGAATCAAATGTGGGCAAACGAGCCCCAGCATTTCCAAGCGGGGTTGGTAGGATGGCTCTGGCCCCGTGTCCCTCTCCAGGATGGATGCCACAGTGCTCAGCCAGCAGAGGCCACGTGACACCATGCGCCCAGGGCTTTGGGTCACAGGTCCTCACCTTCCTTTTCTAGGGTGAATTGCTCCTGCCACCGCCAGGCTTTGCAGGCAGTCCCTTTCCAGAGGAGACGGGCCATGCTTCTGCTTATTCAACAGTGACTGAGCGGAGTTTAAGCAGGTGGAAATCCTTACCAATGTGACCAGGTGTGTGTGGCAGAGGCCGGGGATGCTACTAGCTCCCCCTCAGTGCGTTCACAGGGGCCTTTCCTGAAGACTTGCAGTTCTATACGGTGAGATGGGAACCTAGGACGAGCTATCATACCTCCCAGGGGAATTCTGGGTCACCCCTCCCCCCACCTGCATCTGCAGAGGTTGTTATCTGGGTCACACACGTTGGCACCTCATTAAACACCACCTTGAACCACTGCTAAGTGCTTGGGTGCTCCGGGCCTGGGAGCCAAGGGCTGCCTGCTACAACTCTGTGTGTCCCCCTCAGGGCCCCACAGGTGGCTTTACACACACGAAGTGGCTGCTTAGCGAGGATGTGTTGGGTGAATGACAATGGCTGATTCTGTGGCCTGGGGAAGGGGCCAGGGACAAAGACACCCCCACCCTGAAGGCAGGTCTGGCTGGCAGCCAGGGCAGGTGTTTGCAAAGGCTGTGAAATGCGTCTTGCATGACTTTTTGTTTTCTCTCTAAAGAGTCTGGTTATTTGATGGCTTCATATGTTTTTAAAGATTTCCTGGCTCCTTCTCCACAGTGGCAACAGCAATGCCATGACAGGGTGGATCAGTGACCCCTCCTGTGCAGCAAAGACCCAGAGAGGTGGGCTGTGGGAAGGCCTGCTACCTACAAGACCGCACACATCGAATGGTAGCTTCTTCAACTTGTTTGAGAATTATTCCCCCATTAATTTAACCCAAACCCTCTCTTGTGTCTCTCCCAGGGTGAGGTGAACTGCTGGGCATGTGGTCCTGGTCCTGGGCCCAGAGCCCCTGCCTATCCCCCGGCCCTCGTGGGACAGGTGGGACAGCAGGACACCTGGTTTTGCTGCTCTGAGCTTGAGTCCCAGCTCTGTCACAACTAATGGTGGGCCTTTAACCTCTCTCAGCTTCGATCCCCATCTGCAAGATGGGAAACCACTGCCCACCTCTTAGGGGTGTGGTCACCCTCTGGCCAGTGTGCCACAAAGGCTAACCTGTTCCTTCTGAGCCCAATTTACATCAGTCAGCAGGCTCCTCTTCATTTGTGGAGGTCTGCAAACCTCCCCACACTTAAACCCCAATTTCAGCTCAGCAGCTCTTCCTAGGAGGGCCTTTCCCCCAGCTTCAACCACCAGCTCCATAAGCTCTGGCTGAATGCCCCGATCCCCACCCAGTGCACATGGCCTGTGTTACAGAGAAGCTGACAGCATAGTTTTTCCTGGAGGAGAAATTATAGGATAGACAGCAGGACATCTTCTTCTGGTATCTCGAAGCAGACTGAGCCCAAGAACGGCTGGCCTGAGCCATCTCTCTGCCCACCCTCAATAGTGGACATGGACTTGCTGATGTGTGAAAAACCCTGGACTGTCAGGATTCATTCCAGCGTCACTTTGAACTGCTCCTGGCCAGGTCTGGGGGTGAAACGCTGTTAGCCGACAGGCCTGAGAGCTTTGATTTCACCGTCCCCCCACCTCCCCTGTTAAGGGCCCTTACTCAGAACAACACAGTACAGGAAGCAGAGGGCCGGGAAATTCTCCCAGTAGACAGGACACCAGCCCAGAGAGGGCAGAGCTGGCTCCCCCATTCTTGTGCCCAGGGACATGCCACTTACTCTCATCGGCATAGAATCCTGCAGGGCAGAGGGTCACACAGGTGTTCATCTCCTGGTGGTGATAGAACCCACGGCGGCAAGACAGGCACTGCGTGGGGCTCCTGCCAGAGCAGGTCTCACACCCCTTGTGACACCGGCGACAGCGTCTTGCTGCTGTGTCCCCAAAGTAGCCCAAGGGGCACACACTCACGCACTTCCTGTGGGAGCAGGAGCAGGAGCGGGTGAGGACCCGCAGGGCCTTGCCAACGCAGCTCAGCCCCACGCCCGCCCTGCGGCACCACCCTGAGTCAGCAAAGGGCCCGGGGGGCAATGTCAAACCCTACACCCCTTGTCTTGGTGAGTGCAGTGTGAGGTCGAGGACTTGGATAAGAACCTGGGAGTCCTCTCCTTTCCAAGCGGGCCCAGTGGGAAGTCCTGAAGCTGTGTGTGGCTTCCCATAGGCACCGTGATGTTGGTATTTGACTTTTGCAGCTTTTGGCTCTGGCAAAACCCACAGCATCTCATGGGCAGTGAGAAAGCCAGGAGGGTGACTGCTTTTGCAACGTGGCAAGTTGAGTGCATGTTGGGAACTCTAGGATACCATGAGAGCCACGTGGGCACCCTGCTCCACCGTGCAGGGCCACACCCCTGCTAGGGCCCTTGTGGGTGTGCACCAGCAACTTGCAGGTGCATCTGTCACCCAGGCCTTTAGGACACCCAGCGGTGCCGTCATCTTGGCCTCCTGGGCCTGGCATGTGTAGCACATGGTAGGTGCTCAGGAAAGTTTGTGAAATGCATAAATGGACAAGACAGCAGCTGCAAGACCGGCCAGGAAGGGAATTTGAGAAAGTGGTAATGCCAGGAGCTGGAGGAGTTCAGGGGACAGAGCTCAGGGCTAGACGACAAGGCCACACAGGAGTATACAGCCTGATGGAGAGCTAGGTCCCCCCAGCTAGCCCAGTGAGGCCAACCGGCCTGGGCTCATGAATCCGGCTTGTCTGCAGTCCCCCTGCAGCCGTGCTGTGCTCAGTGTGATCCGTTTCTGTCTAACAGTGTGGATAGAAAAAGGTTTATAAGCATGGATGCCACAGTGCCACGGCTTCTGATTTCTCCATAGTAGATATTACTTGTGTGATCAGAATACAAACCACTAAAAATTTTAAAAGTCCAAAGCAGTTAACCACAATGTGATGTTTTTTGGGGTGTTACATTAATTCCTAATTAGAGCATCGGGTCGTGGGGGGGCTAAGAACACAACTCAGAACAGGCCGCCTGAGTGGCACGCCGCGGGGCTCCAGGACACGCATTACCTGCCGGTCTTGACGTTCCCCAGGCTGAAGTGGATGCAGTTCAAGCACTGGTCTGCGTTGGGGCCGTCACAGCCTTTGTCACCACACTCCGGATGGCACGCACCTTAAAGAAACAAGCATTGCCTTTCATCCAGAGAGATGCCTTCTTGAGCAAATGCAGTCCCATGGGTCCCCTCATCTGGATGTCACACCTCAGCAGGCCCTAAGGAGTGGCCGGCCCTGCTGGGGAGTTCGGTCACCCCCCGAGCTGAGCCTCAGTGGGCTCCAATGGCAGGCAGGGAGTCTGAGTGCTCTCGACAGCACAGAGCAAGCCAGCACCCAGGGGTAGATGTGGGACCCAGACCAGTGGGGAGAGGGGGACTGTGAGCGTGTGGAGGAGAGATGATGGGGACACAGAGGCTTGGACAACTCTGTTCAGTTTATTCACTGGCACCAGAGAGGCTCATGCTGGGGCCAGCTGGCACTTTTGATTTCCAGGGGAAGGACGAGCATGGCAACAGGGGGTGTTCATGGTGTTAGGGAAGCTGCGATGAGCAAACACGGATTAGGCAGGAAGAGGGGAGAGAACTCCCCACGTGCCGCTGTGCTGGGAATGAGGATGGATGTGCCCGAGTTCAGGACTACCCCATGTGGCTGTCGCCAGGCAGGTCTGGGGTGGGCAGAGACAGAGCCTGGCCGTGCCACCTGCTGCTGCTGCTTTCTGTGCACAGCTGGGCCCCTTTCAGCACAGCTGAGCCTCCCTCTGGCTCCCGCACTCCGGCCCTCAGTGCTGGGCCACCAGTGTCTTCCCACTAGTCCCCGAATCCTAACTCTGAGGGCCTGTGTGTTGTTGGAAAAGTGACGGAACTGTAGGGGAACTCAGCCGACTCTAGCAAACATCACCCTTCTAGGTCCTTCCCAGGTAGGCCTCAGAGACGAGCCCTCGGCTGGGGCGGGACACGTCTGCAGGCATCCTCTCCTTCCTCGTCTGCAGAAGTGACACACTTCCCAGCGCTGGGGTGGGCCTCCCCGCCTATCTGCCCACCTGTCCCTCCTGCACTGGTGAAGTGGCCCAGGAAAACTTACTGGATTGTTCTGAGGAGATGCAGGGAGGACTAAGCAGGGCATACTACCGCTTTGGGTTTGGAGAAGAAAAAACTTTTCTCCAAGGTGTCAGTTGTTGGGTTGGGGGCTTGGGGCTGGGGAGTGAGTTCCAAAGCAAAGAAGAGTTTATCTGCTGGCCAACCACGTTTAGTGGGGACTTGAGGGAAAGACAAAAGTCCTCATTCTCCGCTGCCCACAATGGGGCTTTGCTGAGGCACACAAAGCCCTCTTCATTCGCCCTTAAAGAGTCTCCTGCCCCTCCCGGTGTCAGACTCGGTTCGTTGCGCTTCCTCCCCGGAGGCTCGAAGGCTCGCCATTGCGTAGTGCCCAGGTTTGCACTGTGGGGTCTCTGCTGCCTCTGTTCCCACCATGCTGAGTTCCCCTTCCAGCTGAGTTTGCGTTGGAGGACGCTCTGGATGCAGCTCCTGGGTGGCACCACCAGCCATTTCCAAAGCCCATGGCTGAGCCAACACCTGCTCCCTCAGCTCCAGGCTGTTTGACTATCTTGGAGTCAATTCTCATCTGATTGGATTCTTTGCCCACCTCATCCCAGGCCACCTCTGAGGGTAGCCCCAGAAACCCTTGCTGCTTTGTACCATTGTTTTTAAGGACTCATTGAGCCAAAACATGAGCCCAGTGCTGGGCCCCTGCCTCCCACCAGGCGCAGGCCGCCCAGCGGTGGCCTTGCTGACGCAGGGACACTGGGACGCCAGGGCTTCCCTCCCGCCTTCTCCTGCAGCACTTTCTCCCTGAGGGCCCAGAGGCAGCAAGTCTGTCTTGCTTGATAAAGTGAACAATCTCCTCAATCTTAAGAAGAGGGGGGCGGGGTGGGACAGGGAAGTGACAGGCCGATTTCCTCACTCTGTCCAGGCACAGGAGATGGGAGCTAGGCAGGCAGGATTTGGTCTAGCGTGTTCCCTGCTATGTTCCCAGCACCTGGAATGGCATTTGGCTCAGAGCAGGTGCTCGATACATGCTTGCTGAGGGGCAGAACAGTGAGTGTACAGACGAGAAGAGAGTGGACGGGAACATGGAAAGCGTAGACGTGGATGCCTTCACCGTTCACAGACAGAATGTTCCAGGATGTCCCAGGCGGGCTCAGCCTTGGGGAGGGGACTGGTGTGGTGCTTCTAGCCGCTGGCCCACGGTGTATGGATTTCACCCCCAGCCCCTGGCCTCTCTGCAGTAGAAAGTTTAATCAATAATCCCGAGGGCAGCCCCATGCAAGGCTGGGGGGCACTCAACAGTGAGGGTGGCAGAACCTCCCCACGGCAACAAGGTGACCCACGGGCCAGGCTAAGACCCCATCCAAGGGCTGAGGATACCCAGATAAGCATCTATAAACAAACCTCCCCAGCACGGCTCTCTGCCTGAATTGTGTTTAAAAGCCAAATATCAAGATTCATCTCTCCCATGAAGTGTTCTTGAATTAAATCCACCTGGCTGGCCATCTTGTCCCAATCACTCTATCACCCTAAGAATGTTCTGGTACAGCTGGAACTCATTCTCTGGGTGAGCATGTTATTTATGTTGCAGTTTGTACTTACATCTGCTTTTCCTCCGTCCTCAATTAGCGTGAAAGTTCCTCCCTGACCCACTCACTTCCCAGGTCACTTTCCATAACTCCTAGTAAGAGGCTCCGAGACAAGGGGGACTCCAGTAACGTGACGAACGCACTGGCTGACAGCTGGTCCCCCTCTATGTGGGGTTAAAACCAACACAGGTTTATTTGAAAATCCCACCTTAAATCCTTTGCGGAGCAAATCCAGGATAAAAAAAATACCCAAACAAATAAATGTTAGAAAGCAACCTGGGAGTCCTCGGTGGGCTTTGTCATTATGTGCTCAGACCAACTGCTGCAGGAAGAGCAGGGTTTTGTATCACCATCTTTTTTGCCAAGAAAAGTGTGCTGGAACCTCATCGTAACACTCCTGGACGCAGAGTGGCACCCAAGAGTGGAGCTGGTCGACTGCAGACAAGAGGTGCCAACGAGAGTAACAGACCACGCTAATTACCAGTCTGGTCTCTTTCCTGATTGCTGTGTGACCTCAAGTTTCTTAATGCTTCTGCGCCTCTGCCCTTGTCTGTTGAGTGAGTGTGGACCTGCTGAATCTACAACTCCACACCGTCCTGCTCTGGACAGGCCTTGCAGTCTATGAATCAACTCCCTTGTACCCTGTCCTGGCACCCTGGCTTCCAGACAGCACCGTGTGGGCTCCCAGATCCCCCTGCAGCCCCGCAAGGATGACCATACTGTCCCGGGCTGTCCTCAGCCCACTCAGCTTCTCTGGCTCAATGACTGCTTCTTTCCTGAGACCCAGGCTTCCCTGCATCCCCACAACAGATCTGTCCTGGCCTCTCGGCCACTCTCTTGTGAGCCCCTGCCTGCCTCCTGCCCTCATCCTTGCTGGTTTCAGCGTCTTCCAGCCCCCAAGCCCACGCCCCCTCGAGTCACCTAGAGTGCTTGCTACAGGTGCAAAGTCCTGAGCACCCCAGACCTGCTGACTCCAAGTCTCTGTGTAGGACCAGCCCCGGGTCTGCTCCTCAATCCAGCATCCTGGTGGGTCCCTGAGGTGGCCTCCAGCTACACTTCTGACCCAGTGGGGCAGCCGTCACCACAAAGCTGTGGTGCCACCTCCAGTACTGTGGCACTGATGTCTTCCTGGTACCCTGCTCTGCCCTCTGAGGCTGCAGCCTTTCCTCCCCACTGGACCCTGGTCCCCAGTCCTCCCTCTCAGCAGGCGATCTTGTCTGCTGCCATCCTGGAACCTTCGTCGTCCGTGATCATTTCCTGGACTTTCCTCTTGCAACTCCTCCATTTCTCAGCAATTGCTCTCTTATCCACAGGGTTCAGGGGCCCATCACGCCCAGCACACCATGCCCATGGCCAGCTCCCCGCATTCCCGGTGCACCATCCCACAGCCTCCTTGGCCTTGCCATGGACTCTAAGGTTGCTGCTCCCCCTTCATCCTTTGCCTTCCACACCATGGCACTCTCTGGTGCTGGCCCCTCTTTCACTCTGTCCCGTCTCTGAACCGGCTCTCCCTGCCATTCCTGGTCTGCCTGTCCCACTTGCCCCCAAGACTACAGAGTCCTTGAGGGCTGGGAATGTATCTCATTCCCATGGAGACCCCCTCTGTCCATCTGGGCCGTGCTCGGCAGAGACTGGCTGATTCAGACTACAGAACAGAATTATAGCGAGTGTGCAAGGCTGAAGTAAGCAGCAGATTTTAAGGAAGAAAAAATCAGTCCTTTATTAATAATTACTGAATCTTGCCACAGTTTATAAATCACAGGGGGAAGCAGAGAAGATTAGTCCATACATAATTCAATGCTCCATTTTAAAGGAATAGCAGGAGAAATTTAAAATGGAATCAACCATAATTTATGCTTGATTTGTGTTGGTAGAATTCTCCATTTTGTTATTTTTTTTTTCAGAAGATATTAGATAACTCAAATCCTCAATATTCTTCGATATCACCCATCATTTATCAAGTAGCTGTAATATTTAGCTAAGGAAAATATGCCCAACCAGAAACACCCCATTTTGAACAAATCGCTGTTGGATGCCTCAGAGGGAAAGGAACAGTTTCGAACCTAACACGCTAATAAAAACTGGGCCTGGCTCAGCAGCTGGAGATGTCCCAAGCCCTCCCTGGGCTGCTGTGGCTCTCGGCCACCTTGCAACATAAGCTGGTGGCCCAGAGCCAGGGGCCACCTTGGCAATGGGTGGCTGGAGAAAAAGGATTTAGACAAAGCGTCTTTACGTGCTGTAGGATTTTTAAGACTTTTTAGGCAGCATCAGTATCTACTGATGTCATCTCTTGAGACCCTCTCCTGGGTCTTCCATCCCTCCCTCCGGGCGGTTGCGATCTCTGGGGCCAGCTCCTTCCCTGGCTGCGCTCGCTGGACCCAACCTTCCTGGGCTCTGTGAGTAACCTTGTCCTTCCCACATCCCGGCCACAAGGACTGGAAGTGGATGGACCCGAGAGAGTCTGGAGGCTGAGCCGTGAGTGGGGGCCTTTGAGGAAAAGGGGGTGCTCCTGGAGCCAGCTGTTTAACCAAGGGGCAAGTCCTGGTTCTGGTTGGGCATATAGGACCTTGCTTTCCCAGCCTGCGAAGGTTGGAGAATACTTACTGGTTTGAAGCATACTTACTGGTCTGTAAAATATTAGGAGAGCCTTGGGTGGAGGGAGCTGTGTGAGTGCAAATTACCATCATTATTATGACTCCAGGCAAGAGAAGACAGAATCATCACCCCCACCTTTTGCCAGGAACAGCCCATTTCAAGAGTTACAGTGGAAAAACAAACTTGCAGAGGCCCTATCCTCTGGCTTCAGGTTCATTACCTGTGTAATCTTCTTCGTCCTCGGGAACCTCAACCTGGGATGGTGGCAGAGCAGGCTTGGGTGGCTCCAGCTCCGGGGCCGAGAGCTCCAGCATCCGTGAGCGGGACTGATGGGAGCTGAAGGTGTGGTACGGGTGCTCGGCCGTGCCATACAAAATGAGGCTCCATTCTTTCAACTTCCCTGCAAGGCACCAACCCACAGAGTCACCTTGGGAAGCCCTTGATGCACCTGTGGCCTCCTCGGCCTGTGCAAAGGCCTCTGTCACTCACAGAAATAAGTGTCAGGTGCTACCTGGCTCCTCCTCTCACAGCTGGGCTCTGGCCTGCCACCTTCACTTCCTGGTTACCTGCCGACCGGGTACAAACCTATTGCCCAGGCCACATGCCGCCTCCTCCGGGGGGTCTTATTGCTATAAGCTGACGCTTCTCTGCTCTTCCTGTCCCTGCTGGGATGAGGTCAGCCCAAGTCGGACTCTCCACTGTCCTGGAGACTGTCCTCTGCTCCCTGGCCTCACTGCAGCCCCTTTGCTGCTGCCTCCCCCATGGGTGGCACCGCCTGTCCTCCCCTCTTGTGATATCCAGTGGGTAGATCCGGTGCCAGGCCTGGCCAGAAGCCTTGTGCCAAAGCCTCCAAATGTGATGGCTGGGTCACACCAAGGAACCCTGCTACTGGACCACGGGGAGACTCAGTCTGCGGCTCTCTCCTTCGCAGCCAGCCCAGGGTGGGTGGGGAAGTTCTGGCGGGTAGCAGTGCTGGCCCAAACTCAAATGTCTACAGAGGCTGGGTGGAGAGAGAACCCAGCCAGACTCTGGGGGAAATGAAAGACAGCCAGGCCTGGGGAGGGCAGGGCTGGCAGGAGAGCAGCAGGGACCTTGCTCCACTGAGTGCCTCCACCTGGGATTGACGATCCGTGTGGCTAGGTGTTCTCAGGTGTACAGAGAAGTGCAAAACCTATCCTGCGATTTCCAGGTGAATTTCTGATGTTATAAAACACATTACAGATCGTCTCCAACTTAGGACAGTTGAGCTTACAACTTTTCAACCTTATGATGGTGTGAAAGCGATGCACGTTCAGTATGCTCCTCGAGACTCCATCTGGACAAACCCATCTTAAGTTGAAAACACCATCAAAATAAGTCAACTTACAATATTTTCAACTTAAGATGAGTTGTTGAGGAGCATCTATACAAGTAAGCAACACGTATTTGCAGGCTGGCGCAGCTGTAGGCCACTGAGTTCAGCTTCTTTTTCTTACTATAGTGTCCCCAGATTCAGAGCAGGGGAACTGTGTTTAGAAGGTCATTGCCTTGTACAGATGAGGGGGACAAGGTCCAGTGTGACCTGCCCAAGGACACGCTGCTCATGCTGACGGGACTCCTTGTCACCCAGCCTGTCAGTGCATATTTATAACTGGATTGGCCAACAGGAGACACACGCACACCAGCTGTGAGCCCCCTCATTGGACCCTCATGACTGGCTGCTGGGACTCCAGCTGGGGACAGTGCCTTTGCCAGCTGCATGTCCATGTTGGCTGGAAAAGTCCTTGGCTTCCTCTTCCTTTTCTGTCACTGGGTTTCTTGGCAATCAGGATGCTTTGGGCAAGGGGAAATATTGCTCTGATTCTCGGGTATTTATTGGGTTTTTACTGTCACTTCCCTCTGCTCACGCTAACTACTCCTGCTCTTTGCTCTGAGCGGCAGGCCATCTGTCTTTAGATACCTCCTAGGTCCTGTTTCTGCAATGCGGGCAGCTCCACCTGTACAAATTCATCTTTTGTTTCAATTCTGGGAATCTCTTGGCCTCCCTAAATCCCAGAACAGGGGCTCCTGCTCGTCACCATGCACAAGCACATGGGCTGTGACCCATGCCATCTGGCCATGTGGGCAGGTGGGACACAGGCAGGACTGGCCCTGCAGTTCACTAGGCCAGACTCTCGTACTACCCTAAGTGGCATTTGACTTTGACCCGGTTACACAATGTGGCACATAGTAGCCCTGTTTTGTTTTAACTGTCGCCCTCGCTAGCTAAGCACCAGGTCCCAAAAGCCTATAGCCCCCAATCAGACCCTGTATTGTCCAAGCCTCTCTCAGCCTGGCCAGGATTAAAGGATGTAGGCAAGGCTCTTCAATTTGGAAAAACATTCCTGAGCGGACTATTTGAATCCTTTATTAAAAGGATTTGTTCTGTAAAATTTGGATTCAATCCAAAGGCTGCACTGAAGGATCCAGAAGGCCACGTGTGGCCCCAAGGCCGCAGGTCCCCCACCCTGACGTACAGCAGCTCATCCCCCTAACACGGCTCCTAACCCAGGCTCCACATGTGACCATGGCAACATAAGACGTGCTCTACACGGTCGCAGGTGCAGAAAACAGTCACTGGTGATGAATCTTTACCCCTTTCTCAACATCTTAGGATCCAATTAAAGTCTTATTTCAAATCACAGAGGAATCTGAGCACTTCACCTACCGAGTGATGAGCTGAGATTAAGGTGGGGTATAATGACTACAGGACAGGGACTACAGGCTCTGAAAGCCATCATTTGAGCTGGAATTTATTTCAACTCTATAGGATGTCTCCAAAAACACCCACAAAAAGCCTAGTCCCTAAAATTAGATTTTTATTTTTTGATATAGTTTTGGAAGCACACACACAAGGAGCTGCTCCCCACTCAGGGTGAGTGGTGTGCCCCGGGCGCAGGGAGAGGGAGCAGGAAGGAACTCAGGAATGGAAGAAAGACTTCATTTTTATGATATTCCCCTGGAACTTTCTTTTAAACTACAAACATATATTACCTGTTCACATATATGAATTTTAAAAAGTTTTAAGTTTAAGTTTTAAAATCTATGAACAAAGTGATTGTACGGTCAAAGAAAAAAACATTAAAAAGCAATGGTACTTGGCTTTGATTTATGTTTCTGAGTAAGTAACAGATCAGGATGGCTCAGAATCCAATCCAATCCAAAAGTATATAAGGGAGCCAGTGGAAGTCTCCCTCCCATCCTGTGCCCTGGTCACCATCCCTCTTCCCATGGGCAACCATGGTTACCTGTTTCTTGTGTAGCCTTTCACGGACATTATATTCTTAAGCAAATATGAACTTTTTTTGCCCTGTCCCCTTTATTAACTCACCTACTAGCACCTTCTACTCCTTGCTTTTTCCATTAGCAATGTATCTTGGTGACGTTTCACGAGTGCATTGGAGAGATGAAACATCATTTGCTTAAACAATCCCCTATTGATGGGTGTTTAGGTTGGTTCCACACTTGTGCAATGACAGTCATGTGTCACTTAATGATGGGGATACATTATGAGCAATGCATCGGTAAGTGATTTCATCATTGTGCATACAAGTTGTATGAGTCTTATACCAACATCACAGAGTGCACTTACACAAACCCAGATGGTACAGCCTACTACACACCTAGGCTGTATGGTGTAGCCTGTTGTTCCTAGTACAGCATGTTACTACAGTGAATAGTGTAGGCAATTGTAACACAATGGTGTGTATCTAAATATAGAAACAATACAGTAAAAATATAGTATTAGAATCTTATAGGACAACTGTTGTATATGTGGTCCACTGTGGACAGAAATACCATTTTGTGGCACGTGACTGTACAAACAGTGCTGTAGCTTTGGTCACACAAGGCGGGAATGGGTGAGGTGGGCAGAGCAAGGGCCCTAGAGCAATGCGGTCTGAATCCTGGCTCTGCTCCCTACTAGCTGTGTGACTCTTGGGCAGATTACTCAATCCCTGTTCTTCAGTTTCCTCATCTGTAAAGTGGGGGTAATAATAATATCTACTTCACACAGTTATTTAGGAGATTAAATGACTTAATGATGGTAAAGCACTGACGGCATATAGGAGCTGCTGCGTAAGTGTTTTGTTAAGGAAAATAGAGTGCACATATCATTTCATATGTGTGTACATATAACTGTAGGCTACATCCTACAAGTAGAATTGGGCATCAAAAGAAGTGTGCTCTCTCACAGCCTGGAACTATGGCTGGGATCGTCAATCTGATAATTGGGAGAGGTTAACTTTGCATTTCTCTTATTATGTGAGAAGTTGAACATCTTTTCACAGGATTAAGAGCGAGACAACTTTCTGATTTGATAAAATTTGAATCAATTTAAAAAGTTGGAAATTTACCAAAAACATTTGCTGGGAACAAGTAGCAACACTTTCAAGATGCATAAAAGCAGATCTTAGCCACATTCATAGCAAGGACAAGCAGAATGAAAAGGCGTTTTGCTCAGACCTGGTTTATATTTTTGTTCTTTTCTCCGCCTGCAAGATATTCATGAGCCCCTACCAAGGGCCAAGCCCTGAGCAGACGACTGTGGAGCTGAGAGTTAGGAGACCCACAAAAGAGCAGGCAGGGAGGGGCAGTGGGCAGGAAGCAACCCCTTCCTGCACATGCCCCAAAAGGAGACCTTCCATGCCTAGGTAGGTGCGATTTGCAGAACGTGACCTAAGGTTAAGCTTTACACAATGGAAATTTTGGATACATTTATCTCTTTTTCTTGTACATAAATGCTCTTTTCACTTCCTCTACCAAGAGAGCCACTTAGGTTTCTCTGCCTTCAGAAGATGTAAAAATAAGTATTCTGTATCTATGGCATAAAGTGTATGCAGAAATCTAAAGCATGATTCTTTTTTAAAGTTATTTCTTCTCTAGTTATAAAAGAAGAAAAATTTATTAAATACTGAAACATATAAAGAAGAAAATAAAAATCACTTCTTTTGGCATATTTCTGTTTGGGCTATTTTTTTTTTTTTTTTTTTGAGACAAAGTCTTGCTTTCTTGCCTGGGCTAGAGTGAGTACGGTGGCATCAACCTAGCTCACAGCAATCTCAAACTCCTGAGCTCATGCGATCCTCTTGCCTCAGCCTCCTGAGTAGCTGGGACTACAGGTGCTCACCACCACACCCAGCTAATTTTTTGTTTCCATTTTTAGTTGCCTGGCTAATTTTGTATATTTTTAGTAGAGATGGGGTCTTGTTTTGCTCAGGCTGGTCTCAAACTCCTGACCTCAAGCAATCCTCCCGCCTCATCCTTCCAGAGTGCTAGGATTACGGGCGTGAGCCACTGTGCCCAGCCTATTTGGGCTATTTTCTATGCATGTGTATTTTTTGTTGACAACGTGGTTCACTATTTTCTCTTTTTTTCTCCCCACTTGGCATTTTATCATGTTAATCACATTCAGAAGTTATCTTACTTATTTACTTGTTCATTGTTTTCTCTTCCTTCTTCAGACTAGAGGCATTACATGAGCAGGGAATGTGTCTTTCTTATTTGGTGCACTAGCTTTAGGGTGTAGCAAGTTTCAGGCACACAGTAGGTGCTGAATAAATGTTTGCTGAATGAATTATTACCTTAAAACATAATATTTTTGATAGCAAAACATTTTACCCCATGAATGTAACCATTTATTTAACCAATCTCTCATGACAGGTTATGACAGAACATTTATTCCAGTTCCCTTTTTTTAAATACATAAATCTGCCAGAAATATCATTTGATGCAGTCTGGACTACTTTCTCCTAATAGAGTCCCCAACGTGGAACAACTGGGTCAGAGAATAAGACATGGTTAGGGCTCTGCACACATAATGCCAAATGACCCCACCAGTGTTTGGCATCCCATGAGGCTTGATCCCAAAATAGCCAGGTGAATGACCACAGGCCACCTGGGTGAATCAGTTCCCTTCCAAGAATCACACCCCATACACAGTCCCTTCCCCAAACCCCAGCCCCAGCTTAACTGTGGCCAAAGGGTCTGATACCAGTGACTTAGCACAGCAGACTAAGGCATAGACACACAGGGTGAGCTGCTCTGGGGCTCTGGTCTTCAGGGGGACCCTGCTCCTCTCTGTAAGTCAGCACGACCCACCAACCACGGCACCAGCACGCACGCCAGGACAGGCTTGCCAGGGCCATCACCGCCCCCCCACACTGGGCATTCCCCAGAGGCCGCACTGTCATTGGGAAGATGAGACACGTGGATAGAGAAGAACCAAGGAAGAGGAGAAGGAGAGAAGGAGAGAGGGCAGACCACGTGCTGGCCACCGTGGCCAGAACAGAGTCCCCACTCAATAGAACTGCCACCTAGAGGCAGAAGGATTGTAGAATGTTGGCCCTCTTCAGACAAAGCATTTAATAAGAATGTATTATTTACTATTCAAGATACTCAGCAAGCCTGCTCAAGTTTACTATTATAGAAAGCCAGCTAGTACCATGAATCCCTTAGTTTCCTGGAGGGGGGTCTAAAAGATACCCAAATCCAAATTCTTTGGCTTTTGTACCACTAGATTTCTGAGCCTGTAGAAGAAAGAACCACAAATCCACCTGCTTAAACATTTGGGGACAGCACTGCCAGCAAGCTGCCTCCAGATGTCAACAGCAAAGGCCAGGCGATTGTCATTGTGAGAGGCAGAGTATAATCCGCGGCTAATGCCATCTGAGGCTGCCAATAAACGGCTTTATCATCATTCACTATCTTCAATGCAGCATTTCCCCTCAATGCATTAAATTCATAATGAACAAACAGGATTATTCCTATTATGCAAAGAAAGAACCAGAATTAAGGGAAGACTAAGGTTGCATTTGCCGATAGGAAAGTACCAGCGGTAATAAAGCTTTTCTCTGCCTGGCATTTTGAATTAAGCATTAAAAATCCTTGAGAAGGGAATTTACAATTGGAGACAAAGCAGGTAGGGGTGAGGGGAAAGTTCTGTTAGATTAAGGATTCTGAGCTAATACTTTTGAATCCCTGGGTTTTCTTGGCCATGACAGAAGTTATTAACAATAAAGAGTTTATTAATTCTCCCCCTTGCACCCCCATACCTAAAATATGCAGGAAGAAATTCTTTAGTTGAAACATGGTAAAGAAAGAGGCCTGGAAAATCAAGTAAATATATTTCAGTCTAACACTCTGGTGGAAGTTTCTTCCTTCTGAGGTCCAGTGAACCAGTCACCTGAGGGCTGCGTTTAAGTTATGCAGAGGTTTAGGTGGAAGGAATAAAAAAGACTGGCCTCCATCTATTTATAAAAATATACAAGAACACTTTAAAAGGGTGAATTTTATGGTATGTGAATTATATCTCAACAAAGCTGTTATTAAAATAGTGTGTGTATGTGTATATTATAAATGCTGAAATAGCACAGAAATAGCAACCTCTACTCATTAAATTTAACACATAATTAAAAATGCTCTTTAAGTCCACATTATGGAAAGCAAGAGGGAGGAAGATAAAGGGAATTTAGGAGATGGCTTGGAAAGGAGGATAAAGAAGAGGGCACATGTGTGTGTGTATTCCCCATGTACACACACATCCATGCATGCATGTGTGTGCATACAACATGCACACATGTGCATGTGTACATACATACACGCACACACAAACCCTCAAAGTCTCAGGTGTAAGAAAGAAGAAATGGAAGAGTCTTCCCTGTGCTACTGTAGCCATAAAAACCTGGAAAGATGGTATCTTAAGTGCCAGGAAAAGGGTCTAAGAATCCCTAAGTTCCAATTTTTATTTGAGTGAAACGTAGAAATATACATTCAGTAAAGAACTCTGTACGACAATGTATAGCATGGCACTTTTCTTAATGATACCTATTAATATAAGGATAGACAGGGAAGACTAGAGTACTATCTTTTAAAATTTTTCAGTTTTTTCCAAGTAATAATAGTTTGAAAAGCCAAGTAATACTGTAAGGTCTATAACAAAGACAGCATTCCTCTCTACCTCTTGGAGTCCCTTCCTTTGCTCCATAACAGCCTCTTTTAATACTTGGAACTGATTTTTCTGGCATTTACCCCTTCATTGCCAATTAAAAATACTCATTTGTTATGCGCTAGGTTCTTGATTTTAGACATTGATCTAGGAAGTTGAGAATTCAGTTCTCTTCCAACACCCTGTACACACTCACGTTGCTCCCCTGCCCAACCAATATTCTTCAAACACAACTTCTCACTGTGTCAATATTTAGTGTCTTCCCACCCCTCCCATTTCATTTTCTGGGAGATTTCCTCAAGTTTGTCTTCTAACTTATGTGTTGCATTTTTAATTTTGGCCTCATATTTTTCATGTTTAAGGCATTTATCTTGGTTCTCCCGACGTTCTTTTTAAAAATTCAGCACCCTGTCCCCGTCTCCTAGGTGAAATATTTTCTCATATCTTCCTAGAGGGTACCGATCACAGCTTTTTAGACATTTTCTTTTGCTGCCTGATGGCTCCTTCTGCCTGGGAGTGTGTTCTTGCCTAGAGTCTGCTTCGGCTACAACGCTGGATAATTTCCTCAGTCAGATGCCTGGTGATGCCTGGACTTCCTTTCTTATTTAGTAGTGAGGTGCTCAAAAGCTGATTAGAAGTTGCCTGTGTGTTCTAGGAATATGGAAATACAGTTTTTATTTGTTTTGTATACAGCAAACGTGTGAGAAAGAAAATTTTGTGGTCCATAACATACCAGTTGGCTCAGATATATTAATAAATAACATTTACATGGCAAAAGTAGATATTTCCTATTAGAAACAACGAAGGTCAGAAGAAAAGTAGTATCTTTAAAGTACTGAAATTAAAAAAAAATACCCCCAAGCCAGAATTCTACATCCAGTGAAAATACCATTGAGAAATGGCATGAAATAAAGATATTTTTCAAATAAATCAAAGCTTAGCAAATTCACTGCCAGGAGACCAGCATGACAAGAAATGGTAAAGGAAGTCTTTCAGGCTAAGGGAAAATGATACCAGATGAAAATCTCAATCTATAGGAAAGAATAAAGAACACCAGGCATGGTAAATATGTAGGGAAACAAAGAAGATTAGTTTTTTTCTTCATTTCTTTAAAAGACAAAAGACTGCTTAAAGCAAAAAATAATATTACCAGTAATATGCAATTTATGAGGTATACCGAAGTAAAAGAACACCACTGTGGCACAAAAGAGGGAGTAGAGGGATGGAACTACACTGTTATTAGCTTCTTACGTTTGTGAAGTGCAAAGCCACTCAATGTTAATTCTAAGTAAACTGTAATAAATTAAGGATGCATATTATAATCCCTAGAGCAACCATTCCAAGTACAGCTAAAAGCTAATAGAGGAAATGAAATGGAATATTGAAAAATATTTGATTAATCTAAAGTAAGGCAGGAAAAGAGAAACAGTATATTACCTTTTTAATACTTTTAATACTGTTGGATTTAGTTTGTTGATATTAGACTTAAATTTTTTGTATTTATGTTCTTGAGTGAGATTGGCTGAAAATTGTCCATTCACAGAATGTGCTTTTGGGATCTGGTATCAAGGAGGTATTGGCTTCATTAAACTAACTGGGGATAGCCTCCCTCGTTTTCTACTGTCTGGAAGAGTTTGTGGAACATTGACATTATCTCTTCCATTTAAATGTTTTGCAGAATTTGCCAGTGAATTTGTCTGGCCTTGAGTTTTCTTTTAAATTATAGAATCAATTTCCTCAATAGGACAATTTTAATTTTTACTTCAACTTTTATCAATTTTGATAAGTTGTATTTTTTTCTTGGAATTTATTTGTTTCACTTAAAATTTCATTTTGTGGTCAAAAGTTTATCATATCCTGATAATAATAGAGATAACAGGATCTATAATAATGTTCTTCTTTTCATTCCTGAAATGATATATTCTCAGCTTTTTCCTTGATTGGTCTTCTTAGAGGTTTATCAACTTTATTAGTTTCTTCAAAGAACTAACTTATGACTTTATCGATATTCTCTACATAGGTCTGTTTTCTATTTTATTAATTTCTGCTATTTTAAAAATTCCTTCCTCCTGCATTGAGTTTATGTTGTTAGTCTTTTTCTGCCATCTTAAGTTAGATGTTTAGCACATTAATTTCCAGACTTTTCTCTTTTTTCCATTAAGGCTTGAAGAGCCAGTGTATTCTTCTGTTGTTGGGCATGGTGTTCCAATGTGTTCGTTTGACCTAAATTGTTAATTGTGATATTTGCATCTTCTACCCTTCCAGACTTTTGCTGTTGTATCTATCAAATGTATTGGCGGTACGCTAAATCTCCTCCCTGCGTATGGAGTTTGTCTGTTTCTCTTTGTAGTTTTAACAAGTTTTTGCTTTATATACTTTAAGGCTATGTTACAAATTACATAAAAGATTAGAAGTGAAACTTTCAGAATTGAACCAAACCTTTGATCAATACAGATGGACCCTCTACACATACATGGAGCTACATACAAAGCTCTAATTATGTTTTTTGCCATAATATTTTTGTTTGTCTGATGTGAATATACCTGCAACAGCTTTCTTTTCATTATTTACCTACTATACGTTTTCTAATCTATTTTTAACTTTCCTGTTTTCTTATGTTTTAGTTATCTTTCTTGTGTATAGTTATAAAAGTCAGTTCTAGCAGGAAGCAGATAGCACAATTAAACTAGGATAATACAAGAAGGCTTTAATAAATAGACTATTTATAGAGATGTGAGCAGAAGGGAACAAAGCCACAAAGGATGGTGCAGGTCCCTGGGGCCAGTAGTGTTTCACAGGTAAGGGGAAGGTGAACCGTGACTTTAAGGCATGCTGGCTGCTGAGGAATAGCTAACTCATAGATAATTATCTCCTCCCTCCTTCCACTCTTCTGCTGGACTTTCCTCTTGGCTGAACTAAACCATAAGCCACAGGCAAGGGAGTCTATTGGGTGCAGAAGAGTACAGAATGGATCTGGAGGGCAGATGAAATATGCCTGGTCTGGGTGCAGTGGCTCACAGCTGAAATCGCAGTGCTTTGGGAGGCTCGAGCAGGAAGATTGCTTAAAGCCAGGAGTTTCAGACCAGCCTGGGCAACATAGCAAGACCCTGTCTCTACAAAAATTTAAAAAAAGAAGAAAAAGAAAGAAAGAGAGAAAGAGAGAGAGAGAGAGAGAGAGAGAGACAGACAGAGGGAGGGAGGGAGGGAGGGAGGAAGGAAGGAAGGAAGGAAGGAAGGAAGGAAGGAAGGAAGGAAGGAAGGAAGGAAGATGCCTGGCACTACAGTAAATACATTTGGGAAAAAACATCCAATATGACAATCTGTCTTTCAAGAGGAGTGATGAGTCTATTTGTCTTGATTGAAACTACTGATAATGTTAGACTTATTTTTAACCACTTGTTTTGGGTGTTCTAGTTGCACAGCTTTTTCTGTGTCTTTTTCTATCCTTTGGTGCCTCTGAGATCCCAGGGTTATCAGGTCTGCTACGAAACTCTTTTCCCTAGGTGGGCTCCACAGACTCAGCAAATTCCCTAAACCAAAAACTGGTATCACTATTCCATTTGGTTCTTTGGCTATCAACATTTCAACCAACATCTTAAATTCTTTTCTGTGGAAGGGAGATTTCAAGACACCTCATCTTCTGTATTGTTGGAAGTGGAAGTAAACAACATCTTTTAGCATTTTGATTCTATCTTTGTTTTGGAGTAATTTGTTACCAATTTAGAAAAAAATAGATTATACTAAAAAAAGAAAAGACCAGATTATGAAGAAAATCAAATCATAAGCAAACAGGGAACTTTTAAAAAAGGAAATAATTATCAAAACTCTGGAGGGGAAAATTTAAGATTATTTTTAAAAAAATCAAAAGCCGAATAGCAGGCCAGAAAAAATATTTATAGGAACTATGACACATAAAGGGTTATTGTATCTATATTTTACACTTCATACATAAAATATTTTTGGATACATATATGGAACACTTATCAGCTTGATAAGACTGGAGACTTCTTAGGATAGACAGAAAGGGCAATTTTCAAAAGGAAAAGCACACTAGTACAGAAACATTTGGAAAAGCATTCACCCTCATTAGAAATGATAGCAACGCGTACTAAGGAAAGCATCATCCACCTTACCTAGAACTGGCACATCAGGGTGTCCATCTGCTCCTGGCGAGACTATAAATTGGTTCAACTATTTCAAAAAGCAAATTGGCAGTATGTATCAAAAGCAGGTAAATTTGTTGTTTCCACCTCTTCTTTGTCCCAGAAATTTTACTTCTGGAGAACGATCTCAAAGAAGTAACATTAAATTTAGGAGAAAGCCTTCTGTACTAAGCTGTCCATTTATAACAGCAAAAAACGGGAAACAAACTACATATCCAACAATAGAGAGATGCTTAAATACATTATGGTACTTGGTGAAGTATCATAAAAACCTATAAAATGCTGCTCACAAAGGATAACATTGAAATGTTCTTGTGATACAAGTAACAAAAAAAAATAACAAGTTATATACGCAGCATGATTAGAACTCTGTAATATGTTAGGGGAAAAAAAGACCAAATGGAGACCTGTATAGTCATGTTTTTGAACACGATGTGTTTCTGGAAATAAGTAACAAAGTCAAATGCTCAGAAATGCAACGCACTCATATACCCTGGGGCAGATTTGGTTGCCAGAACTCGGAGCTGTGCAAGCAGCAGGAACCTCCAGGCACACCTTTGCTCCTAAGTGCTGACTGAGGATGAACCTGAGAAAGGGGTTTTAGGAGAGCTCTTCCTCTTCTCTACTTGTCATTTTCACTTTCATTCATATTTAGTATTTTATTTGCAAAACTTCAATATGAGGGGGGACATTATCTTTTTGCTACGTTTGCTCTCGGGAGACAGAGATCCGACTAAACAACACCGTGATTCATAATGTGCACAGTGGCAATTGGTATCCCTCACAGAAATAAGTGCAGATAATACACTTCTTTGTTTCTGGAACTAGAGACAGTCTAGGGAAAGCTGCCACTGTAACGGCCCCTCAAAAGAGAAGGGAGGCAAAGAGACCCAGTGTGATATTAATGCAAATGGGGTTAAAAATGGAACCTTTTGACAACTGCATGTATGGTGACTGGAGACTACGCCAAGTTCTTCAGTTCTGTTTCCAAGGAAGTGGGAGTGATACTCTATAATCACACTTTCCAGAAATGAGAGTTTAGTGACAAACTTTTAAAGTCGGCACAGAAGGCATGTGCTTTAAATCTGTCTTCCTTTCTAGCGTCAAGCACAAGATAGATTGAGCCATAGAACGCAGACTGCAGAATTTCAACTCTTATCTTGGAAATAACGATTAGCTTGAAACAGATGTCAATAAAACACAGACCAAGAAAGCTAGCAATAAAATGAGAACAGTTACGTTCTTAGGAAAAAAGACATGTATGAAAGGGACCCAACAGGAAATCAAAACTCCATGGAACTTTTTATGATAAAAAAAGGAAAAACCAGTCACACAAGAGAGACTAATTTCTTCCCCTTTTACTCGATTATTAAACATTTTACTGAGTATGCACAGTTGAAAAGAGTTGATTAAAATTATATGAGCTCCTGATTTAAACAAAGCTCATGCTAACACACACATTCACTTATTCAATGATTCAACAATTATTAATACTTGTTAACCGTGTTCTAAGCACTGAGCCCTCAGGGGAGAGAGCTGAGACCCCCAGTTCTGGGCTTCCAAAGGCGATGCAGTTCTAAACTGGACCAGTTCTACACGATGCCTTTGCAATATTTCATAGAGATTATCAAAGCTCTTGTTCACTCTGATCACGTGTGTTTTAGCCCCAGTTCCCTAGAAAACAAGGGTCTGAAGCGAAGCTCATGGGCTGAGGCTTTATGGGAAGGTGCAACTCCAGGGCAACAAGAGTAGGGGTCAGGGAGGAGCATGAGAAAGAGGGGAAGCAAATGTGAGGTGGTGTGTTCCAAGCTGGTGGCAGCTTTGCAACAAAACAGGGCAGTTGGTAGGCCAGGGGAAGTCTTCCAAACAGGGCTTGCGGGACTGACCTGCCACTGTCAGTGGGATGGGGGTCAGCTCCATGTCCCTTTTTCACTGGGTAAACCTCCTTTCTGGCTTCTGTTACCTGCCCCCTCCAGGCAGCTACATGCTGGGGAGGCCAGAGGCCAAGCCTCACTTGCAAGTGGAGATAAAAGCCACAACCCCCCCAGGTCCTACAAGGGTTGACCTGACCCCTGGAGTCTCTGCAGCTCCTACCTGGATGGGCACAACAGCAGCCATGCCAAAGCCCAGCCTACACCACAGGGGAGGCTGGGGGTACCCGAAGAAGTGAGAACTGGATCCCTCCACCAGTAAAGAGGCAAGGCCCGAGCGCAGCAGGGCTGAGCCCAACTGGGAAGGCATGTAACGGGGCCAGTATGACACTTAGGGAGTAAAGCGTAATCAAAATACATGCTTCGAGGTATACAGCAAGAACTGTCATGAGTAATGATAGAAAAGAACCTACTGCCCTGGGCTTTCTCTCGTCTTCCATTCAAGTGAGCACAGCACCTTGGTGAGACACTAGCTAACAGTACAAGGCAGAACTGCAGAGTTTGGTATGTAATTGGCATGTGTAGTTGGTGCCAACGGAGCTTAATACCAAGAAATACTATTGGTGTTTTTGACGTTACAGGCACTATGGACAAAGACAGATCATGATCCTGAAACCTTTAAAATTCCTCGTAAAGGATTTGTTCATATAAAACTTCCTTACATTTGAACCTCCCTCAGGCCTGGTGAGGTAGATACTGTTATTCCCACCACATACGTGCAGAAACAGAGACACAGAGGTTCCACGTCTGGGCCAGCAAGTGGCCAGTTGGAACTCAGAGTACACCTGCCAGACGTTCTCACCATCCTCAAATCTGAATCCTGCCCAGCGACTCCAGTGTCCGACTCCAGTTTCCATGGCAACCTGGTCTCCTCCCATCATCCTCCTGCTCCTCACACAGGTTGACGGGAATGTGGGTCAGGCTTGGTCTCTGTAATGTATCTGTGCCCCGACAGCTTACTCAGCTTACTTTTCTTCAGCTCTGCAAGTTTTGGCAAAAGCACTGACTGGCCCTCTTTGATCTCACCCCGGCTTCAACTTTATGAGAAGGAGAGAACCAAAGATGGGATTCCACGGAAGCGAGCAGGTGGTATCCGATGCACTGAGCTGAGCTCCAGAGGAAGCCAGGCCATGTGGGCAGCTGTTTAATGGGGTGCACACAGAAGCCACTGAGAAGCCAAAGCAGTTCTGGGCTTACTATCTTCTCCCAGCAGTCTCAAACCAAAGCTCTTGGTTAGCCATTTGTATTTCGCTTAGAAAAAAAAATGTTGCTTAAGAAGAAGAAAGTTAGAATAGAAATGTACCTGCTGGGTTCAAGAGTTGCAAGAGCTTTCCACGTGGGCCAGTTAATTGGATGGCAACCCAGCTGCCTCCAGCACAGTAACCCTGGATGATCCTCTTGTTTCCAAGCTCCTGGGTTCTCCAGAGGTCACAGCCAGTTTGATCTTCCCCAAAGGCACAGAGGCAGGTCTCTGCCAGTTACTATGGGCTGGGACTTTCCCCGAGGGCAAATGGACCAGTTCCTAAAGACTGTAGTAAAACCTACATTTGCAGCAGCAGATGGGAAAAGGAGAGAAAAGGAACCTGAGCTTCCATGAAAACCTATTACAGGTTAGGCTAGAAATGTTGACTGTCACCAGGTGCTCACAAGATACTTATAAGGGAGTTATTACTCACAAAGTCTCCTAGCCAGTAGTAGGTGGAGCTGGTGTTGGGACCCTGGCCTTTCTGCCTCTATATCCATGCTCTTTTCACCAAATCACACTGTGGCCCCAAGAGCAGAATGCCATACACATTCTGGTATTTGTTTTGCAATCCCTGGAACTTCTGCTTGTTGGCTTTCTAACATGATATTTACCTTCCTGTGTTTTATATTTTCTTCAATTACCACAAAGGTTGACTATCTTTTGTTTACCGGTTATTTGTATTTTTCTTTATGAATTGCCTTTTTAGGCTTTTTGTCTATTCTTCCAATGCGGTACTTTGATTATTTCTTAGTGATTTGTGAGCACTGTTTATATATTGAGGCTATAATAATTATAATGCTCTATTTGTGATCACCTAGCCTTGGGGGCTAAGATATTAGAGATAAAGAAGGTGTCTGCCTATGTATTGGAATTTTTTATAACAAATATTGTTTTAATTTCCCCCTTTGGAAAAATGACTTTTTAGCATATTCAGAATTCAAATGATGACTGTTTACTGATAAGATATTTAATCAGAAAAATAGTGTGATTTATTAAATAAGCAGTTAAACCAATGGCAATTAGACCTTCAGTCCTCTGAGTGGGTCCTGGAAAGACACAAACCAATGAAACAAGGGCCCCTAATTGTGATGTATAGTTCTGGGGGAGGGACCAGGGCTCTACTCAGAGGGGCTGGCTCCTTATGGATAAACAGAAGTCGGGGGTGGGGAGTAGGGTACTTTGTAAGTCTAAGCCTTGGTCATGCATTGCATACATGCATACACCCCCCTTAAAGTTTGCAAAAGACAACCCTCTCCCTATTCAATTCCCAGTATGCAGTGGTGTGCAGGGTCTGGCTAGCACTGATTTAATAGAATCCATTGTTAATATTATCAGGAACTTTGTGAGCTGGTTGTTAAACATAGCTTTTATCAAAAATTAAATTACATAAGCTTATAATTAAATAAGTTATATTGAAAACAAAGGTAACAAATACTCACAAATCAACCCTTTCTCATTATTTTACTGTATTTTGTCATTATCTATGCTTTGGGGTTACTCACATCTGTTGTATCTAAACAGCAGAAACACCACCCGATGTGGCTACTGAGCCTCTCCTGCCAACTTGTCTTCAATGAAGTCACGCTGGCAGCTCAAAATTGGCCATAGTGGGAATATTTCCACACAGAAATCAACAAATGCTGCAAATAAGGGCTTAATTTACTATTGATTTTCTGGACTTAAGAAAGTGATGGAGAAAATGTTAGGAATGCCGATTAAACTTAAAAGCCTTTTGGGTCTGTAGCCATTACATTGTGAACAGCATAAAAAACTGAGGAAATATTCTTCTGGTACTTGAAAACTGTCATCCAATTCAGCAAAGAAGTTGCTCATGCCATTGACAAATGAATGAAGTTCCAACATGTCTTTGTTGTTTCTCTGACAAAAAATATTAGCCAACATTTAAGTTGGAAGGATAAATGTTCATGAATTACAACCACAAATTGGTTATGGATACAAAAGTTTGTGAAAAATCAACGAAAGCATTCTCTGAGGATCGATTGGCCATATGAAATTTACCACATGAACAATGTATATTTTATTACTTGTAAATTGTTGGCTACACATCCTTTATATCAGTAAAATTTATAATAAACGTACATGATGCATCTGTATCTACACATAATTTCCCTACAGACGGTTGTTAAACATTTACCAGCACACGGGACAATGTGGAGCCACAGGTGGGAAAATGGGGACAGGGTAGGATGTCTTTGTAACAAAGAAACAGCACTGAGTGCTTGGCAGAAAACACATAAGCACTATTTATCATCCTAGTCCCCTCTTGTTCTTTTGACAAATCTGACTTCTTCTCTAGGTTGGTGGGAATCTGGAGATCATGCTGTTGGAACCAAGAAATACAGAGCACATGTGGGTTGCTACCTTTTTGGAAACAGAAGAAAGATTAGAGGAAAAAAAGAGAACTTTTAATTATGGAGAAAGAGTGAATTCTCAGAGTTCAAGAGAATGACATAGATTTTTTTAAAAATGCCATCAATTGTCTCAGACAGCCTATTTATTACTATGTGAATACCAAGTATGTAAAACTAAAACTCTTTGGAGCCATGAAATAAGATACATGGTGTCGATTACAGAGAGGAGATTAGAAACATGCTTGACCATTTTTTCCATTTAAACATTGATGCCTCACAGTTCTCTCTGGCAGGGAACATGGTAGGAGGTGCCATAGCTCCTTAGGTGGGCCCTAGGCCATGCCAGTGAAGTTTGGGCGCAGCGCGGAGAGCAACCATACCTGGTCGAGCTACCTGGAGGCCACTGGGTTGGGCCCTTGGGGTGTAGGGGGGCAGGGATAAAGAAGAGGGAAGCACGCTTCACTCTGTGCCTACCAGCAAACCCGAGTGTGCTAGGTGTGCAGTCTAGGTGAGTGTGTGCTCAAATGATTGGAGAAGCACCAAGCAAAGCCACCCCTGGTGCCACACAAAACCAAGCATGACTCCTGCTGAGCAGGGAAGACCCTCGCTTCATGTGCTCCAGGGGTGCTCACAGGAGCTGCAGGACGGGGGGGTGCAGGGCCCTTCCTGTGCCCGAGGGTGCTGAGGGGACGTGTACCTGGGCAGGGAGGCTGGCCTCACCCCAGTAGACGCACAGGCTCTGCCTTGTGGCCCAGGTGCAACCACCAATGTGGGCTTCCAGGGGAGGAGGGCAGGATGGGGAGGCCCCTAGCCCCAGTTGCTTGGTCTGGGTCACCACTTCTGCACAACCCCATCTCACCAGAGAGGGGCTCGGCACAGGCCAGAGAGGCAGGAAAAGTGAAGGCAGGAGGACCCAACCCCAGGCCTGTCTGATGCCTGATGCAGGAGAATGAAGTATACATGTTTCCCAGAGAACTGAAACTTTCTGCACTCAGTGTCCAAACTTAAAATCTGGGGCATTCTGGATGAAAACTCTCTAAAATGCAGCCAAACTTCTCCAAAAGATGCTCTGCAGGACAGGACCCCGACCCCTGCTCTGACTGTACTGTCGCCGGGCTCCCTGCACAACGACTGGCATGCGGCTGGCGTGGCCTGTGGGCTCGCCTGCAGTGGAAGCTGCCCCTCTCCCACACCTGCACACGCCAGGACTGCATACGCCTCACACTGCACGGGCAAGGTCCTGGTGTCTCCAGATCTAGTGCTAAGAAGCGTTCAGTGTAGGCGTGCTGAATGCAGGGACGGATGCAGCGCCACCTGCAAACTCGGCAGGGCTGGGAACTGGGATTTCACTCCATTCCATTCCTAAGTTGTCTCCTAAAGGAGCCTGGTCCTGGGAGAAGACACACCCTTCCCTTGGCCCAGGAACTGAAGAGGAAAACAGATGATTAATTTGCTATTCAGTTTTTAAAAATGGTTTTTAAAACTAATCACATAAACCAAGCTCAATCTGACAGGAGGTGAGTATTATACGAGCTAGCATATCATTCAGATCACTTAATTACTTCATAAATGCTGGTTTCTTAGCCTAGATTTTAAAGCACTTTTGCACGGCACACCACTGGAGCTGAGTCCCCCCATGTACCTTTCTTTAAAGCAATTAAACTGCAGAGATTTGAAGGAGGTTGAAATGAACAACACAGAAACAAAGCACCTTGTCCCAAGCACAGCTTCTCGGGATCCCCGTGAAGAAATGAGGACGGTGCTGCTCTTTCTGGGTGCTGTGCCTGTGTCACACTGGTACCAAGGCCAGTGACCATGAACTCACAGGCCACCCTGACCAGGCAACCAGGGGGTGAAAGACTGTGCCACCTGGGATCAGTTCACACCTCGGCACTGACGACACCAGCAAGGCCCTGACCTGGCCCACATTTTCCTGGCTCCAGAACTCTGAATCCTGGAGTCAGCAGCAACCTCCTGGGTCATCTGGTGTCAGCTTCCTGGACTGGGGTCCCCTACAGACACCATCAGGTCGACCTGAACATTCCAGTGTGGGGACCATCCTTTCCCACAAGGCAGACTGGCTATAAGGGGGATCCTCCTCCCCCCATCATTGTGTGACACATCCTGCGTTGACAATAATGTATGAGTCCCCTCTGCACCCACACACTGCCGGAGCACCCTTCCCATGGCTGCCTCACCCGCCCGGCGTAGCCTCTCAGGTGTGTCCCCAGGCTTGGTCTCCCTGGGAACAATGCCTACTCCGGGAGCCAGGTCTGCGGGCATGGCGTAACCAGTGCTTAGGGAACGTTCAGCAGACACAGCACTTTGTTCTTAAGCATCCTCTCACCCCTCCCGCCAGTAGTGTTTCGGGTTCCGACCATTTGCAGAGATCTTCTCAGATGCCCTCCATGCCTCAAGGCCCCGTTTGCACCGCAGCCCTGCCTCAGTGCACCGACACGTCTGCGGGCACGGAGCGTCCTCCCTGAGGTGGTGGTGGCCCATCCCTCAGGTCAGCCTGGCCAGGAAGCCTCCTGCCTCTGCTCTGCACTCAAGGAGGGCCCCAGACCTGCCCCTGGAGAGAGTGGAGTTGGCGGGGTATCACCGAGGACCATGTCCTGGCCTGACAGCCCCTCGTTTGCCCTCGGGGTGGGGTGGGAAGCCCCTCTGCAGCCCCTCCCCTGGCTGTGAGCAAGGTCAGCGCTCGGGAGCCCTAGCCCGGCCCAGTGTGGCAGGTCATCTGCAGGCATGCTTGACACTTCATTTTACAAAACCAGAGGGACAGCAATATCCTCTGGGCCAGTCTCCATCTCCTGATGGCCTGTATTTTCTGTCCTACTTAGGTAAGAAAAAAAAAAGTGACACAGGGGAGGTTGTGAAAACCCAGTAGGCCTTCAGCAGACCCTTGCTATAAGCCCTTCCTTGCTCTTCTCAGCCAGAAGTTGCCACCTGCTCTGCTGAACTCCAAGGCACTCCCCCCAGACTTTGGTGGCTCTTTGGGGTCTTGCACACAGTACTATTGGTTCCTGAAAATTAGAACATTCCCGACCGGCCTTCCAGCTCCTCAGAGGCAGAGATGGCATCTCAGGGCTCTCTGTGCCCCTGAGCACCTGCATGGTGTCTGGCACGTGGTGGGACCTCTGCAAACACTCATTGGGTAAATGCCTGTCAGGGCAAGCAGATCCCCCGGCTTTGACATTGCAGGGACACCTGGGAGAGGAGACTTTCATTTGGAGGCTGAAGAGGGCTTATCCCACATCGACCTCAAAAGCACGAGGCCCCCACACCAGCCCAGGAAAGGGCTTCCTGGCCTTCATTCGAGCCCCTCTGCCCTGTTTGGGCCTCCATCCCATTAGCTGCCACACTGAGCAACGAGCTCAGAGGCTGACCCTCGACTGAGGTGAGAAACACTGGTTGGGGAGATTCAGAGGTGACCGCAGTGTCCCACGGGAGGGCCCCGTGGGTCTCCACTGTGGAGAGATGCTGAGCTCCCGCACCGAGGCCAGCTGCAGCCGCACTTAGGGAGGACGATGAGTGAGCAGCCGAGAGAATGGAGCCTGTCCTCGTCATGCACGCAGGAAGGGCTTGCCCTGCATCAACAGTGGCGGAACACTTGCCTGCACTTGCTGTTCCTGGCAGAGACCACGTTCAGGAGTGGCACCTCTTTACAGGGCAAAACTTGCGTGGAATGAACCGACCACAGAAGCCACTGCAGGAATGTGCAGGCTCTTGCTGACAACACTGGAGAATGTGTCCCCGCCCACCCAAATCACCATAAGTCACTGGAGGTCAGAGCTAGAAGGTACCATGAGATGTTTATTCTGCTCCTATCTCAAGCTTCTAAACACAAAGCCCCAGATTCTAACCATGCCTAGGGATAGAGACTGGCCTGTCTCAGGACCTAATCTGGGGCCACGCTTGGGGAGTATCCACTAATCCTATGTCCTCATAACAGAGCATCTGCCCATGTGGTGATTACAGAGGGTTCCAACCATACTAATTACTTCACCAATATCTATTGTGTATCTATCTCAAACCACACCACAGGAGTCACTGGAGACGCAGTAGGATCCGGAAGACAAGGCCACAGACAGCAAACATGTCAGTGTTAAAGCCATGGGCAGAGCTGGTGAGTGCCGTGTAAGCAGGAAGTAGGGAGCTGACACGGCAGCAGGGTGGGCAGGAGGAGGTGTGGGCAGGTGCACAAGTGTGCATGACATGCGATGCTTTGCTGTGCACTGCTGCACCCTCAAAGCTCGCTCAACACCTGCATCCAGTAGGCTCCAAACATGTGTTCATCATTGCTATGTAAACAGATCTCCTTCCCTCGCCCATCCACCTTGAGGGGCTGACTTAACACACCTGATGTGTATTCCTAGCCTGGTCCCATCCCCAACCTCCAGGTACACATCTCCACTTGGACTTGCCATAGACATCTTCAATTTAACCCACTCAAACCAAGCTCCTGATTTTCTCTTCTGATCTTCTCGCCAGTATCCTTTCTCCCTGCAATGTTCCACATCTAGGAATTACAACTCCATTCTTCTATTGCACAGGACAAAAACTGTGGAGTCTTCCATGTCCCCTCTTTCCTCTCATAGCTCACATCTGATCTGTCAGCAAGTCTCTCAACCATACTTCCAGCATCTGACTCCCCAGATGCTACCCTGGTCGGAATCACCTTCATCTGATACTGCAGTGAATTCCCAACTGGCCTCCGGCCTTGGTCCCTCTCCCACCCCCACTTCCATCTATTCTATTAAAAACTGTGCTGTCAGTGGACCTATTAACATGGCAGTTCATATCTCCTCTCTCCTCTGCTTGAACCCCCTGGGTGGCTTCCCACCAAGTCCCTGCAATGGCCGACAAAACCCGGTGCGATCTGGTCCACGTTCCCTCAATGAATGTCCCGTCCTGTTCTACTCCTCTCCCTGCTGCCACCTGCAGCCTCAGGGGCCTCTCTGCTGTGCTCCTGCCCCACCCAACCCCTTGCCAGGAATACCCTCTCCCCATGTCTGCAGAGGTCACTCCCTCATCTGCTCCAAGCTTTTCTCAAACGCCCCTTTAATGAGGCCCCCCTGGCCACCCTGTACCCCCTTTTCACTCTTCCCTGCTTTACTTTTCTCCTTAGAGTTTCTCCTCATCCATTGGACAACTCCCTTCCTAGCGATCTTGTTTAAAGGCCTTCTCCACCCTGGAGAAGGTGCGCTCAGCGTCTGTTTTGCTCACTGCTGTATCCCCAGTGCTTACAGCTCAGCAAATGCTCAATAAATATCTACTGGATGAAGGCTGCATTCTTGGAGGGAGTATTATTCTTTGAGTAAACCAATGAATTCCAGTTCCTAATGTTTTATTTAAGATGTTTGTAGCTCTATTCAAATTTGCCTATAGTTCTTTCTCTTTTTTCTTTGCATATCAATCAATTTTTCTTTACTCTTATTTTCCTCTAGTGAATGGGAAGTTCTGCTTCTTGGTTTGAATCTTGGTTATCTCTATATTATTTTAAAAAATTGAGTTTATACGTCTCTATCAGTGCTAAGAATAAAACAATCTATCACTCTCCAGTGAAAAATGAGAATCTTAGCAAATTTTCCCTTCCTCCCCATTCTCATCTCCAACCTCTATGTTTCTATAGGAATAATATGGGGTAGAAGAGCAGGAGGACACACAGATATTTAGACAAGACCTCTCCACGAGGCCACGGCCAGCTGCAGCCATGGGAAGCCGGGTGGCGCACTCCCAGTGGAGGGAGCAGCAGGTGCGAAGGCCCTGTGGTGGGTTGGACGCCTGTTCGGGGAACTGATGGGAGGGCAGCGTGGGGAAGCAGAGGAAATGTGGTCATGAAAGTGATTAGCAGAGTCCATCATCATCTAAATTATATTTTACAAGGATCATTGGGTGCTGTGTGGAGAGTGGGTCTAGCCAGCAGAGGTAGAGACAGGAAGGCTACTGGGAGCAGGAGGTGAGAGATGGTAGGGGACTGGACCGAGGCAGGAGGCAGACGGTGGAGGTGAGACAGAAGCATTGAAGGTTAACTCCTGGGATTCGGCTGAGCAACTGAGTGCACAGTGAGGTTGATTACACTAACGAGGAAAACAGGGAGAAGCAATGCAGGAGTTCTATGTGAGATGCACGAGCCCAGGGCCTGTTAGACCCACGCCCAAAGCCCAAGAGGCTGCCATAGATCAGTTCTGGGTGCAAGGGGGCAGGGACAGGTGGGCTTCGGGCACCGCCAGCAGGTATGAGGTGTTCAGTATCACAGGGCTGAGTGAGGTCCCTGGGTGGGAGGGAAGACAGAGCCGGGCCCCAGTAGCAGCCTGTGAGGGAGAGAGCCCGTTGGGTGTGCAGTCACTGTAGCCAGGCCCCGAGGGCACCTCCAGAAAGGGGAGAGTGCTGAGTGCCGCCATGTGCCGGGCCCCGCTCTCAGCACCCTGACTGAATTACCTGATTTCACCCCACTACAACCTGACGACTTGGGCATTATCACCCCATTTTCTAGATAAGACCACTAAGGCCCAGAAAGGCTGAGGGACTTGCCCAAGGTCACAGGGGTCAGTAAGAGCTGGAGTCAGCAACCACCCCCAGGTAGTCGGGATCCCAAGCGTAACCATGGGGGCCCTGGAGAGGATGCTCAGCATGTTAGAGCCACACACCCTGCCTTTACCTGGTGAGGACAGAGAAGGGACCACCAGCTTGGGCAACAAGGCAAAAAGGACTGTGGGGGCTGTGAAAAGCCCCAGTTTTGGTGCAGTGGATGGGAGTGAGCAGGAGACGGCCACAACAGGCAGCCTGTTCTGCTGGTGTCACTGTAAAGGGGAGCAGAGAAGTGGCTGGCAGCTGGGGGGATGCGGGTTCAAGGACACGTCCATGAGCCCAGCGGGAAGGGGAAAGGGAAGGACGAAGCATGAGGGCAGCCTGGAGCAGCACAACCCCATGGGGGTCTGTCCTATCCCCTTGAAGCTGCCCTGGGACACAGGGAGAGCTTGTTGTATTCTGCCCATGACACAGAGTAAAGATCACAGGCCCAGAGTGGTGAAATGACCTCGAGGCCTACGCTGCAGCCACTGGCCACTTGCTGCCAGGGAAACAGGCGGTGCAGGCTGACGCAAGAACTCCGAGTTGTGGGAGCAGTGTATGCTTGATGATGCAGCTTGCTTGAGGAGTCGACCCCGACTTTTAATAGTATGCCAATATGCTTTGGGGCTTTTAAAAGAAAGAATTTATGAACGAACTTCTAGTTTAAAAATATGTAAATTTTAGATCGTTTAAAATTTTATGGTTTCGTATTTTTAGAATTTGTTATAGTAACACTTTTTTAATGATATTTATTATTTTAAAACCAGAAAGAAAGTGATTTGGGGAGGTACATGTTCACTATAGATAGCTTGATTATTTAAAGCCAATTTTCTACCCCAGGCAAGTCAATGCTCTTCCTTTCTTCTTGGTAAAAATATCCCTAGAAACTGTGTATCACAGAGAATCAGAAAAGAACCAGGGCAGGGGCAGGTTCTCATACACCCCGAGGCTGATCAAGAAGCAGAGTGCATTTTCACAGAAAAGGGTACAAGGAAGAACGGAACAGTGAATGCAAACCTTGAGGAAACTCATCCACAGAAACTTAAGACCCAAGCAGAGTCTGTGAACTTGACTATGAATGCAACAGAGGGATCAGAGGGAAGAGATTATAGAGCTTTATGGATAACTACAGGATGAAATCTGATGATTTTTCTAGTTCTCTTTCCTGGCTATAACCCCATCATGTAGATCAGTGCCTGGCATTCAATAAAGATAAGTTCAATAAATGATTGATTATTAATTAAAAGGAGTTAAAAAAAAGAGTACAAGGATTATCAGAAAAATAAACAATCTGAAAACAAAATTAAGAAAACCATTCCATTTATAACAGCACCAAAAAGAATAAGATACTTAGGAACAAATTTAGCCAAGGAGGTAAAAGACTTGTATACTGAAAACCACAAAAAGCATTGTTGAATGAAATGAAAGAACAGCTAAATAAATAGAAAAGCATCCCATGTTCATGGATTGGAACACTTAATATTGTGAAGGTGGCAATATTCCCCCAAACGATCTACAAATTCAATCTCTATCAAAATTACAACTACTTTTTTTAAAAAAAGAAATGCATAAGCTTATCCTAAAATTCACTGGTGTAGCCAATGTGGAAAACAGTTTGGCTGTTCCTCAAAAAGTTAAACAGAGTTACCATATGACTCAGCAATTCCAATCCTAGGTATATACCTAAGAGAAATGAAAACATAGTTCCACACTAAAACTTGAACATGAATCCTCATAGTAGCACTATTTGCAATAGATGAAAGGCAGAAACAATACAAATTTCATCATGGATGAATGGATAAACAAGTGGTCCATCCATACAATGGATATAAGTAATGGTATAAAAGTAATGCAATTCTGATACACATGTATGAACCTTGAAAACATCATGCTAAGTGAAAGAAGCCAGACACAAAAGGCTACATATTGTATGGTTTCATTTATACACAAGAGGCAAATCCATAGTGACAGGCAGTGGATTAGGGGTTGCCAGCGGCTGGGAGGGGAGGAGGGAATGGGGAGTGATTGCTTAATGGATATGGGGTTTCCCTTTGTGGGGATTAACATGTTCTGAATTTGATAGTGGTGATGGTTGCACGACATTGTGAATGTACAAAAAGACACTGAACTGCATACTTTACAATAATTAAAACAGTGAATCTCATATGATGTGAATTTTACCTCTAGAACACGAAACAAAGAATTCCCAGAGGCACTATAGTGAAATAAAGGCCAAGTTACTAAGAGGATTGAAATACAGAGGTTGCCATGGAATTCCTAAGAGCCACTGACCTTGTTTCTCCGGGTTGCGGACCTGGGATGGCATGTCTTGGATTTCCAGTGTCCATTCCCCTTCAGCCTTTTCTCCCCAACAGTGCACAGTCATGAATTCCCAGTTTGTAAACCCTTCGTTGGAAAGATCCAGCAATCTGCAATTGGAGATTTGGTGTCAGAAAATGAAGGTCCTTGTCCTGGGTGGCTTGGTGGAGGGACCAGCCCAAGGAAGGTTCTCTCCTGTACTGGAAGAATCAGTCTTCAGGAGACCTACAATCCAGCTGGAGCACACCCCAGGGCAGCAGGGGTGGGAAGAGGGGAAGAAGGGGCCTGGCCCTCAGCTGACATGAGGGTGTCAGGTAAAAAGCCGAGTGTTTCAAATTCTTACAGCAGAGTGTCTCCTCCATCACCTCATTGGACCTCCCTAACATCTGAGAGGCAGGCAGGCCTCACCCAGCCCAGTAAAAGATGGGGATGTGGTCAGCAGTGGGCTCCTCCCTCACATCCTAATTTATAGATGAGAGAGACCCCAGGGATACTGGTTTGCTGCAGGTCCAACCACCAGTAACCAGCCGAGCCAGGACTTGATCGAGGACATTCTGCCTCCTCATTCTATGTTCTGTCTACTACCAGCAGGTGTTTTTGAGGTCACCGATGATACCCTCAATCCTGCCACTTTCCTGCAGAAGGTGTTTGATTCCTTCCCACCCCCGGGAACGATCTCACAGGGCCCACGGCCCCAGTGGCTGGATGCACAAATGCAGACAGAGGCTGGGCCACACGAGATCCTTCCACTTAAGCCCGAGGGTGTTCACAAAGGAAGCCTTTGTAAGACGCTTATTTGTGGAATGAATGAAACTTCCACATTTGTCTTAGAGCCAGCTCTGTGCACTGTTCTCCAGAAGATACAAATAAGGAAAAAGGAACAACTACTCAAACTTGTGGGGAAAGTTTTGTCCCTTCATCTCCAGGGCTTAACCGGTTGGCAACAGTTGCATTTGGGGGAGGTGACGATGACAGGCCTGGCTGTTTTCCAGTGTGGGTGGAAGGCACACCTGGCCAGGAGGCGGGGAGGAGGAGGAGGCTCTCATTCCCCAGAGAGGCCCCCCAGAACCCGCCTTGCAGGTTCTGATGAATGTCTCTGCCCTTCCAGACTGGAAGGTATTTCCCAACTGTGCCCAGCATGCCTTCAGCCTCATGTCTGACTCAAGCAGAAACAGGAAGCAATGAATCGATACCCTCTCTCTTCCAACACCCAGTGCTTTCCTGAGAAGGAACTTAGAGGAAACAATTACAGGTTCTTTTCTCTTACTCTTTCTTCATAGTATAATATTCTACCTCTATTTTAGAATAAAACTTTTTAACATGGGGCTTTTTATTGTGCATCAGAAATTCAGGCCGGATGTTGTGGCTCATATCTGTAATCCTAGCACTTTGGGAGGCTGAGGCAGGAAGATTGCTTGAGGCCAGGGGTTTGAGGTTGCAGTGAGCTATGATGACGCCACTGCACTCTAGCCAGGGTGACAGAGTGAGACCCTGTCTCGACAAACAAAAAAACAAACAGAAATTCAAACATGTAAGTTTTGTGTAATGTAAGATTCAATTTCCGATTTGGGGATTCTCTGAACACTCCGTGCATGAAAGTGTTTATCAAGGGAACATTCTTTGCACGGAGCACGGTGTTGGGGGTTGCGGGGAGAAACATCCTGTGCCTTCTTCTAGGAATCCACAAAGGTCAAGGCTGATTTTAACACGCAGTGCCAAGCTGAACCCAACACCATGGGGACAAAACAAGGACAAACTGTCTTTTAAGTGCTGAGGTTTAAGAATGTCAACTTACTCTTAGTGAAAAAATTTGGCAACCTGAAAAAGCTGCCAAAGAAAGATGTGAAGTAAGGTAGAACGTAATCGATCCTAAAACACAAATTCTTGATATAATCACAAAATCTGTCTTAGAAAAAAACAAATTCCCAAGACTCAGGTGACAGCCAAGTGGCCTCAGGGCAGGTTTTTAAAGTGCTTGATGGCATAGGTACAGCACTACCCAGCAAAACCTCGCTGTGTCCGAATCTCCACAGCTCCCAGGGCCCCAGACAGCTCACCCAACAAGTCAAGTGGGCCAGGCAAGTGGGGAGGGGCCGCAGCCCAGTGGACAGGGCAGGCTGGTCTGGGTGTTTCCTGCGGGGCGTGGGGGATATAGCTGTCAGCTCTGGTTTTCAAGACAAGCTAGAAGTGCTGATTTGTCTGTGAAACCTTCTTCTTTCTCGCTTTGCTTCTTTGCTAGAGAGAGACACACAGGTACCCTAATCATTCCCAGCCCCTCCAAGTTTCACAAACCCCTTCATTCTAATTACCTGCAAATCATACAAATGCATCAGTGAATTTCCCCTCATTTCTAAGTTTGTTGAAGAAATGACTCCATAGCCTTCCACAAACCAACTGTGCACGAAGCTTCAGAATTCCAAGTCCCATGTCCCAGCACGAGACTTTAGGGGAGAAGGTGGCAGAGAGCAGTTTGGGAGCACCTTTCCCTCACCCCATTCATGTCTGCGTCTTCCCGGTGACAGACCCCGCCTGTGTGGTCCTGAAGGACAGCCCAGGACTGGGGGGCAGGTGGAGGGGGAAGAGGGGCAAACAAAGCCCCTAGTGGTAAATGCTCCCTTCAGAGGTCAACTGAATAGGATAAAGGGACCTTCGATGCACTCGTTAAGGCACAACTGGAATGCCACAACTCTCTCCACTGAAAAACAAAACAAAATGGAACAACTCGTTTGTCACTTCTGAAGGCGAAGGTCTTCCACGGCCTTTATGAAGGCAAGATTTCAGACAATGGTTTTTCAGGTTTGTGAGGTCTACGTGTGAGGGTCTCCCAGAGGAAGGAAGCTGCCAGCAGAACCAGTGGGATCCCCTGCGTGCCACGGGACGCTGTGGGCCAGGCCTGGACAGGTGCCCTTGTGCAGCCTAAATCCCAGGGAGCTCCTGCACTACCCTCCTGGGCCTGCCTCACCTTACCTCTTTGCCAAAAGCTGAGACTTGGTTCCTGAGGGAGAAATCAGGTAGATCTGGAGGTCTCCCCGGCGCGGGTGCGAGATGGAGATCCGAACGACCACGTGCTCCAGGTAGACCACCCGCTGGTCCGAGTGGTCGGCACAGGCGTTGGTCAGGGCCGTGGTCCGCAGCGTCTGCACTATAGGGATGCTCCTGGGGGAGGAGGGAGGGGCTCAGTGCTCGGCATCTGAATCACCAGTCTCACACAGGCACCCAGAGTGCCCCCGGGTGGCCCCCAGGGAACAGCAGCAGCCTCCCTACGTCTCACTCTTCGGTGCTGCACTGTGAGTTACATTACCTGCCCAGAAGACATTTTTGGTTCTGGAATTTGTTTACAGAGATTTAAAGAATGGGCTCTCATGCAGACTTGGGTCAACATCCCCAGGGATGCAGGGATCAGCCCTCTTTGGTGCCCAGGGGGTGGCTTCTCTTAAGTAGCATCTGGCCCACTCATTTCCTCAATTGCTTGGGGTTTGCAAAGCTTTGAAATCTCATGACTTTGTTTCAAAGACTGGCTTCGAAAACAGAAGTCACAAAGCCAAGTATTAATAACAGTAAACACCTCCTAAACAGACTGGGCACCAGGCACCAGGCACTGGTCTGAGAATTTACAAGTATTAACCCATTTAATCTCAAGAGAAATTAAGGACTGCACCCAAGGTGCAACTAATGAGAGGTGGAGCAGGGACTTAAGGCCCCAGGGTCCACTGCCTGGACATCTGTGCCCTGCTGCCTTTCAAGGATGCTTGTACGGACCCACATTCAAGGGACAGGGGCTCAGAGGCCGCCCTCTGTGCAGGTCGAGGCTGCCCCAAATGTACCAAAATCACTGGAGCTGGTGACGTTCCCCAGCTGCCCTGCATAAAGTCTGGTGTTCCCTCCCTCTCCTGCCCTGTGACGGAAATGGACGATGGTTCTCTTTACAAATGCAGGGCAGTTTCACCATATGGGATGGAATCTGAGGACAAGCACAAAGACTAATCATTCAAGAGTCATTTCTACCAGAACTTTCTGATCCACTCCCCAGACAAAGCAGACACAAAGTCTGTACCCAAATGTTGTCCTTGCATCTGAGCTACCAGGGCTCACATCTCCATGAACCCCGGACCCCTCACCCCACTGATCTGCAAACTGAAGAAAGATGGCATTCTTCGGTGCAGACCCAACCACCGCCCAGCAGCACGTTAATAATTCCCCACCACACAACCGGCACTCGGTTTATTATGGGGAGCGCTTTTCCCGTTATGCCCCGACTTCCCTCTCGGGAGGCTCGAGGCTTATGCTCAGAGCCTCTCAGGAATTACATCGCTTGGCTCTACTGGGCCTGAGTCATAAAAAACAATCAAAACAGTTATAAACAGTGATGTAATTCCCTCGGAGACTCTGTAAATATTTGAAAACATGCTTTGCATGCACCATAAATTGATTTAGAGATGCTGACTTCTTTCATTGCCTTCTCCCAAGTTTTACTGCTGGTGTTTACCGGTCAGCGGGCGCCCACCTGGCAGATACAGAACACAACAGAAAGCTCTGGGGAGTTCCAGGCCCTGCAGGGCCCACAGACATCTCCAGGTAACGTGTTCGTTCACCCATTCCCCACCCCCACCGCACACAAAGTGGGTGTGTTGGGGGTATCCCGAGTGTGACAGTGGGGCAACACCTAAGCCCGCAGACTCACTAAACACTCCCCTGGAGCTTCAAGATGTGGCTCCCAATGACGACCCCAATACCCAGGAATAACCCTGCACTCTTCAAACTGCTGACAGTTTCTCAGGGCTGAATCGCAAGATCAAGGTGAAACAGAAACAAAAGCCATAACAAAGCTTAAAACACTATCCCACTCTCCAACCATTTGCTAATTAATTAGCAGGGAAGCAATCAGTCTGCTCTAGAAATAGACCGAGAATCCTGCTGAGGAAACCTTAATCCTATTGATAAGTCCCAGGATTTAAGAGAACAGGAAGAGATCAAAATAAAAGACAACCGAACCCCACCCCTCACCTGCCCCACCGCCCTGCATCCCGCCCATCGGGTGTACACCTAGAGAAAAAATCGGAGTATTAAAGTCTCTTGCATCTGACTTTTTTATTCCTGCTAAGGCACTCCAGCGGCTGGGTAAGAAAGGCTGGGCTGGGTCTAATCCACGGGGAGCCACTCTGCGGGGCCTGCAGGGTGACTGCCTGGCAGGGGGCCCTACTCAGCTCCTCCAGAAGTTAATGGCCTCACTAGGTTTAGTTTTCAAAGCGAGACATTACCCTCACCTGGAGGCTAGGAGCCGGAGCCCACCTCTGGGAACTAGGCTAACTGTAACAATTAGTTTTTATATGAAATCTCTTAACTGTGAAATCGCTCAGTTACAGCCCGCCAGGACTCCTCACTTCTGCAAGTTCCAGGGCAGCGTGGGGAGCCCAGGATAGCTACCGCAGGGACAGCGAGTTCTTACCTTCCTTATAGGCAGTTAACTCTCCACACATTTTATTTCTGCTGTTGCAATCGAAACAAATAACCTAATATCCCAAATTAGGGGACTTTTTGATTTCCTTAAGAAAAGAAATAAAAGAGGAGGCTTAGAAATGTATTATGATAGCTGAGCTGAAATCGTTCTTAATTTCAGATAGAAACTCCAAGAAGTAGAGATGAAAAAAAAAATGGAAGTTATTCTCCACCCTACAGTTATTTCAAAGATAACACAGAAAATGCAAGTTGACTGCAAAGTAATTTATTTTTTAAGTCAAACAACATGCAGGGATTATCGTTGTCACACGAATACAGCTAAGTTGTATTTTCATCGTGAAAATTGATTTAGAAAGATCTTAAAGTTCCCAAAATAACCGAAAATGTTCTTTTGCTATTGAATTCTGAAACTGTTGCCTGGGTACATAAAACCATCTTCCTAGGTCCCTAGAGGAACCCAGGGAATTAAATGATCCCACAGGACCTGCCTGCAGATTGAGCAATGTTTAAGCCAGGGAGACTGCCAGACTTGGAAAAGACGTCTAATGACAGAGAAATGCCACTTCCTGTAGAGCCACATTTCAGCATTAATTAATCCTCGTTCTCCAGATGTTCTCCATTCATCCTAAACTCTCTTTAACAGCTCCCTTCTCCCAAGGAGCTGGAAGGCTACCAATGGCAGTGCCATAATCACTTCTACTGTCACCAGATCACTGAAATGCTGGCCTCCTAGTCTTCGCCAATGCATAACACCATCTAATAAATATCTCATGAAGATGTAGAAAAGTTCCTAGTTTGCTAAAATCACAACACTTAGAATCTTGAGGCATCAGAGTAACATTCAGAGTCAAAAATAAATGTTTGCAAGTAACCACGTGGCAAGGGAGAGCAGGCAGGGCAGGCCATGGGCCAAAACCCTCCGCCCCGCCAAGCCTCCCACTCCCCATTTGTCTTTGTGTTCTACCTGTGAAGCTGCTACAAGTCAGAGTTTCTCCCTCCCACCTACAAGACCTCTCGCCAGCTTGGCTTCGTGGGCAGACCTGGACCGGTCCAGTTCCTTACTAGACAATTCCAAAGTCACGCCGGGGGCCCCGCCAGAATCAAAGGCAGCAGCGTCCTCCCCTCTGCTGTATTTGGCATCTGGCTGGGGGAGAACAGCTCCATGAAGAGCTGAGACCCATTAAAGCAGAAGGTCACCCAGGAAACTCTTTCGCCAACCTTCTAAAGGGCACGAGTGGAGTGGAGAGGGGTTAATTGGCACAGACTTGTTAAATTAAACTCGGTCTGTTGTAGGGCACAGGGCACCTGTGTGAGGATAGCGAGAGGCTTCTGAGTCGCTTCTCAGACCTCTGCTGTAGGATGAACGTTCTCGACAACACCGGTGTTAGGGTCTGAGGCAGGCTGTCTCATTAATCTGTTGACTTGCTTATTCATAGCAGTTCAAGCTGAGAATCTTCCTTAGATAAAATTACTTTTGATTATCAAACCATGGCACATCATTTAGGCTAGAAATAAAATTTAACCAAAAAAAAAAAAAAAAGAAGCTAATCCAGTACATTAATTTAGACAACACTGTCCGTGATTAATTGGGCTATAAGGTGTTTTAATATATAATGTTTAAATTTATGGCACACGTTTTTCTTCTATGTGAAATGAGGGGGCTCAATTAGCTGCCTTTAAACCTGCCTTTTGATTCTAACACGCTAAGATTCAATCTGATGGGGAGTAAAAAAGACAATAAAACATAGTCAATTCTCATTATTCACCGATTCTGCATTTGCATCTTCACCTACTCAATAAAATTTATTTGTAACCCCCAAATCAATACTGTGGCACATTTTTTTTTTTTTTGAAATGCAGTCTCTGTCTGTGTTGCCCAGGTCGGTGGTCTTGAACTCCTGGGATCAAAAGATCCTCCGGTCTCAGCCTTCTGAGTAGCTGGGATTACAGGCCTGCGCCACTGTGCCCAGCTTTTGTGGCACTTTCGTGATCATGTGTGGACGTGCACAGAGTATCAAAGTACTTGAGAAGGCCAACGTGAACATTCCCGGCTGAGGTCAAGCAAGGCAACACTCTGCCTTGTTGCAGATCTCATGCTGTAAACAAGTGTCCATTTCAGGATGTATTTAGTGCCATGTTTCGCATTTTTGTTCTTTTTATGGGTGATGTCACTGTTTAAAATGGCCTCCAAGCACAGTACTGAAGTGCTGTCTAGCGTTCCTAAGTGCAAGAAGGCAGCGATGTGCCTTACAGAGAAAATACATGTGTTGGATAAGCATTGTTCAGGCATGAGTGATAGTGCTGTCAGTTGTGAGTTCACTGTTAAAGAATCAACAATATATTAATATATTAAACAAGGTGTCTTTAAACAGACACATACATAAAACAAGATTCCGTATTGATAGGTTGGCAAAAATGTTGTGCCCAGATGCTCATAGGAACCTAACTCCGCATCTGCCCTAGGAGCAATGGTTCAGTATTCGCTAATTCAGTGTTTGTGGCGACTCTACAGAACGTAACTATCATGGATAAGGAAAATCAACTGCATTCAAATTCAAATACTAATTTTAGAAGAAAGTTGCCTTTAGAATTTGGGGAAAAACAGGTTTGCTTTAAAAACTAAGCTAGGAAGGGCAAGGGCTGCAGGGACATAGGCTGCTGGTTAAGTTCACTAGGGCCCGCAAGGGTGTCACAGGAGACAGGACAAGCGTCGTGGGCCTAGGATGGCTACCCCCAGGGCAGGACTGCATAGCACCCCACAAATGTTCTGAGAACACCCGGCAATGCCGTTTATAATAATGGCCTGATACGAGAAACCAGAAGCAAGGGTCTCATATGGCGGCCAGGTGTGTGCAGAGCTCAGATGCCCTGGAGGGAGGTGCTGGGTAAGGTGGGAAGAGTGTGGGAAATCTGCATAGTTCAGAGAGAGCCCAAAGGAAAGAGGGGCTTTCAGCTTCTTAAAAAGATGTCAAACCAGGCTGTGTGCCTGAGCTCAGCAGAGAGTCGGGCTGACCTAGGTCAGAACCATTAGGCCACTGCAGTACCTGGCTTCTCGGGCCACCTGGCCTCTCGGTGGTTTGCCTAGTTAATGTGTTGCACATGGGCCACCAGGGGCTGGCCTCTCAGGTGCTGGCACCTGGCCAAGGCTGGCCGGGACCAAAGTGCTTCCCATCCTCAGAGGCAGTGTGCCCAGCTAGCAGGGGTCACGGAGGGAAGGGAGGAAACATTTTCTGTGGGGCGTGCAGGTTACCCTACTTGGCTCAGTACTGCCCGAGTTCCTACCTGGAGGGGCAAGGCGGACTCTGGAGACAGGCAGCCAGGGTGGAAGCTCAGCCCTGTAGCACCCCAACCCAGGGCCAGTTTCTTAACTCATTTATGCCTCAGTTTCTTCAACCATAAAATGGGGAAAAAGTAGTACCCAAACCTCACACCCTTGTTGGGGATTTTTATGTAAAGTGCTGAGAACAATGCCTGGTGCATAGTAAGTGCTTTTATAATCATTATCCATCATCTGTCATGCATGGTCATATGTCTTCATACGGGGAGTTGTTTTAAAATGACCATCGTGCACAGTCTGGTTTAACAAGATACCAGAAAAGTAAGCAGTATGTGGTTAATCCAGAGTTAATTCCCAAACATCTATAAATAGATTATCTGCTCTACAGATAATCCTTGATATTCAAAGCAACACATTGGCTTTTGGGACTGATGTATTATGTGAGTGTGTGAGTGTGTGTCCTTTAAATGAAAGACAGGCTGAACTCAGCTGTAAACTCTGCTGGGATGGTAACTTTCCAAACAAATAAAAACTAAAGACATGCAGGTAAGTTCTTATTGCTTTATGTTAGTTCAAAAGACTCTTCTGTTATTATCTTTCCAGCATTGAGGCTGGAGTCACGGATGTCATAAACTATCTCACAGGAGCCTGGATTTTTAAAGAAGCAAGAGAAGTACTGGCTAGAAAATTCCAAAGGGTCAAATAAGATGTTGAATAGCTGCGCCTCCATTTCACTCATAGGAATCATACTAAGCTTGATTTTCTTTCTCATTTGAAGAAAAGCTATAAAGTATTAATTTTTTCCTTCTCTATTTAATACACATAGATTCTTAAGTAATTTTGCACTGACAGATGTCACTGGTCATGATCCTACTTACCTTCTTTTAATTGAAGAAAGGTTCTAAATAGATGAAAACTATTTGTGTTCAAGATCAGGTAAGAACATCTTTGATCTACTACACCTGTTTAAATATCACAGCAGAGGCCCGAGTACAATTTGTACTTTCATCCAGGGTCATCTTCGAGGACTCTAGCAGGTCATTCTCTTTTGCAAAAAGTACCTGTCACTCAGTTCAAGTGATTGTCCCTCTCCCTTGCATCTAAATTTAGCTCTCATGGAAGGCTGCCTAGGACAGGCCTTGTGCCCTGTGGGCTTCTGGAGAGGTGGCTCAGACACCACGGCCTCGGTTCTGGGGGCCCAGTCATTCTGGGGTGGGGTGGACGCCAGGTGGTAAAGAGGCTGTTCAGTAAGATCTGGTGGCGCCCACCCCCACCCCTGGAGTCCCCTCTCCCCTGTTGGTCTCCCTGACCTTCTCCACACTCCTAGGAACTTCCTACCTCCCAGGCAGATCCAGACAGAGTCAGGCTAAATCCCTAAACCTCACAGTCCCTTAGTGGGCAGTGTCCAGATGAGAAATGCCAATGTATTGCTTAGGGTCCCCTTTTGGCTGGTCCTTTTTCACATCACATATGGCCTTTCTTCAAGTGACAGAGCACCAACACAGCTTCCTCCTGATGGGGACTGCATCTGGTGTGTCTGCCATCATAGCCCAGCTCCCTCACACTGCAGTCCTGACTGTGCAGTGTTGGTGATCTTTCTGCTCCTTTTGGCCTGAGCATGACCCAAGGGCAGGCAGGGGCTGCGAGGTATCTGCTGGGGCAGTGTAGGAGACTGCAGCTCAGCTGGGGACACCATGCCTGACTGAGCACAGACGCTGTGTGATCACTGAGGACACAGAGGATGCAATGCCAGTTTCTGAGCACAGGCTGGGTGTGCATGAGGGGTCTGCAGAAGGGGTGGCCCATTTGACGGCTCCTGTAATTGCCATGAGAACTGGTCCCTTGAACCATGACCACATCCCACCTGACGGACAGATCCCAGCCCAGGGCTGGGGACAGAGAGAGGTGTCAGGGCTCTTCATTCCTGCCCCTGCACGTACGTGACCAGAGGGGTAGATGCATCAACATCCCAGCCGCTCTAACTCAGGACCTCACGTGACATTACGGTAGACACAGCAGGCCTGGCAAAGGTGCCTTCCAGGAATCCTGTACTTATGTCCAGTGAACATACTTCTCTCACCTTCTGCTCAAGAGCAAAGGCAGGTAAACATATTCCATGCACAGGTATACACAAGATGGGCATATAAAGAGGCGGCCACTCTCCGTCCCTCCTTCCCTCCCTCCCTCTCTTCACCATGGGAAGCAGCTGAGCCAGGTTGGGGACATTCACAAAGTCCTAGGATTCCACCATGAGAGGAAGAAACCAGAATAAGGCCAAGAGAATGGCAGCTGGACTGAGAAATGTACATGAGCACATGGAGAGGGAGCAGCTAGAATAAGAGGGAAAAAAGATGTGTGGGGACACTTCCTTTTCATTCTTAAGCCAAGTGATCCAAGTGGCTGGGGCAAAGCTAACAAGAGCCCTGGTGAGGGAAGCTACCCATAACCGCAGGGGCATGCAGCAGCCCTGGTTCAATGAGCTCCAACAGGCAGGCAGCACTGCCAGGGGGGAAGCCCAGGGTGGAAACGGGCCCAGGGTGCAGCTCCCTTCGGTCACGCCCCTCTCTCTCTGGAGGCCCTTACATCCTTGGGAACAATTGAGTTGTGGACTTAAGTAAGTGGTTTGAGACAGTAGGTCGGCTGAATATTCCAGAAAGAGTCTGAAACTGCTAAAGGTAAAGATGATTTTTCTTTAGAAACAGAAGTCTGATTCTTCCCCTCTCTTGGAATTTGTGGAGCCCTTACTTTCCTCAAAGGACAGGAACAATGTCGTATTGTATGTCACGGTGGGTTGCCTGAACCTGTCTAGACTCTGTGCGCTTTCACTTAAAAAACAAAATAAAATAAAAATAAAAACAACCATTCGCCACCTAGGCACCACTCTACCATCTTAAAACGATTTCTGGCAGGAGAAGAATGCTTCGTTCAGGAGCCACCCTGACGGGGGAACCAGCAGGAGGTGAGGGCTGCCCGCTGGCCACCGCTCCCTCTGGGGCAGGGGGCAGCCACGCTGGTCAGGTCGGGTTGGGAGCAGACCCAGGAGCCCAGCCTCAACTCCCCTGCTGTTTGATTACCTGGGTCGCAGGCATTTTCCAACAAACAAAGCCAAAGAAGGCAAAAGGTCTCCGTTATCTCAGAGAACTTTCCACTTTCTTTCAAATTTGACAGTCTAATGCTCTTTAGAGAAATCGATGCCTTAGAAAGTTAAGATTGAGACTTGCTGCTGCCCGGCTGACCTGTCGGGGCTTGGAGTCATCCCCTACTGGTCTGTCTGCACAGTCAGCCACGGGATGGAAAGACGATTTTTCAAAGGATCGCTCTGTGGTTATTCAGCCTACAGATACTTTCCGAATCCCTACCATATGCAAGGCATCCGCGAGAAACACTGTTCTCAACATTTTGCGGCAAAAGAGCATGTTATAAGATGATAAGCACATTCAAGGAAGAGGAGTCTCAAAGACAGTGATCTGTATTTGTTGACAAAGCAATGTATTACTTTTAATCACTGAGTTTCTTTTCCAAACACACATTTTCCAAAGGGAACAAACAGTTATAGGTAGAAATGTACTCATTCTCTATCCGATATTAAGGCCTAGAGAAACATCATTCTCCCTCTTAAAAGGACAGCTGCCATGGCAGAAATCAAAAGAGTCATCTGATTTCTTCCCCTAATGGGATAGAGTTCTTGCTTTCTAATTTACAGCTCATTTTTTTCAGCAAAAATTTCAATGAACAAATATAATACAATGCACTTAGAAAAACTGACTCCAAAGTGTGGTGCCAGGGAATGCCCTGCGCAGGGAAGAGAGATGACGCCAGGGTCCTGGGCACACTCACTGCTCAAGGCTTGTGAAAGAGTCCAGCCCTTACCCCTTAAGAAGGTTGTAAGAAGCCAGATAAAAGCCACACGAGCAGCCACACACTTTGAACGACAGCCCCAGCCCTGCAAGAGAGCAGGAGCAGCCGCAGCCGCGCCTCCCCACGCCTGATGGATTCACATGTAGCCGCGGCTACGGCTCCAGCCTCTGGTGGTGGTGACAGAAAGGACACCTGTGACCGCTCCTCATTTCACCCCCCTGGGCAGGGCATGCCCCTGGTCCGGCCGGTTATGGTAAACGTTATGGATAAGAATTGCCAACACTAGGTCTGAGGGATTCAGGCTGGGGGACCGACTCCCTATCATGGACCAATCTGCTGCAAAAGGGGAAGGGGCTTCAGAATGGTCACCGATTAAGAAACAATTCTTTTCCCAGCCGTACAACCCACAAGAGCAAAGGCACACACGTACACACACGCACCACCACGCGCACACACGCACACAGGAATGCGTGGGTAAACACCCCCTCTCGCAACACCTGCAGCAGAGTCAGGTCCAAACCAAGGTGTCTGAGAAGTCACCGGTGCCGGAGCAGAGCCTTACCTGGGCCTCTTGTCCGAGGTGGCCACACACGTGTGCTGGGACGGCACTGCTGTCCACTTCTTCGCCTCCACGACGAGAGCTTCTGCATCCACCAAGCCAAATCCATAGAAATGGCTAACTGAAAAGACAGGCCCTTCAGAGCTGGGCTCTCCTGCCCCTCCCCAGGAAGGGGGCAAGGCGGGTCCTCACACTCTGCTGGGCTCCCAAAGAGGACAGACTCACTGTGTCCCCTTCTGGGCTCCTGAGGGTCTAGGCTATAGGACCAGTCCCCTGAGGGCTGCTCCAAGGTCCCAGCTGCTTGGTTCTCTCTCTGAACCCAATTCCTTCCCTTTGGTTTAGGAGTACGGGCCAGGAAAGGTGAACCATGTTGGTACAGAATAGAAGTATAGATAGGCTCTAGGACTTTCTTTTTTTGAGACAAGGACAGGTTTCTTTACATTAAAAGGATGTGTGGGCATCTATACTCCTTGAATCTTAGACCAGACAAGAGAAGCAAAATCTGACACCTCTTGGTTCACCTGACTATGATATGCAATAAATGCAATAAAACAAGGCTGCGCCCATCTTTTTGCCGTTTTCTTTCACGGCTGAGTTCCCCGGGCATTCAGGGAAAGCAGCATTGTATAGCACCTAGATGGGTTTGTGAACTGTCCGGATCCAGTGTTTAATTTGGCCAAGGCAGGAGAGTTTCAAAGTTTAAATTAAGAGGCAAGATCGAGAACTAGATACAATCTATTTTCCTATTTAATTAGGCCCAAACTGAATGTAGGTCAGCTCTTGTTACAGCATACCACTACCAACAACATTCCTGCAAAACAAAGATGAATTAGGCCCAGTCAATGGCCTTCTTATTAAAAGGAATGTCCCTTGGCACTTAGGTAACAATGCTGGACCTATATTTTAAAGATAGTGATATCAGGGTTGGCATCAAAATAGTTAGTCACCTGAGCTTCAGAAAAGGTTTAAAAAAAAAAAGTCCTCCCTAGCAGCCCATGGCTGAACGAAATCTTTTTCAGTATCTCAGGTAAGAAGTCAGACAAACAAAGCCAGAGGCACTGTCCTATAATTACCTGACCCTGAGGGCCCAAATATCTAGGTTAATCCAGCCCTGACTGTGGGTTGATTTCATGGTACCTGGGTCTGCACAGGCTGGGCTGGGGGTGGAGGCCCTGCTGTCCTATGGGTTACTTTACAACATAGGGGCCGGCCAACAGGAGTCTTACAGTTAGAAAGTAACTTACGGAACTATCTCAATGTCCTCGTACAGATGAGGAAACTGAGGGCAAGTTTCAAAATCACAGAGTTACTCAGGGCTAAGAATGTGCGTGACCCTTAGCACACAAACAAGCGTCATTTGTTTTGATAATTATGGATTCGTTTTAATGTGCATTAGAAAAAAATACATAACTACTTATCAAACTCATGATTAACTAGGTGTAGTAAAGTTTTCTTTTAAAATACATTTCTTTTATGTAAGACAAAAAGGGAGTCAGTTTAAAGAGAATTATTAAGTAAATACTGCTACAGGTGGCACCTGGTTGTGGCCAAAGTCATGGAGTTTAGGGAACCCTGGACTCCCATGACCTGATGGTTCTCCCTTAACATCAGTGAGGTTTCCAGGATACGTTTCTTAAATCACTGCATATGTGTTTTTCATTCTTGTAACACACAATAATAACAATGTCATTTAGGGATTCCTTTTAAGGAATTCATGTCACCCCTTACTACACATTCCAGGGGTCCCCCCAGGGTCCGCCAGGACGCCACTGCCGCACCTTTATGCCCAGCGCCATTGACTTTCCAGTCGCTCGCTTTCAGGTGGGCCGGCCGGGATGTCTTCACTAGCAGGTGCTGGACGTCCCTCCAGGTTAACTGGCTGCTGCAATGACACAACAGACCGCCGAAGCCCACACAGGTCAGTGACGGTGGCAGCACAGGCCATTGGAAGGTGGTGTATCGGGAACCAACCCGAGTCTGAACTTGGGCATACCCCTGAGGCTAAGGACTGCATTCCTTATGAAGGTTTATTTCACAACCTCTTTGTAAAGAATAGTTTCCAGCAACTAAATCCTGAGAAAAAAAATAGGACAATGGGTGACCTCAAATCCATACGCATTAAAACCCAGCCTTACTGCCAAGCTCTACTTGAGTTTGAAGTGAGACATACAGGAAGTTTTGAAAGTAGAGAGAAGTACATTTCACGTACCAGTAAATGTTTATTAAGTATCTGGGGCTATTCTTCCCATAATGAGCAAAAGCTGCGACACATAAGAGCATGCTCAAGGCACGATCAGCCTAGATTCCATTTTATGTGGACCCACGAGCTACAGATTATAATTCAAAATTTTAGTAATTCTAAACTTATAAAACATTCATTTTAATGCAAAGAAGAAACATTACATGAAAAATCACATGCCTACTAATAAATATACAGATGCTATTTTTTGATTCTAAGATACATTTGCCCACCTTTTTTAACACCTCTGAAATCCAGATTTATCTTATGATTTGATGCCTCCTATACCCCTCTGTCCACAGCAACCAGGACCAGGTTATACCGCCTAGGGGTGCTGAACTTGATCCTGGTTATTCACATTGTCATTTCCAGGTCTAAATAACTCTTAGCCTAAAAGAACTCTTCAATAGTTGTGAAACTTCTAAGAGATATGAAAGTATTGTATTATTAGCAGCACTTGTGGTTTCTGCGGTACATAAAAAGGGTGCATCTCACAGCCTATGGCATCTTGGATTCAGTGACATACAGTATTTTTCATACTATCTCTAGGCAGAGGGTAGTATAAAATAAAATCATTGTTCCTTTCTTCTAAGCAGTATTGATTGTTATGAAATCTGCACATTTGAACATATACGCTTTCTGCAAGGCTGCTTTAAACTATGGTACATATAATTCCTATATGAGTCGCCAAAAAAGGAATATATTAATATTTTTGTTACATAGAACACCTGAGTGAAAAGAAAGATGTACAAATTCACAGTTCCACCCACAATTTGACAGGTAAATATGTATAGATATTTTATTCCTTTTTCAGTCCATTAAATTGACACACATCTATGAACTTTTAATCAATCAGAAAATTAACCAAGAATGAATGAGCCTCTCTTGTGTCTGAGACCCTCATTCCCTAATATTGTAAACACACATTCTTTCTTTTCAGACTATATTTTCAGGACTCTTTGGGATAGAAATGACAGGAAGGACAATCCCCAGGCCTCTCCCAGGAACTTAATCCCTATGCGGGTTTGTTTACTAGGAAGGCATGCCACGCCACGTGTATCTACAGCAAGTGCCAACCCGGCAACCTGGGACTAGAAATAGGGCTAGAGCTGCTGCTGCTAAGGGCTAAGGATATTTCCAGTAGCCAATTGTGCGTGCGTGTGTGTGTGTGTGTGTGTGTGTGTGTGTGTGTGTGTGTTAAAATGCACATACACAAAATTTACCATTTGAACCATTTGTAGGTGCACAGTTCAGTGGCATTAAGCACGTTTCACATTGTTGTGCGACCATCACCACCATCATTCTCCAGAAATTTTTTTAATCTTCCAAAACTGAAACTCTGTACCCATTAAACACCAACTCCCCCTCCCCCTCCCCCAGCCCCTGGCACCCACCATTCTACTTTCTGTCTCTGTAAATTTGACTGCTCTAGGGAATTCATATAGGTGGAATCATGCAGTATTTATCTTATCTCACTTAACATAATGTCCTCGAGGTTCATCCATATTGCCATATTATCAGAATTTCCTTCCTTTTTAAGGCTGAATAATATTCCATATTATGTAGGTACCACAGTTTGCTTATCCACTCATTCACCTGTGGATACTTGGGTTGCATCCACCTTTCAGCTGTTGTGAATCATGCTGCTATGAACATGGGTGAGCAAAAATGCGATGGAGCCCCTGCTTTCAATTCCTTTGGGTATGTATCCAGAAATGGGATTGTTTGGTCATATGGTAAGTCCATGTTTAATTCTTTCAAGGAACTGCCATGCTGCTTCCTACTGTGGCTGCTCCATTTACATTCCCACCACATACCCGCTCTTTGCCTGTTGTCCTATGAGGAGCTCACCTATGGCGTAAGTCCTGGGGTACGCTCCTTTCCTTGGGGCCCACACTCTCCAGGCTGCAGCCCTGGCCTCCCCCGATTTCTCCGTGTTCTTGCTGCTGCACTGGTTACAGGCCTCTGCGCTGCCTGCCTCCCCTCCCTGCCTGGGCTGACCTGCTCTCCTCCACCATCCACTGAGCCTCCTGTGGGCCCAGAGGCTGGCCTCAGCCAGGAGAGGATTCCGAGACTCCGGGTAGCCCGTGGCTGTGTACCCTGGTGGAGTGATCATGGGTGCAGGCTTTCACGTTCAGACAGAGTTGATGAGACTGCACCCCATGCTAGCCGTGCCTCCTGGCAAGTTACTCAAGGATGGCTAAACCCAGTGCTCCTGGAAGTTTAGCGCTGAGATGCCAGGAAGCATGAGCTTCAGAGTGGAGGACAGAATGCATCCAGAAAGCGAGAAAGATAGAAACCATTTTATTACAGCAAAATCTATTTTATTCTGGACTCCAGTAATAAAATCACAAATATAATAGTATGGAAAACAGGTTTAAGAAATGGTGTTGAAAATTTTTTTTAACAAAGAAGGGATGAATGGGAAGTACCAGACTGCCCCAAACTATGGGATTACCTTTGGACAATTCTTATACATGGAGGTCTTTCTTCACTCTCCTCACACACTGTCCCAGGCCTCCCCATCCCCCCTGGGACTTTCTCCATCTGTGACCATTGGCTCTGTCCCTGTTTCCTTCCCCAGCTATAGTGGGCAGAGAGACAAGGAAACCCTGAGGCCATGCTGCCTAGGCACAAGCTAGCCCAAGCTCTAAATCTCCTAAACTTAGGCTTTTGGGTCCCTAGACTGCATTTGTTCTGTCCTTGACCAATCCTGTAGGTTTAAAATGCTCTAAATTGATGCTGTTTTCAATAGAGTTTGCTTGATTTGCCACCTGTAAATTTCTGAGAAGGAGCTAACAGGATGAGAAGATGGCTATCTGAGTCCTCATGTGTCTGCCGGCCAAGTTTAACAGACAGTCTGGCACGAAGCAGGGTTGTTGTTTTGTTTTTTTTTCTCCTATTTAATTTCGACTAACAAAATTCCTTGCATGTTTCTAATAAGCAATGGAAGAAAATATAGAGCAATGACTCACTATGTACGTGAATGCAACTTTCCACACAAGTAACTAATTATTTAGAATTTTTTAAAAGAGCCTCAGGACACAGAAGCTAACATTTCAGCCTGTAAATTGAAAATATTGAACTGTTTCTTTGTTAAATTGGTAGCATTTGAGTGTTATGCTCTCTTGTCTTGCGCAAACCAACATGCAGACATGCATAATTACAAGGACTTAAGCATCCCAAACATTCTTTTTGAATTATTTAAAAACTCATCGACAACAAATGACTACTGCAAAGAGCTGGGCTGTTCTGTGCCAGTTTTGATGTCTAAACTACAATTTGTTTTTGACCTCATGACTGCATGTGCAGTTGACTCTCTTGACTTTCTGACCCATCCACACACTAACAACTCTCGAGTTTTTCTTTGGCTTATAACAGACAAAGCTTCGCACTTTATTGTCAATTTACATTACCAAAGAGAAACCTAAAGTGAGGTTTTGGTGTGAGCTGCAGAATGGGAGGAAGGCTTGGGTTTCTGGCCCACTGAGCCCGCGTGTCCTACAAAGGGCAGGAGATTGTGGGCTTTAAGAAGGGCAGGAACTACTTCATGGCCATTAGGACGGCCTAGAAAGGGAAGGAGATTCTGACACATGCTACAGCGTAGGTGAACCTTGAGGAGATTATGTTAAGTGACATAAGCCAGTCACAAAAGGGCACATACTGTGTGACTGCACTTATATGAGGTCCCTAGAGTCATCAAATTCACAGACACAGAAAGTAGAATGGTGGTTGCCCAGGGCTGGGGGGAGGGGGCAATGGAGAATGTTAAGGGCTGAATTATGTCCCCTCCAAAATATGTATGTCGAGGTCACAAGCCCCAGTACCTCAGAATGTAATTGCATTTGTAGAATAGGGCCTTTAAAAAGGTAATTAAGGTAAAATGAGATTATGAGGTTGGGCGCTAATCCAAAATGACCAGTGCGCTTATGAAAAGAGGACACAAGGAGAAGGCAGCCATCTGCAAGCCAAGAAGAAACTAACCCTGCTGACACTTTGATCTAGGACTTGCAGCCTCCAGAACCTGGAGAAAATAAACTGCTGTTGTTCGAGCGCCCAGTCTGTGGTGCTGTGTTACAGAAGCCCGAGCCAACTAATACCGGTAGTCAGTGTTTGATGGGTACGGGGTTTCGGTTTGGGAAGAAGCAGTTCTGGGGCTGGATGGTGGTGGTGGTTACACAACTGTGTAAATGTGCTTAATGTCATTGAGCCATACACTTAACTATGGTTAAAATGGCCAGTTTTATGTTACTTGTATTTTACCACTATGTAAACATTAAAAAAAAGGAAGATCAAGAAGGGAAGTGGGAACTTACTTTGCTTCCAGAGCCAGGGCAATGATGCCGGCCACCATGGGCGCCGAGACTGAAGTCCCGGTGTGGCCGTCGGTGCAGCGCTGCCGCAGATCCGTGGTGACCTGGGTGAGAGGGTGGCACAGTGAGGTGGCAGAGGCAGAGGCTAAATCGCCCCCTGGAAAAGGTTAAGGCCACTCAAGATGAGGCTAACTGTTCCAGGAACAGGAAAGGCATGGGCAAACGCATCTCGGCAACTGTGGTTTTCCACGATGCCTGGTGCTCCCTGTGAAATCGCTTTGCTCTCACGCGCAAGATGTGAATCCGCTGTGGGAACAGGCTAGTCTCGGGGTGAGAACAGGGAGACAGGGCAGAGGAAAGGAGAGCAGCTGGGAGCCACACACCGCGAGCTCTGGTCATGGCTCAGTGCGTCCCCTCACCCCACAGAGGTGTGCATGGAGAAACAGGTAAGGCAAACAAAAAAGGAGGGGCCCCCCCAGAGGCCCTGCTCATCGTCTCCTAGCATTGTGCCCTGTCCCGAACGCCTGAGGGTTCCCATGGCAAGATCATTTGCCAGAGCCCCCATTAGCAACTCCTAAGTCATCCCCTGACTTCAGAGCAGCTGGAGGAGCCAAGGTGGCTGTCTTTAGCCAGAGGGTCACAGGTCAGGTTCTCCACCAGGACACCCTCCTCAGACAGCTGACAGGTCCTGTGCCCAAAGCACCCGATTCCACCTGCAGAAGCAGATACACCTGGAGCATTCTTGACCTCCTAGGGCCTGCTGAGTGGGAGGACAGGGCTGGCCATTCTGTTTGTGAAGGTGAGACTGGCTCTGCCAGCTGGGGGCTCTGCCTGCCCTCATCGGAGGTGCTAACACCAGGCCGGGTCGGGTGTCGACTCTGGACCTCACCACTGCTTGGCCGGATTTGTACGTCCCCTTTGAAATGGGGAGCAGCTGCTGTGGGCTTGGCCCCTGTGGGTCCCGCTGTGCTAGATGGGATTGTGGCCCCATGACCTTTGCCCTTGGTGTTATTCCCATGCACTTTGCAGATGGAATTAAGGTTAGTAAGCAGCTGACCTTAGACGGGGAGACTATCCTGGCTGATCTGGGTGGGCCTGGTGCAATCACAGGGCCCTTCAAGGTGGAGGAGGAAGGCCATAGGGTCTGTCAGAAGACATAAGACACGAGAAGGACACAGCCCATCACTGCTGGCTTTGAAGAGGGACGCAAGGGACACAGCCAAAGAATGTGGGTGGCCTCTAGACGCTGAGAACTGTTAGCTGACAGCTTGCAGGAAATGGGAACCTCAGTCCTATAACCACAGAGAACTGAATTCTGCCAACAACCTGAGTGAGCAGGGAAACAGATTCTCCCCCAGAGCCCCAGAGAAGATCACAGCCCTGCCAGCACCCCCATGTCAGCCTGTGAGACTCGAAGCAGAGACCTAGTCGAGGATGCTGGACTTCCAACCTATAGGACTGTGAGATACCAATTTGTGCTGTTTTCAGAGCTGCTGCATTGTGACAGTTTGTTATGGCAGGAACAGGAAACTAATTAGCAGCTGAATCGCCTAACCTTTAAGAATAAATTCCTCCAGTGATAACCGTCCAGATCCTCTTCCAAACTGAGTACCTTCCCCGCGCATATTTTAGCTGGGCCGACAACCACCTGGTGGGTTTGGCCCGTGTCACACATGCACAGGAAGACTTGACAAGGATGCTAGCACAGACCAGCTTCCTCCCTGCCCATTTCAGCAGGGCTGGGGCACCTCAACGTGGGGAGGGCAGCTCAAAGCCAGGGAAAAGGGGTAAGAAAACAAGCTCTCTGTCTCCGGCATCTTCACATGCAAGTGGACACGTGATATGTACTTCCCGGGGCTTCTGTGCAGATCACAGCTGGGCACCTGCACATATGTGTGCTTGGTAAATGGTGGCCAGTGAGAGAAACCAGGGGTGGCTGGACAGGAGGCCAACCTCCCAAGAGCATGTGAGGTCCATGGCTGGCTCTCCAGCCTCAGAGAAGGGGGCTCCCCTAGGGAAAGTAGGTAGCCCCCTCCTGAGTCCTAGTGCTGTGCCTGGGACATGGCTCATGGTCAAAGAATGAACAAACCCTCCTCTTCTGGCCAGAGACACTTGCTTTAGGTTCTACTCCTTTTATCAAGAGTCACACCTCACTACCAGGCACCCTCACGCTGGGTGGACACTGGTCAGCATTTGCCAGACAGAGAGGGATGGAGAACATGAGGGGACAGAGCTTTGGTTGCCATCACAGACCTGCCTGAACTCTGAGACTGTGATAGCCGACAGTCCAGAGCAGCCACGCAGCCCCCTGCAGAATGTCTAAGAACACTCAGAGCCACAAGTGGGCCCCAGCAGAGCTGGGAAAACATGCCACCCACACTGCCAGAGTTCACTTCCAGGACAGCAACCACGACTATGTATGTTTTCCTTTCACCCCTCTCCCAACTATACCCTTCTTACCTATATGTTATTACTCAGAGAATATTTTTCTATAAAAAGACAACTAAAGCATTTTCTAGCTAAGGCAGGCATGCACACACTCACGCACATATAAACACACACCCTAGCGTGATTCATTAAGCAAATAAAGCTGCAAGTTTTGCTTGCAGTATTGAGGGACACCACCTCTCTGGACACAGCCCATGGCACAGCATCCCTAATGTGAGCCAGGACTCCGCATCCGCTCGGCCAGCAGGCCTTTGTCAGGTTCCAGCACAGCGTCTGTTTAACAAGATCCCAGCAAGTCTGCATTCCCATGAGCTGGATGCCTACACAAACAGGACACCATTCAGAATCTCAGCTGCCTGTCCCAGGGGCGCGTGCTCTGGCAGAGAAGGAAAATAACAACTTAAATTAATACCTTAGTTAACCAGCCCAGGTCACTGCCAGGCTGGCGGTGGAACAGCGGCGGTGGCTGACCTTTCGTGGGTGCAGAGCAAAGCAGAGAACAGGAAGCCTGTATGCTCCCACAGAAAAGTGTAAAAATAAATGTGCAAATAATTTCTAAAGATATGGCTAAGCAGCAGGAGAAATGAAAGGATGCTAGTGAGCTTTAAAAGTTAACTATGTCTGGCCAGCTCCACGATTTCATTTTTAAAATGTCTAAAAGTCAACTTAATGACTGCACATTTCAATTCTGCATTAATTTGGACTGGAAACCCTCCCTTCCTCTTTTTTTTTTTTTCTTAAGTAGGAAAGTAGGTAGGAAAGGAAGAAGCACAAATTCCACCCATACACTACAACAGTTACTCTTTAAAAGAGAAATCACACGTATATTCACTAAAGTGAGCAGAACACACAGAAACCACTGCTTGACTTAGAATTGCCCAGCGTAAGTTTGTAGCAATGGAATGCCCAGAGCACTGGCATTTCTAGAATGTCTCAGTATAAAACTTTCTCTTACTCTACTGCACACGTTGGAACGGGACTGGTCAATTGGATTCCAAGTGATGTGACCACAGAACTTCAAAGAGCTAAAACAAGACAGGATGAGAATGAACCCCCTTCTTAAATGATATTTTTAGCTCTCTAAAGCCAGAGAGGATCTTAATTGTTATTTCTGTGCAAAGATTAGAAAGGCAGGGTCCGAGGAAGGCTGCCAAGGGACTGGGGTTTACCTCGAGGCTCAAACAGTTCAGTGCTGGGTAAGGCTGGGACCGTGGGATCCAGAACAATCTAGCCTCGACTGAGTCATCTTTTTGTTAAGGGGAAAAGGAACTCATTCCCATGGGGCCGAGGCATGTGTTATAAACTCTGCAACTTGCCAAGAGAACTTACAATTTTGCGCTCGTAAAAGGCCCCGCTGCTGTAGGTGGTGGCGAGGGTGGAGGCACACTCTTCCAGGTACCAGGGCTTGTAGCCGTTCTCGGTGGTGCTGCTCACGGAGATGGTGTAGATGCTGTTGGTGTAGCCGTCACACGAGCAGTAGTCGCCCTCTCTCCCGCCGTTCCCGGATGCCCAGACAAAAATGGAGCCCAGGCCCTGCCGGCCCTGGAGGGGAACAAGAGGAGCAAGACCTCAGCCCCAGCAGCCAGCACCTCTCGGGGTGGGTGTCATACCCAGCTCAAGTTCCTTCAAAGGGATAAGAAGGATGCGTTCAGACCATCTGGAGAGCACCAGGGACATGGCTTTGTGGGCTCTGTTTTGATTTTAATAGAGCACTTCTGCCTGCGGCAACAGCATTAGAACCGCAGAATCACAGGATCGTATGGGGCAGGGGTGGGAGTGCAGAAAGACTCCTCTGTTCTTCACAGGAAAATCCAGGGGCCTAACAAAAGCTGCTCTGTTTCAGAGCATTGCCAATAATTTCCATTATAATGGGCTATGATCAAAGAGACCTAGCAGCGCCGCAAGTAATACTGAAATGATAGATGATGGCAGAATTTATAACTAATTTTTCTGAATTGAAAGAGCTGGTCTGGTAGGGAAGAAAATGAATTTTCCTGAAAAAATTTGCCTGAAGAAGTACCCTCCTTGGAGGGCAAGCTGATTTTGCAAAGAGGGATGGGGACCATGAATTCTGGATGAAGATGGAATAGGTAAAAATGGTCACGGGCAGGATGCCGGTGGCCGCTGGTGGGTGTGCTGTTCGAGCTCCCTGGGTCTCCACCGTGGGTGGGTAAGTCTTGGAGGGAGCAGACCGTCACTGCCAGCCAAGGCCAGGGGCCTCTTGTGCGCAGGCTGTCATCATTAGGAATGCACGCATGAAAGCAAGGCCTTTGAAAGACACTGGCACAGCGGGGCACGTTCCTGCAGCTCTGTTTGATCCCACACCCAGAGGATCATTGATTTCTGACCAAACCAAGCATCATCCCAGCCACAAGCACCAGCTAAAGGTTAGCTAGTGGAAGACTGAACTGACCGAGTCTGTCCAGATGGCTGGACCTGCCAGGGGTGCACAGGCAGCCCCAGAGCAGTGTCAACATCTGTCTCCACCTGAAACTGGACCCATGGGGCTGTTGACGGCAGTGTCCTTACTGAGGACCCTCTTTTCCAAACACACAGAGGAAATTGATACTTACGCCCAACAATTGGCCAATTTAATGATAACTTTCCACCAAATTCTGCAATCTCTATAAAGTCAAAGTGAAGCACTACTGCTGACTACACTCACCCTGAGAGTTCAAGTCCACCCCTGCTGAGAAGGCCCATCTACTCTGTAACAACCATGCCAAGGGGCTTTGTAGACCAAGGGAACCCCGTTTCAACTTGGGGCTCTCAGTAGAGCCCACCAGGAGGTTCCTGGTGCTCACTCAGCCCTGCTGTTTAAATCTGCCTCATTCACTCTGTTTTCTGCATCTCTAAGGTGGACCAGTCCAACGGGCCAAGAGCTTAACAGAAAGGTCACTCATGTTTAGCAAAAAAGTTAACCTTCTAGAAAAAAGGCACAAAGTATGAAGGAAATGGGTGGGTCTGTTCATATAATTTCCTGTAGGAAGAAATTCATCAGAAGCTAGTTTAAAGCAACAAAAATCCAAATAGAAAGGTATTGAGCCCATCAGAGCCTGTCTTTGTTCCATCTGCCCTAGCCACTGCCACTCTTAACCCACCCCACTGAAAATGATTTATCAAATGTTGTGATTTTGCAAAGTAGAGCATGCAACTTTATTGCTCCAGGAGCAGAGAGAATAGCCTAAAACAGTGCCCCTCAAACTTGCATGTGCACACACTGGAGTCCCCTGGGGATCCTATTACATGTAGGCTTGGACCCAGCAGGGCTGGGGTGGGCCTGAGATTCTGCATTCCTCACACACTCGCAGGGGACGCCAACGTTGCTATTCTGCACCCCACTTTGAGTACCAAGGCCCTAACATGCTAAAGGTTTGCATTTACTGCTCACACTGTGTGGTTTACACAAGATCACTCCATTCTCACAAGGCGTCAAGGTATCAACAGCCTCTTTCCCTTCTGAAAGCGGTTTTCTGGAAAGAGAACCTAGCAATGAGACAGAAAAAACACCCAGATCCGAGGTATGAAGAGATGTTCTAACTGTTTCTGAGAACTTCATTTTCACTTTCCAGATCTTCCAGTGGCTTCAGATGGAAGCCATAGGACAAAAGCTATAGGGGACATTTCAGCCCTAGCCATGAACTTGAATTTCTGTTCAGTAAAGCCACAATTTCAACCCAATCCCGTTGTATTTCAGTGTCTTCCCTGGGGAGCAAGAGTTTACCTGTGAGCTCACAGGCACTGCTCCTGAGGGCCAGCAAACACCAGCCGCCTGGATGTGGCCAGCGTGTTTAGCCACAGTGAATGACAAGCTATGTTAGGAGTAAAGCTGTGTAAGGACCAACATTAAATAGATCTCTGTGCCTAACTATGGCTTCTAAAGCCTCCTCTTACCAGAGCACATTGTCTACCAAAGATGAAGTCAGATTTCACAGGGGAAGACCGTAGGTGACAAATGGGAGGCAAGGAGGAAAACAGATGGGGTAATGTGGTTTGGTTTGAGATCATCAAATCTCTAGGAGAATTTTCAGTGACAGCTTTAGACAGCTGCGATTTAAGGCTCTCTCTATGATATATTGTACTTCCGAATGACTGAAAAAAAGAAGTTAAGTGACCTCAGTATTTTGAGAAACTGTGACAAAAATGAGGAGGAACCACATGGTCCCCACTGCACCTTCCCCACTCCCCTGACAGTGTGATGAAGCCAACACTGCGCAAGATGCAGAAGGCAAAGGCCCCTCCCTGCAGCTTCAGCTCCGCAAAGTCTTGCCTGGCTCTGTCAGCGCAAACCCAAACCACTGCTGCAGAACCACCATTACCTCTCCCGGAAACATGGCGCCTCACCCTGAGATCTCACATCTTTAGAAATCATCCCACAGAAATGACAGACATTCAGCATGAACCCCGTTCAAAGCAAAATGTTCCACGCAGAACATGCTGATGTCTGACTTAGCCACCCTCTCTGAAGCTTAAATTGAGCTTCATTTTGAGGATGTTCCACTTGTCATCAAGACTCAGATCTGAGTGATCTCGTGGGCCGGAGCGGGGAGTTGAGTAATGGAGAGATGCGATTTATTTACTGGGCGGCCCCTTGCGGGCAGTGGCTGGCTCGGTCATGCCTGAGTCAGACAGCACTCACTCGGCCCAGCCTGCAACCCAGCCCGGGTGCTCGGCGACCAGATGGAAGCTGCCTTTGAGTTTTCCTGGAGTTGCGGACATAAAGAAGGCTGTCCAGTGTTCCAAGCATGGGCATGAGGTCCCTCTTCCTTTGCTTTTTTTCTCACATTGAGTGTGTGGGTAAGTGCTAACTCTGAGGGACACACGGAGGGACACCCCTGCATTTGGTCACCAGCGTCCCAGGCATTCAAGGGCTGAGCAGTTGGGGGTGGCGGCTACAGAGGAGGAAGCCTCTGTCTCACACTTGCAGAGCAGCCTGGAGCAGCCTCGGAGCAGGTGCATCGGCAGGAGGTGGAGCATGCACCTGACACCCGGGAAGGGTAAGCGAGTGGGAGAAACTGTGGGGTTTCAGCAGAGTTGGGGGTCGGGTGGTAGGCTGGGGGCCTTCCAAGAGAAACATACTCATCCCCCCGTATGAGGAAATTCACAGATAGTGACCAGACTCAATGCACCCAGGAAAGCAATCAAATGATATTTAGCAAAAGGAAATCATGAAAAGAGTTAAAAAGAAAAAAAAAAAAGATTCCTCCTCTGTGGGCAGGACTAGGGTGGGGTGGGCAGAAGGAGACAAAGAAAGACCATTTTCAATATAATCCTCTGGTTCTATTTGATGGATTTATTAACTATTTATTAACCACATTTTAATCACTGTGCATGTGTTACAATAAGAATTTTAAAAAAAGGTTTAAGTGACATAAACAATAAAATGGGCTCAACTTCTGCCCACCTTCCCACCAAATCTCTGGTCTCCCACAGGAGAAGTCAGAGCAGCCTGCACTTCCTGCTGGGACCCCCCCAACCTCCATGCCAGCAGTCACCGGCCACACCTTATGCTCTGGGCTGGGGCCTGCTGGGCCACCCAGGGCCTTCTGGATGCTGACCGCAGCCCGGTCTGCCTGCTCCAAGAAGCTGTCCTCACCCAGAAATCCGCCTTGCCACCCCGCCTGCATGCACTGGTTCATCTCCAGCCACCCTTTCCCCATCTCTCAGCCTTCCTGACCCATGAGGACCCAGAATCGATGACAGTATGGCTGGTGGGTGGGCCTTCCGGGAGGAGCCTGCCAGCCTTACCGGCCTCCCCTTAGCTGGTCAGTAGGGAACCAGCCTCTCAGACCTTTGCTCTGCTCAGCCCCTGGTGAGGTGCTGCCCGAGAAATTCTAAACGTGCTGGGCTAGGTGCTGGCTGAGGGCTGCCTACACCATGGCTTCCTTCTGTGGTGGGTTAGAACACACCCTATGACGGATGCGGAAAGCCCCATGGCTGGTGTTTCTCTGGGCAGTGGGCTGAGGCCCAAGACGCCCACCCACCCATCCACTTGCAGAGTCGCAGTAACAGGCCGGGTGATCTGACTCGGCCCCCTCCCACCCCTTGCACCTGCACTTCAGAGGGACAGGCAGACTCCAAGGCGGTGGATGACCAGCTGGCTCTCACTGGGCCTGCTGTTCTGGAACAAGGCGGAACACTCCCGCTCTCCTTGGTAAACAGCCACTTCCCTGAGCCCCTGAGTGACTCTTTCCTCACTCTGGCCCTGGCACCTGGCACAGTAGTGCCTTACTGTCCTGTTCCTGGGCTGTGGCCTATGTCGTTGATATTTAGTTGTTACAAATGTTTACTGTCCCCCTCGCCCAGAGAGCTCCCCGTAGCCCTGGGTTACTCACACCTTTTTAATGCCTTGCTCAAAAGCCTGTTTAGCCAGTCGGCCAGGCCCGTCCACCGTCTTCCCGTCGTCGTCCGGCCCCCAGCTCGCGCTATAAATGTCGATGTAGTTGGGTCTGATGCCCAGCGACTTTGCCTCGACCACGTCCGTGACGTCCCCGTCCAGCATGCGGATGCCTGAAGGCACAAGAGGAGGCTGGATGTCAGTGCCCAGTGTTCCCGTGCACAGCGGTGGCCACCCGGGGCCCAAATAGCTTGGACGGTGACACTGTCACCGAGCTCCAAGCAGGAGCTTCTCCCCGTCATTTTGGAACACTTGCTCCCCCTCTCCACGCTGGCTGATGTGAAAGAATTAAAATGACACCTTGTAAAGTGCTCCCATTGTGAGAAGGCAACACAGGAAACCAAGCTACTTCTAAAAGAGAGGATTCCAGCAGCTTCCCTCAGTACCATGACGTCAGGCTGGTATCTAAAAATGCACATTTCTATAACAGAACTCCGGAGCCTTTTTCAACTTCCCCGGCTGTTGACAGTTTACGTCTACCTACTTCTCTTTCCTTTATGACCCCATCCCTGAGGTGTAACTTTATGATGAACCAAACTGAGCCCGAGGCCACGCCCTGGCCTATCGCAGAGGGGGCTGGGGGCCTGGACTTCGCTGGCCATCTCGTCTCCATCTGGGCTCAGGTTCTGTGTGCCCTGGAGGGGTCGTCAGAGGTGGGGAGTCCACCTTCCTACCAAGCACCCCAAAACAAGAGCAGTGAGTGGGCTCCCTCTAGCCTCTCCCAATCCTGCCGCTCCAGCTGGGGGTCTCCCCTCCTCGCCCCATGCCCAGCATCTGCCTCTATTGCTGACGGCACTCTGCACCCAGCAGGGGTGCCCCCCACAACATGCCTCCCCAGAGAGGCAGTCGGCGAGGCCTTGCGTACGATGGGGAGGAGGGGCTCATGGCAGCCACCTGCACGTCTTTCCAGATTCTAGTAGATACACACAGTCGGACTCCTGTGAGGCTCAGGAAACCCTGCCACCCCAACTTGGGTCAGCACAGCGCCCACAGCCCCCGACTCAGAGGCCCCAGGAGCCCCCAACACCAGGCCCAGTGCTGTGGGTGTGACAATCACGCCTTTCATCAAGTTCTCAATCTAAATCTTAGAGCTATTTAAGATATAACAAAAGAGGAGACTTTTTCTGATTGTAAGAATAGCACATGTTCTTTGCCTAAAGTTTGGGAAACAGAGAAGTAACCAGTGATATTATTTTGGTTATTTTCTTCTTATTTTTCTTTGCCTGCAATATGTACTTTCTTTCCAAATCCTTTTTTTGTTAACTTTATACAGAGCCTTTCTCTTTGCCATTGAAGACCTTCCCAAGGCATGGTTGTTAATGGCTCAGGCAGCAGCACCCCCAGCCCAGGCAGCCCTCCTTCTGGGGCTCACCTCACCAGGCAGGGGGCCCCCACCTTGCCTACGCTGGGCTGGGCCTATTCTTCCTCTATCTCAGAGTCTGCATCAACACATAGTGGGTACTCAAAAGCAGAAACTTGGAATATGACTGACTCTAGAAAACAAAATCATGACTTTCCCCTGAGGTTAAAAGAGGTGGTATAGGATGCCAGCAGAAGAGTCACAGGAAGGAGACCCTCCCCAGGTGCTCAGGGACAAATGTCTTCTGTGAACAAAACCCCACTGTCTCATCCACCTAAGCTATCATCGTGGGGGGTGCTCTGCTGTCACTTTTGATGGAAACTGATGGGCAGAGCTCCCTAACATAAATTTCAAATTCTTTGTCCTATAATCTCTCCCCACTAGTGCATGGATTGTAAACAAATAACTAAATGCACTTTGTGACTTGCCAATGTGAGAAACTTCCTGCCTGAAGGAAATTTGAAAAAGATTTCATTGCAATAAAATTTTCCATCTACCAATTCATTCCACCCAGTGTTGGAGGTTCAGATTTCCCTAAGGTTCTCCCCTTTAACACTTGCCCTGAAGCTCTCCAGCCATGAGCCAAGAGAGAGCATACAAGAGTCACTGCTGAGGGTCCTTGGGAGGCCAGGGAGGGTGGCCAGTGGTGGTGCGGAGGGAGGGCTGCTCTAGGGCACAGCGTCTTAGGTGGGACACGAAGCTTAACTGCCAATTCCTGTTCTGAAAGCCAGTGAATCATACTCAAAATCGATGTCAGAGAAATTCACAACAAAAAAATAGAGAGGTTGAGGTGTGGGGGACACCAGATTTTCAACAACAGTGCTCACAGCCATTTGGCAGTGCCAGCCAAGCGGGCACAGGCCAGGGCTGAGGACGGGGCTGAAGCCGTGGGAAGAGCAATCTCTTTATAACTCGAAGGCCTTAAAAGTGAGCAGTCAGAATAAATTTAACTTTGGTGTTATCCGTTTTCTCTTCTGGCTCCCTGTCCATTTCCCTCCCTCTCTCTACAACCTCAGCTACCTGGCTGTGGGATGGCCCGGGGAAGCCACCCTTGTCCAGGTACTGAGACGGCACCACAAGGCAAGTGGACTTAGACGCCTTGTCTCCTGCTCCCAAGGGAGGGCCCCTGGAACAGAGCTGTCACCCACAGTGTGCTTCGGACCCAGCAGGAGGGAGGCAGGCACGCCATGGGCAAGAACCCTGCCTTGACCATCAACTGTGGCCAAGTGGTGACTTTGGCAGTTGTCTTGTCTCACTAAGCCTCAGTCTTCTGTACCCTGCAACGATAGAAGTTATTGCATCCATAGGGGTGCCGAACAAACTAGAAAGGATGGTTCAGGGAAAGTGCCTGGCACCCAGGAAGCATTCAATGCCCATATTTGCTGCTACTTTGACCCCACCGAGCCTCAGTTTCCCCATCTGTAAAAAATGGGGGTAGTAAAAATAACTGATTACTTTTTCTCTTTATTTTCTAAAAACATACTATTTGATATGTGCGAAGGATTGTATGCCACATACATGTTATAAAGCCTAACAAAATAACAGACACCCATGAACCCTCCACCTGATACAAGAATAAGGACGTGACCTGGCCCCTACCCACCCCTGATGCCCTACCCAGCTGTCCCCCCAGTCACCTCCTGCCTCTCGGAGGAAAACGATCAGAATTTTTGGATTATGCATTCCATCGCCTTTTATTAATCAAAACTGCTGTTTTAATATAACTTTATGTATGCGTAAACAATATAGTGTTTAATTTTGTTTGTACTGGGAATTAACCCTTTATTGGTTACACAGCTTATAAAAATCTCCTCCTAGTTTACACCTTGTCTTCTCACTTGGTTTATGGTGCCTCTTGACAAGCAGAGGTCATTAATTCTAATGAGCTAAAAGCTCATTTCCCTTTGAAGGTCAAGGGAGTCCTGGTGGGTGCCAGATCTTTCCTGGGTCTGCTGGCATCTGTGGCAAGTTTCCTTTCTCCCTTTCACAGGCAGGCAGAGCCACCTCTAGCCACAGCCCATGTCGGCTGTGACATCAGCTCATTAGGCAGAGAGGAGGGGTCAGGCTGGCCACGAAGCGCTGTCGTTCCCCACTCTCTGGTCTGCATGCCCAGCACTTCTGCCTCCATGGCTGTGTCAGGGACACTGGGCCCAGGCACCCAGCTCTTCCAGCCATGAACCTCCAAGAGAGGGGCCACAACCAGTGCGGGAAGTTGGCAGTGTGGTGTGGCAAATGTGTGGCAAGATGCAGAGCAGGTCACAGACAGGGAAAGAGAGCTGGAGTCAGAGAGTCCTGGGGTGAAACCTCAGCTCCACGTGCCCTTGGGCCATGCTCGCAACCTCTCTAAATGTCTATTTTCCACAATATTTACCTGGTTGGGTAGTTGAGACGATTAATGAGAAGATAAGGTGTGGCCCTGGCACCCGGTGCTGCTGGATAAATGGCAGCAACGTTCTTTATGCCCTTGCATTCGGAAATGGATGGTCCAGGGCAGGAGACCCACTGGCCACACAAGTAGCCAAGACCAAGTCTGATGTTCTCGTGCTGAAATTGAACCTGCTATTCTAGGACTTCTCCACACAAGTTATAGGTGGTGAAATGCCTATTTTTGAACAAGAAGCAGAGGATGCCAGAACACATCCAAAAATACATAAAGACATATGACCAGAATGATTTCCCAACACCTCTCACAATGCTTTTCATCTTGGAAGAAGACTGACTGATGTGTGTGAAAGCAACTATCATGTATTTAGAGTTTAATGAAGCATCTATTTTCCCCAACACTGACAAGTTGCCAACAAAGAAAAGATAAATATTTTCAGTAGAAGCCTGCTGCTCCAACATTAGCTTTAAATGTGAATGGCTCTCTGGCACTGCCAAGTAGAAGGAAAATAGTAATCATTTCTCTAATGAAAAAAGAAAGACCCATTTCACTATAAATCACTGGGTATAAAAATAATTTGGACAAATCATTTTGATGGCAAATTAACTCCCCATTGTTAGCTTGCTAATTGATCGCCTGGGTTCAGAGCTTCCGGCGGCCGATAAACATCCTTGACTGGTCCACTCTAAGGATGCGTCTGTGAGCTCGAGGTGGAAAGAGTGTTGAGCAGAAGGAAGACGGTTGCTTTGGAGACCTGGTGACTTTGTGCCCGGGTGAACAACTCAGAGAGCTACCAGGGCTCAATCCCCCAACAGGCAATTCGGCTGTCCACAGAAGCTCCATCCAGAAAACAATCACCCAGGTTGGCCTCACTTTAAATAATATACACAGTCCTATAAAATCGCCTAAACCCAATAATATTTTAAATGCCCTAGGAGCTCTTGCTGAAATAAATGATTTTATAAGTCTCTTGGTAAAGTTAAAAAAAAAAAAAACACACCACTTTTTTCATAGGGACCCGTCTCTCTCCCCTGTCCCCTGCTTCTGATTTATATCTCGGCCTCCCAAATAACAGGCTGGTATACGGCAAGGAAAACCTAGCAACAGGCAGGCGGCCCCATAAACGCCACAAGACACAGCATTTCCCCCAAACACCCTCTGAGGAAGCTCAGTGTTAAAGGCAACGGGAAGCACACCCACCCACACGCACCAACACGAGACGTCAGCCACCCTGCCCGGGCTGTTAACGTCTGCAGGAGGGCAGGGGACCGGGATGTGCTGGGCCCAGTTTTGTTTACTGAGAAGTAACGTATTTTGCCTTCGGCAAATGAATGGCAACACAGGAGCAATGAACAGCAGCGAGTAAAATTAGATTGTAGCTTCCTGAGTGTGACAAATAGGCCTTCCCAACAAATTTTGCTCATTAATCTTGGGTTTATTTGAGTAAAGCCACACAGAATTGGGTTTTTTTATTTTTGGGGTTTTTGTTTTTTTCAGTAAAACTATAGTACATTCTGTTTTATGAGCAGCCATTCTGGGCCAAGTAAGGTTTCAACAGTTATTCAGAAATGCTACAAACAGAAAAGGTTTCTGTCAACTCTCATTATCGCCTAAGACAATAACAGAGCTCTCAAATGGCTAAATATGCCCCCGAGTGACAACCGTGTTCTAGGAAGCCCAGGGAGCCGTAGTCTACCTCATTGTCAAGGCATGTCTGTGTTCACATTGTCACATGATGTGCATGGAGACCAGCGGGTGACCAGCAAGCCAAGTCTGTCTGGGCTTCCTGCTCTGCTCCTGGTCTCCTGACAGAGCCATCCCATCTCCTTCCAGAGTGGCAACGCGGCTATACGTGGTGATGCACCAGTAAACTCAAGGGCATGTCCTGCCACGGAGCCCTGGATCAGTGAGGTAAGGCCTGTTCTAGGTAGGGTCTGGTGCTAACTGTGTCTTTTTATTGTCTGCGTTCTGATGCTTTGACATTGGGGGCTTTGCTGACGTTGGAGAGACCAATCCTTCCACGTCTAGCCAACCCCCCAGGATAGTAAATCTGTCAACATCCCAACCACCTCTGTCATTGGGCTCTCATATTCCTGGCCACTATGCCCCTATCCTAATCATGCCACGGCCAGGTAGCAGGCAACTAGGGGCAGCCCCAGTGCCCCAGAGTCTGCTGAAATTATTCAAATCAGCTGATTCTAAACTTGCTTTTCATTGGCCAGGTACAGGGGCTCACGCCTGTCATCCTAGCACTCTGGGAGGCCGAGGCAGGAGGATCACTTGAGCTCAGGAGGTTGAGACCAGCTTGAGCAAGAGTAAGACCCCATCTCTATCAGAAATAGAAAAAATTAGCTGGGCATGATAGTGTGCACCTGTAGTCCCAGCTACTCGGGAGGCTGAGGCAGGAGGATCACTTGAGGCCAGGAGTTGGAGGTTGCTGTGAGCTAGGCTGACACCACTGCACTCCAGCCTGGGTGACAGAGCAAGACTCTGTCTCATTGATTCATTCATTAATAAATAAATAAATAAACAAACTTCCTTTCCCTGCCTCACCGCTTCCTTCCCACAGAAACCACAATAAAGGCTTCTGCCCATGTTTCCCCCTCACTTTCTCTCCCTCCTGACCAACCCAAGCACTTGCCCGTGTGGCCCTGTGTGGTGTGATTAGCCCCATCCCCCAGGGAACTGGGAGCAACAAGCTACCTTTTCAATCAATGGCAAACCTAAATAAGAATGAAAACTACTGTGTGTTTTTAAACAGGATTCTCATAATCAGGTCCTATTGATGCTTCAAAGAATAATAAAAAGCTGGAAAAGCCTTAGTCATTGTCTAGAGATTTGGCATCTAGGGAACAAGGGCTGGAGAACACAAGGGACCTGCCCAGTGAGAGCTGGCAGCTTGGGACGCAGGACGGAACCCCTCTTCTGAGCCAGAGGGAGCAGCCCTACATCCACACCGCAAGCCAGGACAGCAAGGAACCCCGAGGGGATGTGCACTTGCAGAGAAAGCAAATGCGTGGCCTGAACTGACTTCTGAAGGAGACAAAGAGATGGTGAAAATGAAGCACTGCCGCTGCCATAACACAGGCTGCCTGAGAGCTTGTCACTAAGACTTGGATGTGCTCTTTGCTTCTATACTACCTGTCTGTCTTTCTCACATACACCAAGGAATAAAGCGACTCCTCGGCAGTGTTTGTGAGGACAACCTCAGGAACCGAGATCTGTGCACCTCAGCACTCAGGAGACAGCCTCACCCGTCCTCTGGGTGTGGCTGCAACGGTGCAGCCTGGGAAGGGCGCAGCCACCAGAGAGACACAGGGCCGAAGGGGCTACGGCTGGGTCTTGTCCATCTCCTTCTCTCATGGCTCCTACTTAGCCTGGGGTGCTCAGGCCCAGCAGGGAGGGCCATGGATAAGAATGTGGGAGTAAAGGAGGGGTCCTGGGGAGCCCCTGTGTCCTGACAGCACCAGCTCCTAACATTCACCAAATCCCCCCAAACCTCCCAATGCATTTTAAATCCCACTGCCGTTAAAAATGCACTTGGAGCCTTTGAAGATTAATCTGCAGCTTAAACTGTTCTCTTAAGATGCTCACATGCCTTAACTGCTTAATGGAAACGCTAATGAGACTGAATTCTGTGACTGAGAATTAACATAATTAACCAATTTATGGGCACAGATTAATTTGGCAGTTATGTACTTAACATTTTCATGTTTATGGAAGGAACAACATGATTCAGTTCCCCAGTCAAAATATGGAGCAAAAACACCAACAGAAATTTGGCTGCTGCTGTTTACTTTCCCTTTTGAGAAACAAGAGTAAACACAGTCTGAAAGGACGTGCGTACTTCTCCAGGCCTGAGCAGGGGAGCTTTTCTGTTTCGAAGCATTTGTCGCGTGTGTCAGGCTGGACGGGCATCCTGGCGGGCTCCAGCTGTTCCACTCCCTTGCTGTGTGCTCCAGATGCTGACTGCTCCTCAGCAGCCTTGGAGATCCCGTCCCTCGTGCTAGCGATGCTTCTCAAAAACAGGGCAAGCTGGGCCAAAACAGTGTCCCTCATGACACCCCTTCTGCCTTAGGAAAACGTCTGAAGCGTGCAGAGCATTGGCGCAGGTGAGGAACTTGTCAAAGGGTAGGCACCTTGTAGAGTTAAAGGGGCTTCCCTGACAGGGCAAGTTTTGCTTAGGCTGGGGCAGCACATCTGGCTCCTCAGTGAACCTGTCTCAGAGGATGCTGGGTAGGGCACGAAGCCAGGACGACCTGATGCTGTGGACAGGCTCACAGCCTCAGCCTGCAGTCCGGGAGGGGCCTTCACACCTCCGCAGGCCCCAGCAGGAAGGGCTCACCATGCAGCCCACCTTGTAGGTGAGCTTCTGCTGATGGGCTGACGGCAGGTGGAGGGAGCCAAGTCTGAGAGCCCCACCCCCAACCAATGCCAACCAAAAGCAGGTGGGCTAAGAGGAAAGGAGCATTAGAGAGAGCAAGAAGGAGAAGAACATTTAGGGCTGAAATTTTTTAAAAAAGGTTAATGAAGTGAGAGAGCAAAGAGAGGTTAAATGAGAAGAGAGGCCAGGAAAGATGACAGCCACTCTCTTGCTTCCTTTCTGTGCTGTTCCCATTATCGTTATTTTTTAGGCCAGGAGGAAGAAGCAAGGCCGAGTTAGATTTGGGAGGAATAGGAATTCAGTCAAGAAAAAGAATACACTTGCACACCAGGAAGGCTTCCTTTCTGCTTCTGTTTCTGGCCACTGGGCCGGGTGGCCGCTGTCTTCATCCAATCGTCACTAGGATGACTGGATGATGACTGCTACTGCAAAAGGGAAATCCAGGCTTCGAGCCAACAGGCTGGAGTTCACATCTTTGCTCTGCCTCCTGGCAGCTGTGGGAATCTGGACATGGGGACCCACCTGATTGTTAGTGCCCCCTGGTGTAAAATGGCCATAGTAATGTCCAACTCACAGACTTGTTCTGGGGATTAGATGCAAAGATGACTAAGAATGCTTGGGGTAGTATCTGGCAATGAACGGCAATCAGTGATAGCTGTTACTATCATCACAATGCAAATACTAAGGAGCTTGGACCAAGAAGGAAGACTGAGCGCACAGCCCACCTCTCCTCAGAGCACAAAACCTTAGAAATAAAATTTAAAAGAAAAGGAAAAGAACAAATCTATAACAGCCCTGGAAAATAAGATCAGCACAGATGAGATGTTCTGAGGAACACAGCAAGCAGATGGGAGCAACCAGCAGGAGGAGCCAGCGGCCTGGTAGGAGAAGACTTCTGCTGAGGTGGGACCGATTCGTGAGACCCCAACCCCAGGTGTGCAAGGACAAGAGGGACCCTAAGCAGGCATCAGTGTGAGGAGCCTGAGGTTAACGCAGTCAGACAGGGCACCTAGGCCACAGAGCCAGGACGGTGCCCTGGGAATAGGGAGTCCACCCACCATCCTCCCAGAAGAAATGCTACCCAACAACAGGTCCCTCCCCCTCAAACATCACAGAAAGACCCCTGCCATAAGACGAGACAACCACCCCCAGCCAAATGGGGATCTGTGAGCACAAACGTGAGTGGCAACCAAGAAGCAGCAAATATTTGAGGAAAACCAGTAACAAGAAAGAGAAGTGCCAAATTAAAATGCAATATAAACAAAAACCAGGTGAACCCAAGGAGAGAGAGCTAACAGAAAAAATGTAAAAAATCTTCAAATAAGTAAGCCAAACACTACAGAAAAAAATTGTGACAACACCTCCACCTATGGCAACAAAGACTGAGTGGGGAGCCTAGACCTTACCCTTGAGAGGATGTAACAAGGTGCCCCAACCTCCCTGCTGGGTCATGTCAGAAAAGAGTAGTAGGAAGCAGGGCTTTTAACACCACCAAACAAAAAAGAAGCCCACCCCCATGGTGTCAGTGGATACCACATGGTGAGCTGGGTCTTCCACCCACACTGAGCAGTAAAAAGTATCTCTCCTCCTCCTCCCTGGAGTTGTATCAAGAGGCCTGGTGGAGAGTTGGGATGTTCACCACTGTCCACAGTAATGAGGTAACCTCCACTGTGGTGTCATTGCAGACACACAGGGAGCTGGATCTCCTGACCTGAGCAGCACTGACAAGAAGCCTTTCCACCCTCAAGTATCAGCAGAGGGTGAATGCGGAAAGTGACCACATATCCAAACCTAGCAATAATGAAACGGTGCTCCCTTTCCCTGCTGTAGCAGTGCCAGAGTGAGCCAGCTGAAACAGAAGGCTTAAATAAGATCTAGAGTCTCACACCATCATACAAAAATGCACAGGTTTGAAATGAAGGTCACACATCATACCAAGAACAACTAGGAAGATCTCAAATGCATGAAAAAAAAGACAATTGACTGCTAAGAACACTGAGGTAACAGAGATGTTAGAATGATTTGACAGAAAGATTTCATTTATTTATTATGTTTTTCTTTCATTTATCTTTTTAAAAATTTATTTCTTTTAATTTTTGATTTTTATGGATACATAATAGTTGTACATGACAATTAAAAAACAGAAAACAAAAGATAAAATGGTAGACTTAAACCCTAACATATCAATAATTGCATAAATATAAATGGTTTAAATACAGTAATTAAAAGACAGAAATTGGCAAGGTGAATGTAAAAACATGGCCCCAAACTATGCTGTCTACAAGAAACTCAATTCAATTGTAACAACATAGGCAGCTTTAAAGTAAAAAGATAGGAAAAGATATACAATGCAGCCATTAATTAAAGGGAAGCAGGAGTAGCTATATTGATGTCAGATAAAGTAGACATCAGAGCAAAAAAATTTACCAGTGACAAGGAGAGACCCCTTATCAGCAACACTGGATACCAAAGACCATGGGATAATATTTTAAAAATTCTGAGTGAAAATTATTTTGAACTTAAAATCAAATCTCACCCAAATTTGTAGGGAGAAAAATAGACATTTTTAGACTTCAAAGACTCAGAAAGTTTACTATCCATATAAATATTCACATATATATTCATATATAGTAAGCACTCAAAAATATCTTTCGAAAGAATAAATGATTTACTAGATGAGAAAATCTAGTGAAATAAAACAATCAAAATAACAGAAAGATACAAAATAAACGAAACAATGGTGGCCAAAAAAGTCAGTCAGTCTTTATAGTTAAGCTCACAAAATCGTTGATGCATAATGCAAAACTGTTAAAAATAACATGGAGTTAAAATCCTGGATGATCCCAATTTGGGGAAGTGATGAAGGAGAAGAGAAGATGGCAAAGAGAAGTGGAGCTATGGTAAGGTTCTCATTTTGCTCAGCAGAAGGGGATAGCACTGATTAGAAATATAAATTCAAATGTATGTGTCTCAGGATAATAGACAAACAGAATTAGAATATAAACATTTCCAGCCATTAGAATGAAAGAAAACAAAGAAGAGAGAAGAAACTACATCTACCCAGGAAAAGGCAGGTAAGGTTATATATAGAAAACATATATAATACATATGCATATATTATATATAATATATGTATACATCATATCACATATATATGTATGTATATATATCATATTATATATGTATTTATATTATATATGTATATATTATATATAATATATGGGAAAGCAAAATACAGTAACAGAAATAAATCTAAATATATCTGAAATAAGCATGTGTGAATATTACAAATTCCTTCTTTAAAGACTCTTCAGTTGTGTTAAAAATAAATAAATCCAGATACATGCTGCTTTCAAAACCAAGGTTAGAAATAAGGGAATAAAAAATATATCAGGAAAGTGATGATAAAGTAGTTTAGCTAATTTTATCAGCCAACTACAGGTGTGATATATCAGCCAAAGTATAATTAAAAGCAAAAAAGCTCAGAATGAGTTTGAGAGAATTTTTATATTGATTAAAGCTGCATTATACCAAGAAGAGATATCTTTTATGCACCTTGTAACATAGCTATAAAATGTGTACATCAAACACTGAAAGAAATTGACAAATCCATGATCATCATGGAGCCCAACATCCCTTCTCAGAGATAGATCAGGGAGACAAAGAATAAGAAAGACTCGAGAACTTTTGTATGAACTCGATCAAACACACAGGTAACAAGAGCAGATGCCTACAGACACCAGGCAGGTGGAATAAATGGCTGAAGTATGTAGGTCTGTTAAAACCATGTGGGGATGGGTGAATTGCCCTTTGACTTAGGAGCAGCCCCTATGCAGCTTTGGCTAACTGTTGCCATGAAGGAATGAGGGCCCCTCATGGCCAGAGCTTCTAGTTTTTCTAGAGAAATCCCAAATCTGTATTTTTACATAAAATCTCTTGACTTATAAATATTTTCTCAAGCTTTTAAAAATACATTGTGTGGGTCAAGCAAAACAAGCCTGCAGGCCAAAGGCAGCCTGTGGGCCACCAGCTGCGACCTCTAACCCCACATAGATTTGTGCTCAATAAGCATAGAATAAAAACACTCTTCAAACTCCCACTGGAATATTTACAAAGTTGAACATGCATTAGGCCACAAAGAAATTCTCCACAAATTCCAAAAGGCAGAAATACCATAGAACAGTCTGTGATCCCAATGCAATGAAGTAAAAAATTTGCAACAAAAGGAGCACCAAAAAAATGTATTTATCCAGTTGAAAAATTTTATAAATCCCATCTAAAAAAAAAAATCCTCCTGGGTTAAAGAGAAAATCAAAGCTGAAATTTAAAATTATTCAGAAATAAATAGCAAAAAGAGCACTATATAATTAAACCAGTAATAAAAAAGGAAAACATATAAAAATTTATTTCTTTATTAGAACACATAAAAGCCTGAAAATACAGAACTAAACAAATATTCAAGGAGCAAGAAAACAAAAATTAAAAAGCTGAAAGAATTAATAAACAAGGAAAAGTAGAAATTTATGACATAGAAAATAAAGGAATTCAATCAAAAACCTAGTTCTCAGGAAAAAAAAATCTATTTTATAAGAAACAGCAACTTTTCATTTATCAAGGGAAAAAGAAACAGTATCACAAATAAGATTAAAAATAATTATAACTATAAATATGAAGATTTTTTTTTTTTTTTTTGAGATGGGGTCTTGCTATGTTGCCTGGACTAGAGTGCAGTGGCATCGTCATAGCTCACTGTAACCTCAAACTCCTGGGCTCAAGTGATCCTTCTGCCTCAGCCTCCCGAGCTGCTGGTACTACAGGCACCCACCACCATGCCTGGCTACTTTTAAAGTTTTTTTGTATGTTTGTTTGTTTTTTCTCTAGAGATCAGGTCTTGCTCTTGTTCAGGCTGGTCTTGAACTTCTGGCCTCAAGCAATCTTCTCACCTTGGCTTCCCAAAGTGCCAGGATTACAGGCCTGAGTCATCATTCCTGGCTGAGAATATGTTTTTAAATTGCAAGAATATGGCCAGGTGCAGTGCTGCATGCCTGTAAGTCCCAGCTATTCAGGAGGCTGAGTTAGGAGAACCACTTGAGACCAGCCTGGGCAACATAGCAAGACCATGTCTCTAAAAAACATTATGAGACTATGATATTAAGTTTAAGTCAAATACTTGAAAATTTGGAAAAATGGATGATTTTCTAGGGAAATTTAATTACCAAAATTTTTGCAAGAAGAAATAGAAGACCTGGACAGATCTAGTCCTTTAAAGACTCATTATATCCAATCAGATTGATTAATCAGCTCTACCAATACTTCAAAAATCAGGCAATGCCCACAATATATAAACTGGTTCACACCACAGTATAAGAGAGAAAGTTTCCCAATTTATTCTACAAGACCAGCATAACTCTCCTACTCAAACTGGAGACAAATATCACAAAACACAGAAACCATAGTTCAATCTGTCTTATAAATAAAGATACAGGCTGGATGTGATGGCTCACGCCTGTAATCCAAGAACTTTAGGAGGCTGAGGCTGGAGGCTCACTTGAGACCAGCCGACCAGCCTGGGCAATAGCAAGACCTTGTCTCTACAAAAAAAAAAAAAAACTAAAAAAAGTAGCCAAACACCTGTAGTCCCAGCTACTCGGGAGCGGGAGGCTGAGGCAGGAGGACTGCTTGAGCTCAGGAGTTTGAGGTTGCAATGAGCTATGACGATGTCACTGTACTCTAGCCTGGGCAACAGAGCAAGACCTTTGTCACAAAAAAAAAAAAAAAAGAAAAAAAAGATGCAAAACCATATGTAAAATATCAACAATTGAATTGCAGCAATGTATTTATTAAAATAACAATACTCATGATCAAATAGAACTTATTCCAAGAATGCAAAAAATAAAAACTATTAATATAATTTACTACTTTAAACAGATTAAACAATAAAGTTGAAAAATGATATAATCATCTCAGTAGATGCTTTAAAAAAGAGCTTGTAAAAAATTCAACATCCATTCCTAATCAAATCTCTCAGAAATCTAGGAATACAATAAAATTTCCTTAACTTGATAAAGAGTAACTACAGGAAACCTATAAAAGATATCTACAAATGGTATAAAACTAGAAGCATTCCTGTATAAAACAGCAGAACCTACAAACCACCACTATTCATCAGTAGACCCTTAAGGCAAGGAAAAGAAATAAGAGTTATTAATATTAAATAGATAAAACCACCATTATATTTATAGATATCTATTATTTACATCTATCTAGAAGAGCCAAGAGAATCAAGGGAAAAACAATTGCATCAGTAGAGTTCAGTAAGGTGGCCAGAACTAAAAACCAACACACAAAAATCAATAGCTTTCCTATATCCATTTCAATGATGACCAATTTGAAAGGTAATTTTTTTAAAAACCAACCTAGATATAAACCTAATAAGAAGCACATAAGATCGATATGGAGAAAGTGATAAAACTTTTTTAAATGATGCAAAAGAAGACCTGAATGAATAAAAACATACCATGCTCCTGGGTGGGAAGACTCAATATTGTATAGATGTCAATTCTCCCCCAATTAATCTATAATTTCCATGCAATTCCAATCAAAATCCCAACAGGATTTTTTATGGAACTTGACAAGCAGATTCTCAAGTTCATCTGAAAGAGAAAATGTGCAAGAATAGCCAAGAAGTTTTTGAAAAAGAACCGTAAGAGAAAATTTGTCCTATCATTTATCAAAAAACAAAAACCAAAGATAAAAATTCTCTTAAAGTATAATAATTAAAAGTGTGGTACTTTTAGGGCTTATAAAGAAATAGACCACTGAAATCTAAGGGAGGACCCAGTGTCCATATGGGGATCTAGGATGTGACAAGGGCAGCACTGGGAGATGACTGAACATTGATTTAGGGGGAATGAAGCTGTATCTCTCTTTCACACTATTCACAGAAATAAATTTCATATAGATTAAAAAGATAAACAGAAAAGACAAAAACCATAAACGTTTTAAGACAAGCTATTGTTCTTAAACTAAGTTTTTAGAGGAAATACAGGAAAATAGGTATATTACCTGGGGCTTTTCTAAGCAAGATCCCAAGCCCATGAGTCATAAAAGGAAGCTGAACAAATTTTAAACAGATTTTTATTGAAATATTTCACATAGAAAAAGGGCAGAAACCATCAATGTACAGCTTGACAACTTAAAATAAAATGAAAATTTCTCTACAATGAAAGACATCAGGGACTTCCAGTTAACATGCAAGTGTACCCTCTCTCCTCTTTGAAAACAATGAGGTTAACATGTGCCCCTGTTGGGTTCCTGAGAGTGCATCATTTCTCCCCAAGGCAGGTGACACATCTGAGGGCAATATGACTGGGGACACTGGTGGCAGAAGAGTTTGTTTTTAAAGATATGATTTGGAACAGTTCCACTACTTCTTTCATTTGATTTAATTATTTTTATGTGTCAAAACTTATATATGAAATGCACAGTTTTACAAAGAAACTTGGTAAAAAAAATTATCTAATTTATATAAATATGTAATCAACTTTTTAGGATCCCATCTGTGGTGATTTTAAACTATGTCCACACAATTTTTGACACTTTTCAATTCAAAAGGTACAGCCAAATTTCTTTCCCCTTGAGTGTATGTTAGACTTAATGATCCATTTCTAATGAATAGATGGCTGAAGAGATGGTGTGTGACTTCTGAGACTACTAGGTCATAAAAGACTTTGCTGGCTCCTCCTTGGTTTCTCTCTTGAGTCACCTGTAATGAGGGAAGCTAGCTATCATGTTATGGGGACACTCGAGCAACCCATGGAAAGGTCAGGCCTCCTGCCAACAGCCAGCAAGGAACGGAGGACTCCAGCCAACAGCCAGGCAAGTAGCCCTTCTCGGAAGTGGATCCTCCAGCTTCGGTCAAGCCCCCCCTACAGCCAGCAGCCAACGGTTTGACTATAACTTTATGAATGACCCTGAGCCAGAACCATTCAGCTAAAGCACTATCTGTTCCGGATAACAAATGTTTGTTGTTTTAAGCAGCTACATTATGGAATGACTATCATACTGCCATAGATAACTAATACACAATTAAATTGATAAAGAAATACAAACCACAAGCTTTAGTTTCAACAATGGCAGAGTAGCTCATATCAGACAAACTCTTCTACAGCTAATAATTATAAACTCTGGACAAAATATTTATTTGGAAAAACCCAATTTTTTAAGAGCATTGGAGAGCAAGCAGAAGAAGGCACAGATAGGCAAGGCATTCAATTCTTGAAAGAAGGGAACCATACTGGGTACCATCCAACTTTACAGGACTTTTCCTCTGAGGAAACACCCCATTTCTCTTAGTGGACAGAGGCTAGAACTTAATCAGGAACATGTGATCATATTCTCCTGTGGAGTCAGGGGATGGAGTTTGGGACAGCCAGAGCAGCTAGAAATTGAGAGGAGGAATCTCAGAAAGGAGACAGCTACTGACGAGAACATAGAAACTCCCCTCAACCACGTGGTTGACCTCTGAACTACACATGGGCGACACTCTAAGAAATCCAGTAGGAAAACAACAGCTGAAAGGCTGAATAAGCTGAGCAGATATTTCAGCTGCTGCCCACTGCAGGGGAGACAATTTGGAGTTTGAGTCTTCTAAATTAGAGGTCTTGGTGAACATTTCAGGCTTTCCACAGAAATACCAAAAGGGTCATGGTCTAAGAGTAAAGACTTCATGCCTGGGCTAAGGGATTTTTCCTGAGGCTATGGGCAAATCAGAAAGTGACCAACCATAAAAAAATGAATAATTGAGTCTCCACCAGTTCAAATTTGACTGCTAGAACAAAACTTAAGAGTATTCAGACAAAGAAAACAGAATCCAGAGTCTCCACAATGTAACATAACAAAGTCTACTGAACAATAGAAATTACTAGATGTGCAAAGAACAGGAATACAGGACTCATTGCACAGAGAAAAGTCAATCATTAGAAACATACCCATGAATGGCCTAGGTATAGGAATTAGTACAAAAGACTTAAAGTAACTCTTACAAACTTCTTAAGGAGTCTGAAATAAAAATAAACACTATGGGTGAAGAGATAGGGACTCTCAGGAGCGATCTGAAAACAGTAAAAATCACCAAATGGAAATAAATCACAGACACAAAAGTACAATATCTGAAATTTTAAAAATTCATTGGGAGGGATTAAGAACAGACTGGACACAACAAAAGAATGCATTAGTGAACCTGAAGTGCAATAGAAATCATCTAATTTGAAGCACACACAGAAAAAAAGACTTTAAAAAACAAACAGTGCCTCAATAACCTATGAGATGTATCAAACAGTCTAACAACTATAACTGGTGCCCAAAGAAGAAAAAGAAAATGGAATTGAAAAATGTTTGAAGATATAATGACAAAAATATTTCCAAATGTGATTTAAAAAGAACTACCCACTAAAAAGCACAGCAAACCCCAAGCTGGAATTAATATGAAGAAAATTACACAAAAGGACATTACAGTCACAGGCAAAGCACAGATAGAAAAAACATGATAAAAGCAGCCAGAGGAACAAATCACATTACATAAAAGGGAATGACAATAAGAATGACAACTGAGTCATCATCTGAAACAACTGATGCCACTAGACAATAGAATAACATCTTCAAAGTGTTGAAAGAAAAACATGTCAAGTCAGAAAGCCATGGTCAGTAAAATTTCTTTTAAAAATGAAGATGAAGTAAAGATTCTTTCAGATAAAATCTGAGAGAATTTCTCACCACCACTCCTGAACCTCAAGAAATACTAAAAGAAATTCTCCAGGCTGAAGAAAAATGGAAGCAAGATGGAAATCTGAAGCTAGGGAAAGTAAGGAAGAGGACTGGGAATGGTACATATGTAGGTAAGTGTGTTTCTTTTCATAAGTGTTTTAAAGTCAGCCAAACATTTAAAGCAAGAATACATAGCAATGCACTATGGATTTATAACTTATGAAGTAAAATATATAACTACAATAGCACAAAGGATGAGAGTGAGTGTGAATTGAAACAACCTGTTTCAGATTTAAACATTATACATGTAGTAGTATACTATTAATTCTAGATAGACTGGGATAGGTCAGGATATACATTATAATCTCTTGAGTGCCAAATAAAAAAAACCGATATAAAAAGGTATAGCACTAGGGTCAGCTCCAGGGGCATCTCAGAGAAATTCCCTGCTGTGTGCCAGCACATTCAGAGAGGGAGGCTATGTTAGGTGGGCTTGGAGGGAGAGGCAGGAGGAAGGGGTGGCTGCCTGCGTGGAAAGAATGAAGCTGTGTACAGCAGCTTTGGAGCCATTGGCTGTCACAGTATCCTCAGGTTAAGGCGAGTCTCAACCTGCCTTCCTGTACAGCCCACTTCAGGTCCCTTGTCTCTATGTGGCATGCTCACGCCCAGCTCCGTTTGCTGCAGACCCCATTGTTTGCTTGGCAGTCAGACATGCAGTCAAATCCTCCCTCATCAAGCTCAAGCTATGCACTTGTGCTTCTGCTCTCACTAAGAGCTTGCCCTGCTGCTCCTGTGGTTCCGTGTCTGCCCCCCTCATTTCAGCACGTGGTCCTGTACTGTCTTCCATATTGGTTCCCTCCAAAGACCTGCTGAGCTCCCACCCTAGAGGCCCCAAACTGTGTCTGTCACCTCCTTCTTCTCCCCTTCAATGGCTGGCCCCATATCATACATGCAGCACATGCCCAATGATATTCAACCCATTAATTAAAACATATTCCTGTTCCAAAGCCCAGCAAGTAGAGGCACTCTCTCCAGATTTTGGAAACTTGTACAATTCTGAGCTACCTAATGAAAACAAACTATATTTACTGTGCGCCTTCTCTGGGAGGATCTTTATGTACGTTACTGCAACTGACTCCTCCCCCCAACCCATGATATAGGAGTTACCTGCCTGCGTGATCCCCGAGAGTCTGCTAAACCAGCACTTCTCAAATTGTCCTTTGTAGACATATCCTCTAGGGATCTTGTTATAATGCCGATTCTGACTCAGTAGGTCTGGGATGGGGGTTTTTGCATTTTTAACACCTCCCAGAGGATGTCAGTGCTGCCAGTCTAGGGACTTTCAGGAGCAAGGCTCACACAACCAACCCCAAAGATGCGGTCAACCCCCTCACTCAAAGCAACACAGATCATTTTTATTCTCCCTCTGAGAGTTTCAGCAGGAGGGCTGGCGGAGCTCAGCGACTGCCTGCAGAGTCACCCTGGGCCCGGGGTTTCACACATAGCATCTGACTTCATCATCATAACACACCTGGGGAGGCAGCTGCAGCGTTGCCATGTTCTCCCGTAGGTGAAGAAACCTTGGTTCAGCGAGGTTATGTAAGTTGTCTACAGACACACAGCCAGCGAGAGGTGGGAGGGGAACTGGAACCCAGGTGAGCCTGACTCCACAGCTCATGAAGGGACTTCTCAGGGGTCTCCACTCAATATCAAAGGCTCCCAGGAGAACGTATACATCTCAACGTATAAGAACTATCCACAAAGGAGTGAGGCCGGTTGATACAGTCTCCTGATTTATTCGCAGAACATACCCTTGGGGGCTAATTCTGTCATAGAATGACAAGTCTCAGCCACCTCAAAGATTTCCAAGGGAAAAGGTAGGCAGAGAGTCCTAATCAAGTAAAAGCTGAGGACCCTCTTTTTGACATTCAAGAATTTCCCTAAGGACTGGTGATCCAGGGAACCCCTGGTCCAACCTCCCCACCTATGCTGCTTGTAAGTGGAGCAGTTGCCCTCACGAAGGCTCAGTGGCAGGAATGGCAGTGGCCTGGAAGGGTGGCTTTCCACCATGGCCATCTGAGAGAGCACGAGCACTTTCAAACCTAGAGGCAGAGAGGCCTCCAGGGTGAGGTCAGCATTCCCTGGAGGCTATCCGGCAGCCCACCCTTCTGCCCTCACCTGCTCAGTTCCTGGTTCAGTGATGTGCGCCTAGCGGGCACTTCAGAATACTTGGGGACTGAGCTGTCACGGTCCAGGCTCCAGTAGGGAACAGAAAGACATGTGACTCTACTACAGAGCGCCAAGGGCAGCTTGACTCACCAGTGTGAGAAGCTAAATAACAAAGCCAGACACACCTGGGGTCAGACACTGCTCCTAAATCACTGGAAGAGTTGACAACTCCGGTGAACAAGATGGGGGTGCAGCTGGATTCAGGGTGCACTTCACAGAACAGGGTGAGCATGAGTGGCCATATGTCACAGGGGGGCTGAGCCAAAGGGAGAGGTGGAGGAGGTGGGGTGGGAGTGGTTCAAGCCCAGGTGTTCTCAGGGAAGACAGGGCGTGTCTGCGGGATACTCATACTATGACAAATGTCCTCTGGCTAAGGCCAAAGACAGCGACAGAAGTGAGCCAGCAGGCTTGCGTGGGAGTTGGGACCTAGGAAAGTCCTTCGTCCCAGGTAAAGACTGTAACTGTGTCTGGGAAGTGACAGGGAGCTCCTGAAGGACTGTGAGCAGGGGACCCCACACAGCCCGTCAGGAGGGGTGGTCCGGGTGCCAGCAGGAAGTCAGCAGCCAGGCTAGCAGGACCAGAGGAGAGCAAGGTGGCAATTCTGTCATAGATGGGCCCTGCGATGGATTTTCAGGCAAAACCCTGAGCAATTCCTCTGTCTCAGGGCCCCAATCACTGTGTGCCAGCTGCCTGGGCCATGGCACAGATGGCACAGCTGCCTCCAGCCTAAGGGCCTGACATGGCCAAGGCCAAAGGACGGAGGCTGCTGAGACCAGCAGAAGGGAGCTCTCCAGCCCCCACCCCAGGCCCCACAGCCCCCAGGCTTACCTCCTATTTTTGCATTGTATGCGATGCCCACGATGCAGTAAGAGTTGTTTGCTGAAGCGGCAACTTCTCCCGCACAACGAGTACCATGTCTGAAGCAAAGGAAAAAATGAAGTTAGGACCCAGCCCAGCAAGCTCTAGTGAATTCAGTGCATTGCTCAGTTCTCATGCAACAAGACAGTCAGCTGTCCTGAGACTGAAGTGTGACATTAAAGCCCATTTCTGAGTGTTCTCTGGGAGGGAGCATCCACTCGGGCTTGGCACGGCCCTTCCTGCTGCCCTGCAAATGGCAAGCGCTTGCTCACGGGTTGTCTCTGCCAGGATGCCTCCCTGACTCCCAAGCTGGAGTCAGGGCACCTGTGGCCCTGCACCTCCCTCCTCGCAGCACTTGTGGTTGGCACTGCCACTGCTGTGTACAGGTGGGGGCCGTGGTGGCTCAGCCCTGTGTCTCCCATGAGCAAAACCAGATTGCTCAGCAAGCACAGGTGCGGCATCAACACTTGCCTGACCAGCAGGATGGAAGAAAGAGCAAACAGGTACTCTGTGTCTCATGTCTCATCCCTGTGCGTCCACAACACCACACTCACCCCGAGACAGCACCCCCTTCACGTCTACCGCCATTGAAGCGAGAACGGAGGGAGAACGCTCTAAACTGAACACTCAGCAGCAGCTGCGGGACTATGAAGGAATTACCGGAAAAACAAATTGCTTTCCTCAGTAATGACCCCAATCTCCAATGTGCCAAACTGAGTCAATTCCTCTGGCAGGGACCAAAATATGGGCAACTTTAAACAGCACATCTTTGAGAGGAGTCCACAGGGGATGCGAATCACTGATTCACATTTAAAGTCGCCTTCAGAAAAGTCCCACAGTCTGTGTGCTAGACCTTTGGAGGGAGTCACCCGTTGTTCTCTGGAGCCGGCGGCCAGGGCTGCTCGCAGGACACGGAGCTCCATGGCTCATGACAGGAGTCAGTCCCGCCCTTCAAGGGTCACTGCATGGCATCTGGATCATCCCTCCCTGGCTCTCTGATATGTGGCCATGATCAGGCCTCTCTGTCCCAGGCGTCCTCACTGCTGGCTGGGAAGGGCACCTTGGGACGTGAGAGGCTGCAGCCTCTGCGGCCCCAGGGAGCTCTGTGTTGAACTCATGGGGCCGAGCCTCCCTGCACAGCACCGTGTGAGCACCGGCGTGCAAACCTCAGAACCGAATCAAACACAAGCTAAAATACTACAGTGGGAGGACGCACCTTGGCAAGTGTCTTATCGACAGCAGGGAAGAAAGAACGGGCTTTTGTTATTTTCCTCTAAATATGTTAGGAAGAATGGTAAGTGCTCGGGGCATGGGACAAGCAGGTATAGCAAACAAACGCCCAGGAACAACCCCACGGCTGCCATTTACACTGCACAAGTCACCTGATGTCTCTGGACCCTGATGCCTACACTTGCAAAATGATGGTGACACAACAACCCCCTCCCCCATCATTTCCTGAGCACCTGCTGTATGCATTCTTCACACATCAGCTTACTGATCCCTCCAGCAACTCCACAAGGTAGCGGGGGGCATCATTGCCATGGAGAAGCCTCTGAGACACTTAAGACATGAGTCTTGAATAGGTTGCCCACTGCACACAGAGCCACACAGCCAGTAAGGGGGAGAATTGGGACTGAACCTGGATGTGCCCAGCATCACTCAGGCCCCCTCATACCCCTTTCACCTCTCTCATAGGATCACAGACAGAGTCACAGAAGCATGTGACCTGTGTTCAAACAGACCAAACTGCTGTCTTAACACAATTGGCCATGGAAACCACTAGACTTAAGGGTTATTCTCTTAAAATATTCCAAGAAGTTTGGAAATAGGAACACTGTCAAACATCCATTTCTAGCTAAATGCACAGGAGCTGCCTCGTGCCTGAAGAGCTATGCCTGGTGCAGCTTGTGACTCCTAGATAAGCATCCCCAGCGCCCAAGCAGGGGAAGAAGTGCTGACAGCCTGTCACCTCTCCAGATCCCTTGTGTGGACATTTAACTGCAACTCTGCAGGGAGAGGAGAGGAGAAGCGAGGGGAGAGGAGACAAGGCAACATACTTATTTTCATTGCTGGCATCATATCGTGGAGATGGGTCATAATCGTTTCCATTGACATCATAGCTTGCAAAGGAATCCTAAGAAATTAAATCTTGGTGAGTGAAAAGCAGTGACGCAGCATATTACAGCCCTGTTTTAAATTGTTTTTATGCCCTATTGGAAAATAGAGAAAACCACACAGAGGGTTTATTACTGTAACTATCATCTTAAACATTTTTTTAGTACAGTAAAATATACATAACATGAAATTTACCATCTTAACCATTCTTAAGTGCCCAGTTCAGTAGCATTAAGCACATTCACTGTTGTGCAAGCATCACCACTATCCATCTCCGGAACTCTTTTCATCTTGCAAAGCTGAAACTCTGTACCTATTAAACGGTAACTCCCCATTCCTTTCTCCCAGCCCCTGGCAACCACTACTCTACTTTTTGTCTACTAATTTGACTACTCTAAGTACTTCATGTAAGTGGAATCAGTATTTGTCCTTTTGTGACTGGCTTACTTCACTTAGCATAATGTTCTTAAAATTCATCTGTGTTGCCGCATGTCTCAGAATTCCTTTAATTTTATATTTTTAACAGGGATGTTTTTGTTTACATACTTTTAAATAACAGTATTCATATAATTTTGTACCCTCCTTTTAAAACATATGATAGGCCGGGTGTGGTGGCTGACGCCTATAATCCTGGCACTTTGGGAGACCGAGGTCAGGAGTTCGAGACGAGCCTCAGCAAGAGTGAGATCCCATCTCTACTAAATACAGAAAGAAATTAGCTAGACAACTAAAAATAGAAAAAATTGGCCGAGTGTGGTGGTGCAAGCCTGTAGTCCCAGCTACTTGGGAGGGTGAGGCAGGAGGATCACTTGAGCCCAGGAGTTTGAGTTTGCAGTGAGCTAGGCTGATGCCATGGCACTCTAGCGAGACTCTGTCTCAAAAAAAGAAAAAAAAAATGGTAAAAGCTTTCCAGTGTTATTGATGTAGTCTTCAAAATTCATTTCTAAGGGCTGCATAATTATATATCAAATGGACTCAGTACGGTTTACTTAACCACTGTTAGGCACACAGGTTTCTAGAGTATTTACTGCCAACCTCTCTTCTTTATATTTATGAATGAATTAATCCTTACAGTAACTTTAGGAGCTAGCAATCTTCTTATTAACCCCATTTTACAGTTGGCAGCACTGAAGCACAGAGAAGTTAAGCACTTTGCCCAGAGGTCTTGGAGCTAATAAGTCGCAGAGCCAGGATAAGAACACAGGGGTCTGGATCCAGGGCCCATCTTTTAACCCTGTAACTGCTCATGTTGCTAATAGCCATATTATGACTATCTTCACACGTGTTTCCTAGTTCTTTAGGCTCCATTCGTAGAAGCATATGTCACTCCTCAAACATGTGGCCGAATCCCTCCCCAAAACCTCTCTCCCTGGCACCAGGACAGCAGCAGGTAGCAGGATATTTGTTTCCCCAAACTTCTCAGCATGCTTTTATTTCCTAATCTAATGGGGCTAGGAGGGAAATAGCACCTTACTGTTTTTCAAACTGGCATTTATTTAATGACTGGCACAGTTGAATATCTTTGCATGTTAGTTCCAAGGCTTGACTTACATAATTTGGGGCCAGGTCGGGGTGATTCCGCTCTATGCCATCATCGAGGATGGTGACCACCACGTTTTTCCCCGTGTAGCCCCTCTTCCAGGCTGCCTGGACATTCATTTCTGATCGGCAGCGACTGTTCTTGTCACCACAATGCTGTACAGAAGACACAAAGCCCCCCCCCAACATGGACACTCCTGACACAGAATGGACATTCTGTCCACACCCGCAGGGAGGCACTTATAAGTGCAAGTAAATAAGAAGGAAATGTGTGGTCTTGTCTCATACAGTGAAGATCCTCTTTCCCCCACCCTGATCTGGATGAGTAAATGTGGAGGGCTCCCCTCGCTTTTTCTGCACCTGCAAACTGTCTATCATCGTCCCAGGGCATCATCTGTCTTCAGGGACTCTGTCCAGGGCTGGTCATCACCGTTGAGTTAGTCCTACAGGCTGCATCAAATAGCTTCCCTACTCAAAGAGCTCCCCTTGGACCTTCACATAATTTCAGAAAAAATTTCACAAGAAAGTGCGTGCTGCACAGTCTTGAAGTAGGAGTTTTACACACTCAAGATGAAATGTGTCTGTCTGGAGCTGTCCCACCAATTTAGCTTCGTTGGGGGAAATTAATACATTTCAGACATGTGGTGCTGCAAATGCCCTGGGGCAGAGAGAGGCCGGTCCTACTCACCAGGTACCACATGTTGGACCAAATGGGGTCGTTGAAATAAAGGGCCTGTGGGTCACTTCGCACCTGCCTCTTCACCCTGCGTTTCACTTCTTGTTGCTGCAGCCATTTCACCTACCGGGAAGAAAGGCAGTTACTAGCCATTTTAAAATAATTTCCTGATTTTACATAGCCTCTCTGTAGATGCTATAGGTTTCCTTTTGCATGAATATCTGTGTCATGGTAGATGTTTAGATGATACGTTCCAAGGGGATCCCTTCACTTCAAAGTGACTACATTTGAAAAATAAGAACCTGTTTGTGTATATGTGTGTGTAGAGGGGGAAACAACACCTCTGACAGATTTTGAAGTCATTCTATTAAAAAAAAAAAAAGGGGAAGAAAGAAAGACCTTGTGAAGTTGCAGATAAATTGGTGACCCTTGTTCCGAAAAAAAGGGAATACATGTATGAAGCAACAGATGAGTGAGGAAACTGTTTGGTCAAATTGTTATTAGAAGTTGCTTGACAGTGAGGGCATGAATAAGTCAATTATGACAAGCCATATATTGAAATTTTTGACAGCCACTAGAAACATGGTACCAAAACATGCACAGAGAAAAATCTAGAAAGGGATATAGCAAAATATTAATAGCAGCAATTCCTAGATGATGACATTATTGCTAATTTAAAATTTTTAAATTACTTTCAGGGTTTTACAAATGTCTTTCAGTCAGCATGATTTGCTTTCATGATGAAAGCGGAAGGGTTTGAGAGGTAGCGTGACTGACATTTAAGTGCCAGGATCCAGGGGCCAGGCTGCTGGATCGCAAGCGCAGCCCCACCCTCGTCCGCTGTGGGACCTGGAGCGGGCAGTCGGCAGGCCTTGGGGTGCTCACTTGCAGAGTGGGAGATCCGGGTTGTCTCGAGGGTTAGCACACGAACCAGCGTGTATAAAGCGCTAACCAGTGCCCGGCACACAGCTGTTCTTACCGTCCTGTGTGTACATTCTCGTAAAGCTGGAGAAACTTTTTCATTTTTCAAGGATCTTGAGGAAGAGAATCCCCGGGCCCTGAGTGAAAACGTTTTCTTTGGTCTTGCTGCAGGGGCTGCACCTGATCCAGTAATGCTCCAAGCTGGAGTTCAGCCTGGTGCTGGGGCCTGAGATGGGCAGGATGAGGATGAGTACCCAGCCCCTGCTCTCAAAGAGTCTGTGCTATAGTCGGGGGCTCCCAGCAAGCAGACAAAGAGTGTGATGTGAGCTCCAAACAAGGCAGGCTGCCTAGAGGAGGTGGCATGGGGGGGAGAAGAGGAAGGGAAGGAATGTGGCAAGAGAAGCAGGAGGAGAGGGGAGGGAGCCCAGGGTGACCCCAGGCTGGTGATTCCAGGCAGTCCTGGCAGCTAGAATGGCTGTCACAGTGAGGAGCTGCCTGAGGCTGAGCAGACAGGCATCCCCAGGCTGGGGGAGAAAATTTCCCTTCCTTCTCCCTCAGCCTTGACCTGTCCACACTGTCCTGAGGGAGGACAGCTGAACACTCTCACGCACAGCCTCACATGGAGGGGTAGGGATTGACCTCAAAGGCATCCTTGGTGTACAAGACAAAATGCTCAGAGAGAAGTATCATAGGCTGCCCCACCACCAATGTGATTTGTCTATAAAACACCAGTAGAAACACTGCAATGAGCTCAAAATCAATGCTGGTTCAGACACTTCAAAAAGCCTCAGCACCGAGCCCTAGATAATTTATAACAGCCGCTGATAGATACTTCTATGGAAAATAAAACGATAAAATGAGATATTTTGTTCATAACACTCACTGATGGCATTTTGAAACTTCCCCATATATCACCACCTGAACTAGAAAGCTTTTACCTGGTATAAAATACCGCAGGCAATATTTCATAATCTGTTAAACACCCTATTATAAAATACAGTGGTATGTAGATCTCTCAGAGCTTCAGGTTCCTGGGATGTCTCCATCCCCCTTGCCAGGCTGAGCCCTGATTGTGCTAAAGGGCTCCAGACTCACTACTTGACCTAATAACATCTGCAGGGCCCTTTTGACCGCTGGGCCCACCAGGCCACGCTCCCAGTAGGAGAAGGAGGCAAACTCTGCTCTTCCAAGCCCAAGTGGACACTTCCCCCAAATCAGTTAGGTCACCTGGGAAAGCATGTTACCAGATGTCATGAAAAGTTCCCTAGCACGACGAGGGCCATTGAGCAGATCCCTCATAACTTTGAATTTCAGACTTTTCTCTTTGTGAAAAATGTACAGGAAGAGACAGTCGTGCACATTTACTCACCTCTCAAGGCCATGGACTTGGAAAATTCATCCTAAACCCAAGTAAGCCTACAAATGAGTGGGCCAGGGGCAAAATAACATTATTGTGGCTATGTGTGTATGGTAAGAGTTAAGCTCCTATAGAGGGGCCCCCAACCTTCTTATGGAGGAGAGAAATTTGTACTTTCAAAGCCTTCAGATCCCTGGGCTGAAGGAAGAGGAAATAACTGCAGACAGCAAAGTGCCTGATCGTTCTATTTAATTGTCTTTAGGTTTTGGATAAAGGGTCTTTGCAGATGGAATCAAGGTAAGGATTTTGAGATCAGATCTCCCTGGATTAGCTGGGTGTGCCCTAAATCCAACGAATACCATGTGTACTTACAAAAGAGAGGCAGAGGGAGGAGAGGGGGCCATGCAGAGACAGAGGCAGAGAGTGGGGTGATGCAGCCATAAGCCAGGAACACCTGGAGCCCCCATAAGCTGGAGGAGGCAAGGAAGATCCTCCCCCAGAGCCCCTGGAGTGAGCGTGACTCCAACCTTTGGACTCCAGAACTGAGACAATAAATTTCTGTCATTTTAAGCCACCCCACTTGTGGCACAGGTGATTTGTTACAGCAGCCCTGGAAGATTAAACAGGTTTAAATCACAGCCTTAGTCAGGGTTGAGATTTACAGTGTTTGAGGATTTGTGAGGCTGTCCTGTGAGAGAAGGGTCTGGAAGCCCTGGCTGGTGCTAGTGGTGAAGGCATGGGGTCCCAGAGAGGGAAGGGTCATGGTGGCCGAGCCTGCAGGGAGGCGCATGGGGCAAGAGAAGGGGCTCGAGGCAGGGGCTCTTTATCAATACTCTAACCACTGGACCAGCCACCCCCATGTACCCACTGGTGCCGTCTCTGGCTATGACCAGCACCCCCCCACACACGAAGACCACCCGGACCCCTGGCGCTCAAGCTGACCGCTCTCTCCCCTGCACTACATTGGGTGTTGGACACCGGTCCCCACTGGCATCTCAAATTAAAGCTGCCCCATAGTGAAACCTGCTCCCCACCCAGGTCCCCTGGATCTTCCTCAGTCTCCTGATGTGACAGCACTAAAGTCCACCCGCTCCCCACACCAGAACAGACTGGGACCCTCTCTAACCTGAGTGTCTCACACTGGTCTTCTAAAGCTGCCAGGATCCTGTGCCCTTCACTCATCACTGTGTACTCCCTGTATCTGGACAGACACAAGGGCCACCTACAGGGTGTCCCTGCCTCCAGCCTCCACATGACTGCCATATGACCAATCTATGATATAAATCTGACCCCCTACACCCCACAACCCCCTAGGGCCCCTCTGAGGCACCCAAGGCCTCCCTAGCCTAGTGTCCCACATCCAGAAGGCCTGCGCTGCTTACAGCATCCCTGCAGGCCGGGCTGTTCCAAGGGACAGCTCTGTGCCTCTGACAAAAGGCCCTTCCCCTCCTCACTGGGCCAACCTTTAACCCTCCATCCTTTAACCTTCACCACCTAGAAACCTTCTCTGGCATCCAGGCTGGACAGGATGGGAGCCCCCTCCTGGGATCCTAGGCCCCTCTACAAGTATCTTTACCACTCCGTCACCCCAATACACGGATATTATCTATTTAGAATCACTTCTTTCCCTTTAGAGAGAGGGATGTGTCTCAACCATCCTTGTTTCTCCAACTCTACACAAACATCTGCCCTGTAACAGGTACTTGCTCAGCAAAGGTTTGGACTAAAGTACTGTCTCCTCTTTCTTATGAAAAAGCAAACTGAGAATTGTCCCTGGATGAAAGCAAAGTCAGGTGTGTCTCCCTCAAAGGTAAGGGCCTGTCTGTAGCTCCCCATTCTAGCACTGGCCCCAGTGTGTGACAGGATGTATGTGGGGTGATCTGATCAACCTCTGCTCCCTCACTGGTCTGTATCCTCCATCAGGACAGGGACTGTGTTTTGTTCTTCATTGTATTTCATTGTGCCAGGCAAGGCATGGCATACAGCAGGAGCTCACTAAATGCTTCTTGAATAAAGAAACGAAGTTACACTTGAGATTGTAAATATGAATACATTTAAGATTATAAATATGCTGCCACCACAAGGAAACTTTTAAATACAGGCTACTGAGTAGAAAATGGGATTGGGTCTTAATGATGCTTGATGACATTTATTGCCTTTTTTGTGGAAGATCAACTATAAGTGATTTGGGGCAAGGGCTAGGTTTGCCAAATGTCACTTTTAGCCCAAACACAAATTGTATCTCTTTGCAAACCTGTATAAAGTGTCTTGATTTTTTTAAAGTCATATTTTGAAGGTGGAACTTCACTCTGACCTTTTCCTCTCATCTGTTTTCCAAAGGTTTGCAGGTTTCCTGCTAAACATGCAACACCCTTCTAGATAAGTTATTTGCTCTGGGGAAGAGAATACTAATCACCAAGAAGCCTTCATAATCTTCTCAAGATTAAGTTAGTAGCCAACACTTTCTTTTGTATCGTGTGCCCCCTCCAGCTTTCTTCTTGAGCAGCCAAATTAAAATTCGGCATCTGTTGAATGTCCTTCTGCTGATAAGATAAGGTAGAATTTAAAGATCCTCATAAAAACATAACATAAACCAGCAGAGACCCAGGAGGAGTCTTGCCATGGTCCCAGTAAATGGTCAGAGATGTCACGGGTTATCAGTGCTACTGAGTCGTAATAATTGTCCAAGCAACTTTCTGGCGGGCAGCTGCAGGCAGCCTTGGCCACGTCCTCTTCCCTGTGGGCCACAGGTGGGCCAGAAGCCCTCCTGACACACAGGGCCTGGGGCTCCAAAGTCTTTGCTCTGGGATGGCCCTAAGGCGACAACGGGCATTCACAGAGGCCCCTCCCCAGCGGTCCCACAGGGCATCAAGCGGAAGGGCCTACACTTGAACAAGCTGCTAAACTTCCTTAAAGTAGACACCGGCAGGGCTGCGACAGTTGGGTTCATGTAGATTCTGCACTGTGGTATCAGAGCAAGAGGCAGCTCCATCAGCTGCCTCTGTTCTCTTTCCCTTTGTTTCATCAAAGTGAAAGTGAAGGACACTTTATTCTGTAACTGTGAAGGGACAAGGAGGAGTCCCTGTACTGCAAGCCAACCCCAACTGCACACCAGGGCACATCTGGGGAGGAGGTCAGAGGCCAGACCCCCAGCATCCGGGAGCCACCAAACCTTACAGCCTCCTTCAGGAGAGAACAATTGCACTGGAAGTCCCGTAGAAAATAAACCTCTTGCTCTCTCTGTGTAGGAGGTGGGCACACTGCCTGGGCCTCAGCCTCAAAAATGTAAAGCCGGTGGTGAGATCAGCCCCCCTCTGAGCACCTCTGCACCCATCTGTCTGTGAGGCTTAGATCACAATTACCATCAGCACGGACTGCTCCTAGCACCTTGCTGGGCCAACACCCAGCCCACTCGAGAGCTAAGTGAGAAGGCTGAGTGATGAATTTAAAGCAAGAAAAATATTGCTCCCTGGCAAGTGTGTGTCACCTTTCAGGGTGCAAGGTGGCCCTTCTCTCACTGGCAGGCAATGGTTTAATGCACATGTGACTTAAGTGGGGAACAGCTGAGGACCTCTTGCCCGGGGGACCAACAGTCCCTCAAGGAATGTTAGGACAGGCTCAAGTCCTGGGAAACCTCAGAATGGTATGCAAAATGGTGTGGACATGAGCATATGATTTCTTTTTTCCTCTGGAGAGAGAGAGCCCACAACTTTCATCTGGTTTTCAAAAGGGACTGTGATGCCAAAATGGTTAAGAGCCATCAACTAAGCTGGACTCACAGAGGCAGAAAATGGATCAGCGTTTTCCACATGTGAAGGGTTGGTACAACTGCTATTATCTTCCCAGAGGGCAGAGGGGATTGTCACCATAAACAAGCTTCATTAAAGCCTGTCTCAGTGAGATGCCCAAGCCCACCTGTGGTCACCTTGGGGTGGGGCTGGGGGTGCCAGGCTGCTATGGCAACTGCACAGCTGGAACCCAGTGATTGAGACCAGGCAGTAGAAGTTGGAGGAACTAAAAAAATAAAAGACATTCTAACTCCTCCTAGAAACCCCTCGCCCCCCTTGTCACCCAGGCAACGGGGAACCCGGCTCCCTCTCCACTTCCTTACTGCAGCAGTGTATAGACCAGATCTTGAATTCTTCCTGCAAAAGCTGAACTGCATTTGCCAGAAGAACACAGCTTAACAGTCATAAGAGAGGACAGTTCTCATTCTGCCAGTTTGGAAATGGGACAGTGGGTGTGAAAGTACTTGGGGAAAGTAAAGCCATTCATGTGTGAGTCAGTTCTCATTTTGCTGCAAGGGGACAGAAGGTCCCCTCTCCCCATTACCTGCCACCTGCCTCCATTCATCAACAATGGAATAGGGGGAAGGTGCCTAGCTTCACCTATTGTTAGGGGCTCAATTGTGTCTCCCCAAGTTCTTATGTTGATGTCCTAAGCCCCAGTACTCTAGAATGTGACTGTGTTTGGATATGGTGTCTTTAAAGAGGTAACTAAGTTAAAATGAGGTCATAAGGGTGGGGTCCTAATCCAAACTGACTGGTGTCCTTATAAGAAGAGGAGATTAGGACACAGACACACAGAGGGACGACTATGTGAGGACACAGCAAGAATGTGGCCATCTGCAAGAGACCTCAGAAGAAACCAACCCTGCTGATGCCTTGGACTTCTAGCCTTCGTAATCATGAGACAATAAGTTTCTGTTTTTGAGCCACACAGCCTGTAGTCCTTCATTACAGCAGCCCTGCAGACCATACACCTACGAAGTCAGATGCTGGACAACAGGCCCGAAGTCCAGTCAGTACTTCTGTTATTTTAGCTTTAGCAATACAGGATACTGCCTTGGTAACTCCAGCTCTCATTAGAATTTCTGCTGTAATTTAGCCAAAGTGTGTCACAATTTATTTCTAAAGTATTTACCTAGAAAGACATTGATAAGCAAATAACATACAATGTGCTTAAGTGAATCTAATCTGTGAAAACTGAGATACATTTCCATAAACATGTACTATGCATCTGTCTACTATTCACGGGACAGCTGCTGGACCTGGAAGGGAGTAGAAGCAGTGAGATGTGGCCTCAGTCCTCAAGAACCTTCTATTGCATTGCCAAGAGCGGAGCTTGCGTGCTTCCAACTACACGTTCCTCTCCCACGGTGCATCTGCGCACCAGGTCAGCCTGACTTCCCATCGCCTCTCCGCCAGCTCTGGAATACTAAACACTCTCCCCACCCTCCTGACGGTCCAGGCCTCCCAGGAATCATCTGCAGCTCCCCTGCCAGCCCTGTCTCTGTCGCTGTCCAGATCCCAAGCAAACTGAACCAGTCATCGTTCCCACTCTGGGGCCAAATCTAGAACATAAACATATAACTGCTAGGAAGAGCAAGCCACGCCTGAGGACTCTGAGCAGGCTTTGTGGCGGGGGTGCTTGAGACGAGAGCGTAGGGCAGGGAAGAGAGAGACAGCAGGGGGAGGTGGGGAGCAGTCTGTGCAAAGGCGATGCAGAGGGGAAGAGTGAAGGTCATTTGAGGAGGATTGTAAAGGCCAGTATGGCTGGGACACAAGGGGCCACAGGAGGCCAGACCAAGGAGGGCCTGGGAGGTTGGGGCAGGTGATCCTACGGATAGTGACGCCATCAGACCATGTATGTCAGAGGACCCCTTGAAAGCATGGAAGCTGATCGGTGGGGGGCAAGGATGCCCACAGGAGGCCAGTGAGGAGGGCAGTGCAGTGGTCCAGGTGAGAGAAGACAGGAGCTTGGCCTAGGGCAGGAGACACAGGACGTGGACGGGGTGGAATTGTACAAAATGCAGATGAATGCTTCTCTCTGAGGCATGTGGGGGCAGAGACAGTGAGCTGGCTTTAGAACATGTAGACTTTAGAGTTATCCTTGTGATGTCTAAGTTTAAGTGCTAAGCATGCAGGTGAAATAATAAAATGTTATCTTTTAAGGAGTATTTTAAAATCCAAACTTTTTACTAATTCATAGTAGCCATGCCACTAGAACCAGTTGTTGGGTTGTGCTGAAAATGTGAAGAGACAGTTTGTCACCGTCATCTGATCACCCCAGATGGGAGTGATGGTTTATAAAACAGCCGGTTAGAGCAGCCTCAGATTTCTACCGGGCAATTCTACTGGGCAGCAATCTGCCCCTGCCCCCCACCCATTACACAGTTCATCAACCCCTGAGACCAATTTGGTCACTTACTGTCTATGTGCTTTTATTTGCCAGGAACTTTTTGTTTGTTTGCACTTCGAATGGCTCTAGCACACAGAACTGTCAGATAAAATTCCATCTGTGGTTAATGGAAAGATCTGCTTAAACGTTGCATCACTGCTGGAAAGAAACCTGAGCTGTGATTAAACTCTGGGGGCAAAGTCCCATCCTACAAAACAGAATGCCTACTCCAGTCCTTGAAATCATTTCGCAACTTCTGAGCTTTTAAAGCACTAAACGAGGCATCAAACCAAGGGCTCCCACCACCCTGGAAGGAGCTGTCAAGGGCCTCCCTAAGAACAGCTTTATCCTTCCATTTCCATTGTCAATCCAACTGAGGACTGTAGCGAAGGAAAGGGCTGAACCCAAGTCATTGTGCTAAAATGTAAGGTTTGGAAGACACAGGCAGCAACGTCTAACTATAAGCCAGCTTGGAACACAATCAGAACAAGTAATTTAAAAAAAATTTGTGAGCCCTTTCAGCGATTGGTGGATGCTTCTGTAACATCCACCCTTCTCCAGACTTTTGGCAAAAGAACAAGTTAAAAACAAATGCTTTCAGTTTGCTTAAATGACAGTCCTTGGAAAAACCCGGTGACTGATACTGCACACTGAGAACACTGGGGCTGCTCCCCCAAGGATAGGGCTGAGCAGCAAGGCAATCCCAGCAAAATGGCCCTTTTCAAAGATGATTAAAAAAAAAATCAAGTGAAGGTAATTAAGAATGAAGGAAAATGATTGCACAATTCTGGTACAGGATCAATGAAAAACGATGCTTAATAAGTGTGTGTGCGTGTGTGTGCACGCACATGCATGCAATTAAAGAAGAAAGTCCTGTGCTTGACTCCTCTCCCACCTTGTGTTTTGTTTGGTTGTAAGAAATGTACATTCTAGCTTTTATGTGACGTAGGGGTGGATTGTAAATTCCATCACTTATCAAAGCACTTTTATACAATAGAGACTGGAGCTAATTAAAATAAAATACCATCTGCATTCGATTGAACTTTATCCTAAGCCTTATAACATTCATTTCCAGTTTGGTCATTCAAACACAATGGCGCTTTTGCATTCCAATGTCTCTGTATAATATGAAATCATCTTTTCCTTTTGTTAATAATATTAATTACACAACCCTCCAGATGTTAAGGTGTCACAAAAATACTTTGCTAATGTAGGAAAACGTTCCTGATGTGCTGCAAAAAAAAGATAACCCTAAATCCTTATATAAAACAACCAATTTCACCAAATATTTAATTGTAATGACTAGGCAAAGTAAATATTAGTCAGACTGACAGCTAATTGATTTGGTTTGCATTAAAACTAGACTCATTTAAACAGAGGTATTTCAGTTACGATTCTGAATTCATAATTGGTGCGGATGTCTATATGCTTTCCCTGGGGCTAAAAATTTAATTAGAACTGTGAGAAACAATCACCCAATCACGTGGAAGTCCCAGGCAGGCTGGGATGCCCAGGCTGTTTACCTTTTTTTCTCTTTCTTCTTTACTGGCAGGATGCATTGATAGCAGCCCTGCCAGGAGCTTATTAAGAAGCTCTGCGACAAGGAGATTTTTATTTGAAAAAATTTAACTGCCATCGCCTTTGCCTAGGAAGGCTAGCCTTCCTTCTGTTTCCTTCAAGAGACAACTGACTACTGGGAATACTTTGCCCTCAGACCCTAACTGACTACAGTCCTTTAAACACACCTAAAATGAATAAACCAAGCAGCCCAGATGCGGCAGAGACAAGGTAGGTCTGGGGCACAGCAGCGCCCAAGCCCTCCACAGACTCTCCCTCTGCTGCCCCTGTGAGCACCGTTCACACACGGCTCTCCCATGCCTGACTTCACTGTGGGCGCACCAGCGCGGAGACCTGCCAGGCACCTCTGCATTCCCCGGGCACAGGGCCCTGCACCCAGCAGGTGCACAGTTAACATTTTTTGGAAGGAAGGGAAGACAGGTCAAGTTGAGTACCTTGAAAAGTTTTAAAACATAGTCACCAAAAATAGAAGATGTAGACAAAACACAGATTAAGTCTCCTACTTCGACTCTGCCTTAGTGCTAACAATTGAGAAACTGCTTAATTAATTCTTGGAAACCTGCACGGAAAAGGGATCCAAGAAATCCCCTGTCCCAGTCTCTTCTCAGAGCCCGCCTATGGGGGGGGGCTTCCCACCTGCAAACAGCTTGCCCCTCACTGTAACTATGTGCATGGTAGGAGCTTAACAACTCCAAAGACTTCAGATGAAGAACAAGCATATTGTCTTCTCCAGACAGATCAATTGCTTGCTTAAAGTGAAACCAACCATAGAGGGTGGCTGCAGTGACTTCCTTCCAAGCTTAGAATTTCCTCCCAGATGACAGATGACAGGCCACTCTTCACCTCACAGAACCCACGCCTCCTGCAGATCTGTCTGCGTGCTCTGCACGGAGCACCCTGCTGCTGTGTTCTACTGATCCACACGTGGTTCTGCTCGCACACCCCCGATTTCCCCACCTTGTGGGAATGAGCAAGCACAATCTGGCTTTCTTCCTAGAGGAATTAAATACACCGGCCCTCTTTGAAAAACACTCCTTCACGTTCTATGGTGTGAGCACAAGAAGATGTAATCACATCCCCATATGATGAGATGAGATGATGTATGTTAAAGTGCCCAAGCACATAGTAATCCTTTAATAAACATAAATTCCTTTCCTTGCTCTGAAGGAATAAGAGGATTATCATAAGGTTCTACATCTGTCTCTACCTATCCATCTATCTATCTATCCACTCACCCATCTGTCCATCCATCCGCCTATAAAATAAATCCACAAATATATTCAAGACATGAATGAGCTCTATGGGGACCACTTCCTCATGTGCTTCAAATCAGAACTGCCACAGAGTGATGCCCCAGAGAAGGGTGATTCAGGTACAGCGCCTGGGATAACCCATCTCTCCCCACCTCCCCCAGCTCAGTCAATACAAAAGGAGTCATGATTGTTAGTGGGGTGGCTTGGGGCAACACCCAGAACCCATTTTTCCATGGAAACTAATGTTTTCTGGGAACAGTCTAAATAGCATGCACTAGCTGGGGAGCCCAAACTGGCATTTAGCATGTTGGTTTTTAAGAGAAGATGATTTCCATGTTCTAAAACTATGATCTACCAGTGGCCACGTTTCCTTGTTGGAGCTACTACTGCTTCTCACATGAACTTGACTTTCCCTCACAGCACTCACTGTCTTGTGATATGTCATACATTTTTCTATCTCTTGCTTCATGTTCCATCAGCCTCCTTGCCAGCTCCACTGGCCCTGCTGTGGACAAAGTCAGCCACATGGCAGGTATTCCAAAAATACCTGTTGAATGAGTGAACTCATCAAAGGCTCACCTGGCCATCTTACATTTTTAACCTTACCAAGTATCTATTCACTGATATTTGTCAAATATTAATTTCAACTCCAAGCAGAAAGTATAATTAACCACCCAATAAATAGGAATTATATTAAAACTTAAAATGTTAACCTCTTTCCAAATCACATTTCTTTTAATCTCAAAGATCACATGAATTTTTAAGGAAAAAAAGCTATATTTACTGCCCCAGTTTTCAAATTTATGATAACCATTAAGATATGTGTTATGACAACCACCAAAACATCCATCTGCCCGATCTGTGATTTAATTATTAAAATACTCATTTGAATTGCCTAGTGTTTTTGCTTTATGGGCAAGATTCACACATGTATCTCCTGCAATTATTGTGTATTTTGTTGATTTTAAAAATATCCATAGATCTACAGTCATGTGATTATTGTTTCAAACTAAGATCAAGAATTTAAATTCTCAAGTCTGACAAGGCACCTAAATATTTGGAGCATTTAGATGGTCTGATATGTATCTACACATCTGTCTTGTTTTATTCAAAATGGATGTAGAAAACTAATGTCATCTAGAATCATATTAAAATTCACACTCAGCCATTTTTAGGGCCATTGACCCAAACACTCCAGCCCTTAGGAAAGTATCCTGCCCATCTGTACCTGAGGGTCCATTCTGAGGAAGTTGTGAGGGCCTCTGCTACTCAAGGTCGATCTTTTAAAGGTTCTGCTATGATAAAAATGGTAGTAATCTTCCAAGGTTCCAATCTGCAAAACAGGAAGCAGAATACTATCAATTAACACAGTGGTACAAACAGCTTCGAAAATCTTCCATCCCACAAGACTCTTCCCCGTATCTGAGAGGCTTATTTTCCCAGAGGAAACACTGGCTCCCTCATGCTCCCCCCTCACATCTTGGCATTTGTTCAGTGTTTATGAACATGAGGGTAGATTTAGAGACTCCTTTTTAGATAAACACCACTAAGTAACGTTTCCCATGAAGCACACACTCCACCAAATCTCGTAGTAGATTAATATCATTGAAAGTGTGCACTATCTTGGCCAAGTGTTTTAGGCAGAAATTAATGTTCATTTAGGGTCAAGTATCCCTGAAGTAGCTAAGTTAGTGTCAAGTCAGGTCTACACCAAAATATTCATTTATAAACAAACTCCATCCTCTCCACCCCATGGGTAAACTGAAATATCGAAGAAACGAACACTCGCTCTCAAGTGCAACAAGGAAGCCAAAGAAAACACGTAGATCCATCTGCGTGGGGATTGTGAAAGGGTCAGATGAGAACATCCAAACCCCCGGGTGTCCCAGTTTTCTGCCAGGGGCAGCTTGTCAGGACAGATTTCGGCTTGAGGGCTGCATGGAACCAAGAGCAGCCCTGTGGCTCTCCCCGCAGCACCGACGTGCCCTCCTGTTTGACAGCTCTTGAGCACCGAGACATTGTTCTCTGAGGCCTGAGTCTCATTCTAAATCTCACTCATCATAGAAAATTGCCAGTTAATCACCAACCTCAAAAGAAACCTTAAATAAAGATGGACTAACTATTATAGAGACTCTCAAGTTGACTTTCTTGGGTAAATCACCCTAGTTTCTTTTCCAGCTTCTGGTTAAAAGATGAATTTAAGACTAATTGTCCTCTAGAGTAGTTCTATGTGGTGGTTATGAACATAGGTTTTTAGTCAGACAAACCTGGTCCAAACCCTGCCCTCCCTCCTCCCAGCCATTTGCTATGTGACCTTGGGCGAGGATATTCAACCCCTGTGAATCTCATTCCTTATGTGTAAAATGAGGATAAAGCCCCTTGGAGTTCAGTAGGACTAATGTCTACCCCACTGACAACAACCCCTTGCATGCCCCCACCTCAGTCACGGCCATTTTGTCTGCTATGACCTGATTTCAAAAGAGTTGACTGGCCTAAGCAGAGACGTGGAGGAACTTGGATGGTGTGAGTGGCCATTTCCACATCTTTGCACAAGAAGTTAAGGCAAGTGTACAAAAGAGAGCCCTCCGGCCTCTTTACTACCTCCCACTTCTCATTTCCAGCAATCCTGGCCATCTTGTTGCCTCCTGTTCCTGGGCTTAGGAAACACCCCTTTATCTCTGAAATAAAGACCCTCCTTTTTCACATAAGCTTGCTTCCAGTGTGTTTCTGGCACTTACAACCACAGAACATCAAATACTAAGATAGTCATGAAGATTAAAATAGGTATTATCTACATAAGTGCCTGGTTTAGTGCCTAGAACCTAGTGGGTGCTCAACAAATGGTGGGAGAGCTGGAATTCTCTCTGGATCCTCTCCAAGCCATCTCCATTCCCTCTCTGGGTCTGGGATGCTTTGGATTTTGGCCAAATAGAGGTTTGCACCTAACTTGACCCCTTCCTACTGGGTGACCTGGGCTTACCTCTTAAGTTTCCTCATGAGAGTAATAACTACCACCTTGAAGGGGTTGCTCCAAGATTTGAATGAGATATGTATGTGTGAAGGACCTAGCAGAGTGGCCAGCAGGTAGCAAAGTCTTGACAAATGGTTTTCTACCATTCTGATTCTCAGTTCATTTTCTACCTCAAGACACTTTTTCTGCCATCACAAACCTCATTATTCCTGCCCTATTTTGCATGCAAGCACTTTTATTTTTTTCCTACAGATAAGTCACCTTGCTCATTTCTTCAACAAAGTTAATTGCTACATGTGTCAAAAGGTTCCTCCCAACTCACGCTACAGTGGTTATTTAACCACAGAGGCAATCATGGAGTCTTAACTTACAGCAGTGTTTAATCAACATGTTTGCTTATAAGCTGCCACCATCCCTGGGAGATGTTACACAACTTTTGGTCTTTTAACTCTGGGCATTCAAGTCAATTCCCATTCAGGAACATGAAGAAACTAAGAGTAGAATGAGACTTGGTGGCGAAGGAATGGATTCATGGCAGAGCTGCTGACTCTTAGCAAGCCTATGTCAAGGTAGCTTTGGATGCCATTCAGGACAGCACCTGGTCTTTGGGCAGCTGATCCAGGCTAGAGGTAGCCACCCCTTCCTTTGAAGGCCAGTCCCAAGGCCGTCCAGCCCCCTGGGCTGCCATGATCCTCCTTAGCAATGGTCAACAGGGTCTGGGCTGACAGTAGCTATTCTCCTCAAGCAATCCAGGAAAGGAACAGACAGTTCCCATGGCACTGACCAGGCAAACAGCCTCTGGGGGCACCAGTGGCCAGCACCACATCTGTTTGGACACTTATGTCCTGCTCAGCATGGGGATTGAGGGTCTAGGGAGGGCTACTCCCACCGCATGGGAGAAGGGGACACCAGCCAAGGCCACCTGTCTGCCCTTGCAAAGCCAGCTGCAGAAGAAGCTGGAACCTGACCACTCCAGTGAAATGACATAACATTTGTCCTTTTGAGACTGGCTTATTTCTCTTAGCATAATGTCCTCAAGGTTCATCCATGTTGTAGCATGTGCTAGAATCTCCTTCCTTGCTTTTTAAGGCTAATATTCCATTATATGCATATACCACATTGTGTTTCTCCATTCATCCACTGATAGACACTTAGGTTGCTTCTACCTTTTGGCTATTATGAATAGTGCTGCTGTGAACGTGGGTGTTCAAATATCTGTTTGTGTCCCTGCTTTTAATTCTTTTGTGTATATACTCACCTATTTTTTGATATAGTTTTATTGGAACAGAGCCACACCCATTCATTTACCTACTGTCGATGGCTGCTTTTGTGTTACTAATACTACAATATTATTACAATATTTTGTAATACTACAATAGCAGAGCTGAGTAGTTGCAACAGAGACTCCATAGCCCACAAATCTAAAATACTTCACATGTGAACTTTACAGAAAAGTCTTGCCAACCTATGATTTAGAGCATTCACTGTTGGGGGTATTCTGCGAGTCTACCAAGTCCTGGTGTCAAGCATGACTTCTTGAAGGTCAGGAACTAGCAGTCCGTACACTGAGGGACTGTTTTATAACAATAGGTATGGCTGCAATCCTAGACCTTCAGCATCTCATTTAGTCACTGAGCTATCCTTTCTCTTGAACCCTCCTTGCCAGATGCCCCAGGAGGCCACACCCTTCTATGTGACCCACGCTGTCCTGCCCTCTGCCCTCCCTCCCTTTTCCCCCCACCGCCTCATCAGGCATCAGGTCAGGAATGTGAGGTTTTCATGGTGGCAAAACGCCGGAGAGAATCAGGGGTGGCAGAGCAGGAGGCAGGGGCAGCTGACAGCACCTGGAGCACGGGCTGGAATAATGGGGCATTTATGACGCAGCTATTTCCTGCCTCCTGCCATTCACCAAGATACGTCCTTCTCCAACTCAGGAGGCTGCTCCTTCAGCTCTTGGGGGGCCTTCTTGGGGAAGGAGGACAAGATACCAGATCCTGAGGGCCCCAGGCTTGGACAGGGTCACTAATGGGAATGTGGCTACTGGCCTGGTTCAACATGCAGTTCATCCTGACTGCCCTCTGGCCCTCACTCACAGATTGAGGTGTGGGAAATGGGGGAGGGCCACAGAGATGGCCCCATTTTACAGATGGGGAGACTGAGGCCCAGGGAGGTTAAGCCCAATGTCACACTGTGGGGCTCCCAATTCCTGAACCAACAGTCTCCCATTCTGCCCACAGACGAGCACGTGACAACATTTGACACCAAATGACTTACAGATACACAAAATAGGGTGTAAGATTATCGCTACACTTTGGTGCACCTTCAGGGTCAAATTGACAGGGGCTGGACTCAGAAGAACAGACAAGAAAGTGGGGAGGGGGTGGCATAAAGACTTTTTAAATTCAAGGCAATCTAAGGAAAAACATTCTGACATTCAGATTTTATTTGACATTTGCATTGATATTAAAGTAGGTGTTCCTCCCGGTTCAGCAGCCTGGCCATCCTGGGCTGCTGTCACTCGGCCGCAGCCTGGGACAGTGTCTACACCAGGCATTGGCTCTGCTCTTGGGATTGTGACTCAGGGGCTCTGTGTGCCCCTTCTCAAGCCAGTGTCTAGCAGTCTGCCTTTATCAACGCAGAGCAATGGCTTCTACGGAATGCTGCTATTGGAGGGTCCTGGCAACTTCCTCCTCGAGAACAGAGACTCTGCATCCACCATCCCAGGCTGTCCCCCAGGCCTGCTCAGTCCCCCAGCTGTCCATCTGCTCTGCATCAATGAATCTGACCACTGGTCTGGAAAGCATTGGGTTTTTAAGTCACAACATACAATTTCAATATGTTCACGTTCTCTTTCATGCCCATGGTATTTTCACAATGCATTAATTAGAGCCAGTCTCTCAATGCACCATTCAAGAAAATAAATAATTTGCTGAATACGGAATGCTCACATTTCTTTACTTAACATTGATATGTAATTATACACATTAGTTGATAAAACTGGTAACATCATTAACACATCATTAAAAAGCTTGCTAATTATTCCCAATGAGAACGTTGGAAGAAATGAGATCACAGAACTCACAGTGAGGAAAGTTGAATGTAGTGTAATTCTCTTTAACAGGATGCTTTATTAGACATTTAAAAACATCTAGGTAATATAGGCACACAATACAAAATATGGAAGCTACAAAAGGATACAGAGTTCGTAGGGAATAGCAATTCCCCCTCCTTCTCCTGTCCTCCAGCCAGAGTTCCCCAACTTTTACTGAATGCCTCTGGCTCATAACAAGAGCAGCTGATGCTTGCTGAGCACACACCCCGTTCCAGGCAGCAAGCTCAGAGTTCAGATGAATTCATGAGTTTAATTCCCACAACAACCCTGGGGGTAGACATGATGATTATCCTCATCTGGCAAATGGGGAAACCAAGGCACAGAGCAGTGAAATTGTTCAAGACCACATATGTAGTCAATAGCACAGCCAGGATTCTTTTATTTATTTATTTTTGAGACAGAGTCTCACTCCGTTGCCCAGGCTGGAGTGCAGTAGCATGATCATAGCTCACTGCAGCCTCAAACTCCTGGGCTGGGCTCAGGTGATCCTCCTGCCTCAGCCTCCCAAGAAGTTAGGGCAACCAGTGTGCACCGCCATGCCTAATTTTTTTATTTTTTATTTTTAGTAGAGACGGGGTTTCGCTATGTTGCCCAGGCTTGTCTCAAACTCCTGGCCTCAAGCAGTCCTCTGGCCTCAGCCTCCCAAGTTTTTGGGATTACAGACGTGAGCCACCGTGCCTGGCCTGCACAGCCAGGATTCTTAACCATCTTACACCTTCTGTGTCTTGGCACAGTCAAGACCACTAGTTGCTATGGGGGATTCCAAGCACGTGGTCCTGTCCTCAGCAGTAGGTTCTCCCACATAGAGGAATTACCTCACCACGTGTTCCCTTTCCTTCATTCCAATACAGAAATCATGGGAAATACATATGTCACATGTACATATACATCTGTCTGTATATATGTGTGCCCGTGTATGTATATGGATGTGTGTTTATATATATATATATGCACATATTTGTACCTCGGTATCCATGGGGGATTGGTTCCAGGACCCCCTCCAAAATCCATGGATGCTCCAGTCCCTTATATAAAATGGTATAGAATCTGCTGATCGGTACTCAGACACATTATTCATTGTGCCAAAGACTTCTAGATTTGATAAATGAATTCAGTAAAGCTTCAGCATATGAAATCAATATACAAAAATCAGTAGCTTTTCTATATACCAATAATGATCAAGCTGAAAACCAAATCAAGAAATCAATTCCACTTATAATAGCTACAAAAAAATTCCTAGGAATACATTTAACCAAGGAGGTGAAAGATTTTTATAAGGAGAACTATGAAACACTGATGAAAGAAATTATAGATGACATAAACAAATGGAAAAGCATTCTATGCTCATAGATTGGAAGAATCAACATCATTAAAATGATCATACAGCCCAAAGCAAGCTACAGAGTCAATGCAATTTCTATCAAAATAGCAACATCATTTTTCACAGAATAAGAAAAAACAACCCCAACATTCATATGGAATAAAAAAAAAAGCCCAAATACCAAAGCAATTTAAGCAAAAAGATAAAAACTGGAGGCATCACATTACTTGACTTCAAATTATATTAATACTACAAGGCTATAGTAACAGCATGGTACTGGTATAAAAATAGACACATAGACCAATGGAACAGAATGGAGAACCCAGAAATAAAGCCACATACCTACAGCCAACTGATCTTTGGCAAGGCTGACAACAGACAGTGGGGAAAGGACACCCTATTCAATAAATAATGCTGGGAAAACTGGATACCCATATACAGATAAATGAAATTGGAACTCTATCTTTCACCATATTCAAAAATTAACTCAAGATGAATTAAAGACTTAAATGTAATACTTCAAACTATAAAAATTCTAGAAGAAAACCTAGAAAAACCTCTTCTGGACATTGGCCTATGCAAAGAATTCATAACTAAAACCTCAAAAGCAAACGCAACCTAAATAGACAAATGGGACTTAAACTAAAAAGCTTTTGCACAGCAAAAGAAATATAATAATCAACAGAGTAAACAGACAACCTACAGAATGAGAGAAAACATTCACAAACTATGCATCTGACAAACGACTAATATCCAGGATCTACAAGGAACTCAAAAAACTCAACAACAAAAAAACCCCAAAGGACCCCATTAAAAAGTGGGCAGAGGACATGAACATTTTTCAAAAGAAGACACACAAATGGCCAACAAGCATATGAAAAAATGCTCAACATCACTAGTCATCAAAGAAATGCAAATTAAAACCACAATGAGATACCATTTACAGGAGTCAGAATGGCTATTGAAAAGTCAAAAAATAACATATGTTGGCAAGGATGCAAAGAAAAGGAAACTATTACACGCTATTCGTGGGTATGTAAACTAGTACAACCTCTATGGAAAACAGTATGGAGATTTCTCAAAGAACTAATAACAGAACTACCATCCGATCCAGCAATCTCACTACTGGGCATATACCCAAAGGAAAATAAACCATTATCATTACATCAAAAAAACACCTGCATTCTTATGTTTATGGCAGCACTACTCACAACAACAAAGATAGGGAATGAACCTTAGTGTCCATTAACTGATGATAGGATAAAACAATGTGGTATATATATACCATGGAATACTACTCAGCCATGGAAAAGAATGAAATGTCTTTTGCAGCAACACAGATAGAACTGGAGGCCATTACCTTAAGTGAAATAACTCAGAAACAGCAAGTTAAATACCACATGTTCTCATCTACAAGTGAGAGCTAAATGATGTGCACACTCAGACAAAGAGTGGCATAATAGACATTGGAGACTTGGAAGGGTGGGGGGGGTGGTGAGGGATGAAAAATTACTTAACGGTATAATGTACACTATTTGGGTGATGGTTACACTATAAGCCCAGACTTCATAACTCCCCACTATGTCCAGGTAACAAAATTGCACTTGTACTCCCTTAATCTATAAAAATGTTTTAAAATTTTTTAATTAAAAAAAAGTCATAGTTTATTTGCAAATAACTGATGCACATCCTTCCATATACTTTCAATCATCTTTATATTACTTATAATACCTAATACAATGTAAATGATATGTAAATAGTTGATATACTGTTTAGGGAATAATGATAGGAAAATAAGTACATGCAACATCCTTTTTAAAAATACATATACATTTTTGATCCAAGGTTAGTTAAATCCACGGATGCAGAACTCACGGATACTGAGGGCCAACTGCATGTATTCAGATGTGTGTGTACACAGATATGCATGTGCCTGTATATGTATTTGTGTGTGCGTTTATGCAAGGTGCATAAATAAATGGCTCTGAAGCATACTGGGCAAGTCCCTGGTCTTCCCACAGCTCTCACATCCAAGTAGGCCTCCTGGGACCACTGCTGGGTTTGGGCTGCCCGGACTCAGAACCCCCGAATCTGCGGCTCACCACCTTGGTGCACACCAGAATCACCTGAGCAGCTCCAGCAAACCCACCGGGGGCCCGGGCTTGATGCCAGATGGAGGTCCTGGTTCCAGAGGTCTGAACTGCCGCTGGGCATGTGCATTCTGGGGAGGGAGCCCCAGGAGAAGCTGAGCTGTATCCAGAGACTGTGTCACATACCGAGAGGACGACCCTTTCAAGAAGGCCTTCCTCTGGCCAACCCCTGCTGGCCTTCCAGGCTCAACTTCACATCGTCTCTTCTACGGAGCTGCCCCGTAATGGCTGAGTCATCCTGGGGCTGGGCCATATCCTCGCCATCTTTGTCCCCTGGGTCCAGGCAGAGCATGTGGATCAGCAGACAACTTCCACCATAACTATAGCAGCACCTGCATCACTGTGCACCCCTCGCCATGCCCCCCCAAATCTGTTTCTCCTCCCGAGGAGTTCCTTGTCTTGGTGAAAGGCACCACCAAATCCTCCCAACGTGACTCCTAAACAGTTCCCAAACCCGCTCCACCTGTCACCCTGCCCTGGTGCAGGCACCCCCACCCCTCTGCTCAGACCCTCTCTGGCCTCTTAGTCTCTTCTACAATGCTGACAGTCCCTCCCTGGCTCCTCCTGGTCTTAGAGGATAAAGCATGAGCGCTTATGGGGCATATGAACGTCTCCATAACTAGGCCAGGTCATCTTCTCCAGCCATAGGCCTGGCCCCTGCCCACATTGTCTTCTGTTGTCCAGGGAGGGACCCTGCCCTCACTCGCTATCACCCGTGTCTGCTCAAGCCAGTCCCCTCACACCAACAAGACTAACTCCGACTCTGTTTTTAACCATCACCTCAGCTGTCACTGCCTCTAGGAAGCCCTCCCGGACCTCCGAGGCCCAGGCTGCCCACACGTGGCTATCGCGCCCTCCCCTTCCCTCTCTCCACTGTAAACTCTCAAGGGCAGGAACTATGTCCTCTGTCAATCAACCTCAGGGCCTGACAGCATCTGGTACACAGAAGGAGCTCAGACAAAGTTTGGTGAAATGAACAGACTTTTGGCTCCACAAGACACTGGAAGACACACAGCTCTCTCCATTCCACCTGTATGCAGTTGTCCAGTGCAGTCCTCAGTCCAGAGGGGGGCAAACGAGACCCTAGCGCTCCAGCCAAGGCTCTGCTGTCTTGCCTGTGGGCTCTCCCTCAGTCGCCCTCCCAGGACAGTCCTGAGGCCAGAAGTGCAGACTGTGGAGTCAGGCAGACACCTGCCCACTGTGAGGTCTGGGCAAAGCCCCCTACCTGCCCCTGAACTCTCTGGTCTGAAGATGTGAGGCAGGCCATGCCCTGCTCTGCACTCCATTCAAGGGGCCCTGCGTTCTTCATTCACCCCAGCTGTGTAGGGGAAGGCACTGGGGGCCCACAGGTGGGAGGCACGTAAACAGTTTGCAAAGCCAAACAAGGCAGGGGCATGCTTTTTCCTTAAATGCAAGTCTAGCCAGCTTCAAATGCCTTCCCTCCTTGGAGAAGGCAGGTGTGAGGTCTGACAGATGCCAGCGGGTGCTGCCAGCTTGGCCTCACCCTGCCTTCTTGAAGGAAGAGAAGACAGCGTTTTTTAAAGATCCTAAAGAGTGGAGGAGAGTCCCATCTAATTTAGCATGTTTGGCAGCAAAGTCACTGAAGAGCATGCCAATCTACCCCAAATGACATCAGATGGTTCCAAAAGTCCACACACCCACTCAGCTCTCCAGTGGGCGTGACTGCAGACACAGGTGCAAATCTGTAAGCCCTCCAGCCAGCAAGCTGGGTTTTTTTTGGGGGGGAGGGGGTTGACTAAGTGCATGCATACTTTGGTCAGTCCACACACACCAAAAAAAAAAAAAACAAAACAAAACAAAACACACCACTCCACCCCCAGGCCAGCCCAGCTACACCCTGCCTCAGGGAACAGCTGATAAGCGGCCACAGAATGTCACAATTCAAGGTCTCAGAAATGAATGGGCTGCAGATGGTACTTCTGACTTTGCAAAAAACTATTCACTTTATCACTCCCAAAGCCTGCCCTTGGCTGGAAACAGATGTTCCAAGCCCCGTCCGCTCTGCAGCTGCAGCCTGCCGGCTTCCGGAGCCGCTCGCCTGTCCTCTGGCCGGCATTTTCTGAGGGCCTCGGCTTCTGGGAAGAGTCTATGTCTGAAAGTCATGGTTGTCTGGGTTCAGTTATATAATGCTATCGATCCCAGTTGGTCTGCTTAAGAAAAACACAACTAATTAGCGCCTATAAAAACCTACACACCAAATTAATTCTGCATTGCTCTGGTGACTTCCTCCTAAAAAAGTTATAAATATAGATGACCACTGAAACTATATTTAGCCAGCACTGGGTTACCTGGTATTTATAATTAAGGAAATGCAGAGGGAGAGACAGAATGGACATTTTGTTGTTATTTTTTTAAAGCATTTTTTAAAAACCGCTTCCCATTTCAGTCACATATACACATAACAACATTCTGTTATTGCAATAATTACAATCCTGACCCAAGTTAAGATTATTGCACAATTTCCCAGTCCCCTAAAATTACTTTCTTCAACACGTATCCACCCAAATAGGGCAATTAAGCTGCTCAACTTCCTACAAATTCCTGAAAAATCATTAATTTTTACTTAGCAAGACTTCATTTTTCTCTTCCTTTTAGTTGCCAAACCAAATGGCTTCGGATGAGAATGTTTAATTTATATATGTGGCCTCAGACTATATTTTTAATGTCCATGAAGAACTACCTAAAAAACTTTACAGTATTCACTTTGATTTCCATTTTAAATCATTTACCGGTTAAAGGTTTCTTTATGGCTGTCTGGAATTAGTCATTTTGCCAGATTCCTAAACCCAACACCTCTTTAGCATTCACTTCTGATTTAAAAGTAAAGTGTAAAACTCTTCTTCCAGAAAAGTTTCATCCTAGAGCCATCATACGGGGCACAGCACGGCATGTCGGGGAGGGCTGAGGCGAGACCTGGGGTGGCCCAGAACAAGGCACCGCTGGAGCCCAGCAGGTGAGCAGCAGCCCACTCTGGGCTTCAGAGTCCAAGCTGGGTGTGGAGGTGCCCACTCGGGGAACGTGTGGACAGAGGACGTGGCATACTGGTTACCCATGGGAGACTGATCATGTATGTTCATACACGAGGGGCAAGGGGAGCCAGGTTTCTCACTGCTGGAGAAGGAGGTGATACATAGCAGAGGGAAATCTACAATGAAATCTGTGGTGTTGGTTTGGAATTAGATATCTATGCACATTCACAGTTTTCGATATAGACAGAGAAATAAATACACATCCGAGTATGTGTGCGAGTGTGTGTTAGATACAGGCACGCAGTCCCCTCTCTTCCCACAGAACAGGCCTGGGAGCAGCAATACCCCGACAGCAAGGAGCCCACCTGGAGCCCAGATCTTGGCTTCACAAAACCATTTTCTCACTAAAAGGAACCAGAGCTCCTTGGAGAAATGGCTGATGCCAGGGTTAGGGAAGCAAAAGTGTAAGAAGAACCTGTAATATAATGTATTAATAGAAAGCAAGAAACTACTGTTCAAAGAGCTCTAGAGACATACCAAAAGGACTTAACAGTCAGACTGAAGGTTGCCACTGGCCAACTCAGGGACAAGGTGAACATAAAAATAATCACTCTTACGCGCTATAATCCAGTGAATAAGAAGCCATGAGTCCCTAGATATAAGAAAATTAATAATAAATTCAAAAATTTACAGGAACATCTGTTTTTACATAGTTTCAAAGTACCTTTCCACAAAATACTTACTAATTATAAGGACAAAAAGAGAAACTTTACAATGTAAATCCTGGTAGAAGACACCTTAACTGAGAGCTCAACATAAGTGTCACCAGTAATGGGATAAATTAAAACATGGGCCACATAGCCAGACACAGCAAGAAGAACACAGCGCCGCCTCCACCATCCTCCCATCAAATGGGCATAACCTGAACCTCATCAGGAGAAAACAGCAGACAGACGCAAACAGAGGGGCACTCTGTAAAACAGCTGGCCAAATATGCAAAAGCAACCACTTTGCAAAAGTTAAGAAAACCCTGAGGAACAGGGGGCAGGGCACACAGCAGTGCAGTGCGAAGCCACATTGGAGCCAGAGGCAAAGGAAAAATCAGTCACGCTGCACATGACTTTATTTAGATTTTCGATATTTTGTTCATCATGGATTTTATGGATTTTGTGAATTTTAATTAAAAAATACTGCATTAAAATGTTTATCTGGATTACTGAGGCTTTTGGCATCTCCTTATATTTTGTACCCCAACTAGCCGTCACTTGCCTTGCCCTAGTCCCCAACTCTGCTAAAGAGACCTGCTGACTCAGTGCAACCCAGGGGTTATGCCAGGTCACTCAGGGTTCTTTCCCTGTGAAGATTATTGTTGAGCAACTGGCAAAGCGACTGGAAGTGAGGATCAAAGGACAGCAAGGGGCCAGGGGTAATGCCCAGGTTTCCACGGTTGTACAGCACTGTTCCGCAGAGATTGTCCTCGTTCAGGTGAAAGATACCCTGGAGTACTAGGGCTGATGGGGCCAGGCGTGTAACGCTCTCTCCAATGGGTCAAAGTTTTGTACTATGCTTTCAACTCTTCTGTAAGTTTGTGATTGTTTCGAAATTTTTTAAAAAGAAATTTTTAATTGCCATAATTAAAAGAGGCCCACTGTTTACTTTTTCTTTCTGGTATACAAGAAGTAAGAGGCTGCCTTATCCTCAGAAAGTCTCATCCGGAAAATCTGCCATGGGGGAGACACTCTGGTACAACCCCAGATTTGCTCTTAGCAAAGAGCTGCTCTGTTTGTAAAGAGTCAAGTGTGTCTGTGACCTTCGGCACCAGTGGCTACATACAGCACACCTGGGCAGGCCGGTTACACCACGGATCCGGATCAGAGAACAAAGCTACACTGAGCACCCCAAGGAATTCAGCTGGGGGTGGGGGCGTCTGGCTCCTGCCAGCCCTCTCCCAGGCTCCCCAGCTTAAAGAAGGGTCAGTGCTGGGCTGCAGCAGCTAGGGGCTACTTGACAAAGGAAGGTTATGTTGGAGGAAGCTGCAAAGTTTAGAAAGAAAGATTTTTGTCCTTATGAAAGAAATGTTGGAAATTCAGATTTTAATACCTAAAATCTCCTCACTTTAGAACAGTTATCCTAAGGGAAATTAAAAGGTATTTTGGAGAAATTAATCTTCAAAATTTTAGCTTTAAAAATAAATATTAATATCTCCTACACCCAAAAGAATTGAAAGCGGGGTCTCAAAAGATATTTGCACACCCATGTTCATGGCAGCATTCTTTGCAACAGCCAAGGGGTGGAAGCCACCCCAGTGTCCACTGATGGTTGAGTGGATAAAGGAAACGTGGCAGATACACACAATGGAATAGCATTAAGCCTCAAAAAGGAAGGCGATTCTGACACATGCTACAACAGGGATGAAACTTCAGGACATTATGCTAAGTGAGCCTGTCACAAAGGACAAATGCTGTATGATTCCACTTATATGAAGTCCCTAGAGCAGTCAAATTCACAGAGACAGAAAGTAGAACAGTGGGTGCCAGGGGCTGGGGGCGGGGGCTGGGGAGTTGGTGTTTAATGGGTACAGAGCTTCAGTTTGGGAAGATGAAACAATTTTCTGGAGACGGATGGTGGTGATGGTTGCACAACAATGTGAATGTGCTTAATGCCACTGAGCTCTGCACGTAAAGATGGCTAAAATGGTAAATTTTATGTTATGTGTATTTGACCCCAATTTTAAAAATCTGTTCTTCACATCAACCTCACCTTTCCTAAAATTGACACCTCTCCTGTGTCATTCAGGATGCTGGGACCAGGGCTCCAAGGTGCCAGCAGCAACTAGAGCCCCAAGAGGTAGAAAGCACAGCCAGCCCAGAGGTGCAAGGGGCAGAAACCAGAGCACCAGGACGCTCCTCAGCTGTGATCAGTGACGACCCTTTGCTCCTCTGCCCCCCTGTGATGTGGTTTCCCTTAAAGGGAAAAAGGACACAGGATGGAGGTGGCAGTGCTCTCAGAGGTGGCCTGAGCCCTCTAACCTCACCATCACTCCGCAGCCCCTGACTGACAGTAATGGGTGGTAAGAAGTTTAGCCAAACTAGATCTCGGCTTCCTTTCATCCTGATGCCCAAGGATGGCTTCAAAAGCCTGCTGACCAGGCGGCACGGTGACCAGGCTCCTATGCTTGCCCTACGGAGACAGGCGGCTCACAGTTCACTCAGATACAGAAAACTTTAATCCAATTGCATCAATGGCCAAAGTCAACAACACCAATTAAAAACAGACACAGAGAAACACACACTGTCATTCTGCTTCTGTGACTCAACCCCACGCCAGCAATTAAAAATGAAGAAGCTACCGATGAGGCAGCTATGATGACTTCACCAAAATACAACTGGAGGGACACCCTTTCCCAGCTGCAAAGCACATCTGGGTTTGTGAACTAAAAATAGGGCTTCGTACAGTTATTTTCACATAGCCCTTTAAAAATGGCTATTGGGACTTCGTCTGCACCCCTGCTGGCCTCCATCGCTGCTCTCCCACGGGAGACACTACATCAGCTTTTCTCTCCATCCCTGTCATGCTAACGTTTGTGGTTTGCAGAATATTTGCCAATAAATGATTTCAACATAACTTTCATATTCACAGTAAAACTTCAGAAGCATTAATTTTCAGTGGAGATGTTACTGTTTGAAAGGGAAGTGGGAGAAAACAGAAAATCCCCTTCTCACTCTGCCCTTTCTCCTTCCTCCACCATTCACTAAGACAATGCATATAACAGCATCTTATAAACAGGGACCTGATGAAGACCTACCCACAGGCACCGGCGCCTCTATAGTCTGTTTATGGATAGCGACGCCCACCCTGACTGCTGGACAACTCTGACCATTCCTCCCTTTTCCTTCTTGAATCCATGCCCTTGTCTTCTTGAGCCACTGCAGCTCTCCAAAGCCATCTGTCCATTCCCTCATTCCTTCCTTCAGCAAGTATTTGAGCAGTTGCTTGAGCCAGGCGCTGTTGTAGACGGGGGATGTAGCAGAACCAACATAAGGCCAGGGCCTGCCTCCAGGGGAGAGGCTGGTAAGAGCGAGTACCATACCACACAGCAAGATAAAGGAGGCATTCTTAGAGGCTGCAGTCCCAGCATTGGAGAGAACATCTCTACTGGCCTTTCAAGGATGGGGCCAGGGAGAGGGGCAGAGGATGGAAGGGAGGCAGGGAGGTGGCAATGAAGGGACCCCAGCCATCACCTTGCACAGACCATAGAGGACACTCCAGTGGGACTCAACTCAGCAGTGGAGATCTTGGGCCTTGGAGCCAGGCTACCCAGATCTGAATCCCAGCTCCTCTGTTTAATCAAAAAGAGACTCTGGGGAGGTTCCTTAATTTCTCTTAGCCTTCATATTTCCCTTGTCACGCAATGGGATTAATAGCACAGCCCCACCCAGGGTTGCTGGGAGGATGAATGAGGCACGAGGCGTGTGAAATGCTTGGCCTAGCACACAATGGACTGCTGGTCAGGTAGTTTTTTCATATTATTTCTTAAAGAATGGAAGAAGGGAGTACCTCACTTTGTGTGGGGAAAATGGCGCAAAACTAATAAAGTTGGTTGCAAAGTTATTTAATAGTTAGGTAACAAATCCCATTTGCCCTTTGATTTCATTTCTAAAAACATAGGGTACTTCTTTATCAGTGGTCCCTGTGAGGAAAATAATCCCACCAAGACAGAGCCAAAAAGGTCAAGGTGGATACCAGCATCCTACAGGACCAGCCAAGGAGCCGTGCTCGGGGGACAGTGCCACACACAGCCTGCCCCAACCACCACCTCCCAGGTGTGCGATATCACCCGTGTCTGGTAATCCACTGGATTTTCCAGTTCCCCGAACTACCTTATTTCTTATCCATTTATTTTTATAAACTCTTATAAAATGAGGCTGCAATATCTGTCCAATTCTAGGCTGAAACATTTTTCAAGTCCAACACTTCTGACTTTGTAAAATGAATCCATGTCTTACATCATCTTTTATGCTCACAGGTCTGTAAAGACAAGTTCACTTCGAGTGAGAGACATGCTCATTAGGTTCTGTGACATTCTATCTGATGCATGCTCACCACCTGCTAGAGCTGACAGCTGGTACCTCCAATGCCCTCGTGGATGACGCTCATGGTCTGTCCCTCCGTGGGTGGAACTGGGTCTGGCAATGGTTTAGGTGACTCACAACAAGGTGGCCACGTACATGCCACAGTCTGCTCTCTCACGCCCTGCTCAGTGGCTGTTCATCCCATCAGGGATCACAAAGTGAGGACCTGATGTGGCTGCCACATGTGTTCTCTCAGACAATGACCAAATTCGCCCAGCTATGGGTGGCCACAGACCAGGTCACGGTGATAGGAACGTCTGTCGTGAAACTCAACTCCAGTGCTGTGTGGCCACTTTCCCCCTGGGTGGGTTTGAGTCTCTGCAGCAGGCAGTCAACACGTTAAAAAGGTTTTCTGCATTGCTTTGAGCTAGGGCACAAACCCTAAAGACACCAGCCAGGGTGGCCCGGGCTACACACAGTCCTTGGACCACCATATGACCTGGCTTCCTGGAAGGGTGCTCCATGCAAACTGGAGCGAGGCTCCCGGCTGTGTTTGCTCCCCCATCACCGTGGTCCATCTCCAGGGACTGTGCCCACTCAGCCTTTAACGATGTGTTTCCACCTCAGAGTCCCCCTCGGCAGGGAACAGACCCCGGCATCCCAGCGCGTGTCTGATGGCACCAAAGACTTCACGTCCTCGGCAGATCCACTCCTTCCAAAGACTTCTGTTCTGCGACATTTCTCCCCAGGGACAACTACACACAAACTTTGTCAAATGATCGCTTGGGCTGTCACTGATGGGTCTAATTACTCGATACACTCCTCTCTAACCCCTTTCTTTCCTGAATCCAGGCTAAATTTAGCAGTTTTGGGCATATCTCTGTCAGCTTCTACCTAATTCCTCCATACCCACCTCACTTGGAAAAAAACAAATTGCCTTCCATTTCATTTGATTACCCCTACATGTGCATCTAATCTTCCCCCAGGATGCTTTATGTGCCTGCCTGGGTACCACCGACGGTCGGGTGTATGACTGGGGCTCACCACGCCACGCTTTCAAGGGGAAGCACACGGCTTCTCTCAGCCACGGCAGCAAGGCTGTTTAGACAGAACAGAAACGCTCTCCGAGCTCTCTCCTCACCCGGCCTCACTACTAGCTCCCCTCACTGAGCTCTTGAGAATCCCTGTTATTGAAAAATAATAATAATAAGCCCCCCCAAAACAAACAAACAAACAAACAAAAAAACACTTCTCTACTGCGTTGGTATTTCTTGTGCACTCCTGCTTAGTTGAGAGCCCTCACGTGCCTGACAACCCTTCCCAGCATTGTGTGTCCCAGCTTTCTCCATCCTGTTGCCCCCGCTTATGAGGTGGCGGTTCTCCCCTCACTCTTAGGAACACCCTGGGTTGTGCAAGAAATCCTGTGGCCACGGTCATCCCACTGGGAAAGGATGCGTCCAGGCCAACACAGCTCCCACAGCACAGTCCACATCTCCCCTGCCCGGGTCCACACTGCCTGCAGCCATCACGCTCATCCTCCCCACATTCCTCTCCACACTGTCCACGGGCCCAGCCTCTTCCCCGGCACCATTCTGACACTGACCTCCAGGTAGACAACCCTCTCATACCGACTCTCACCCCGACCCCTCCATCCCAGCAACCGTCAACACTGCCCCAGCCAGGCTCCACACCAAAGCCTCCACCCCACTACGACATCCCCCTGCCACCATGACCTTGATTGCGCCTGGTCCTCAGTCCACCTCATGACCACCTGGTCCTCCAACCCAGCCTGGTCCCTTTGGGCAACTGTTCCAACCACGTTCTCCTTAGAACCCTAGATGCCCACCACCCCCATCTTCTGCCACCCCCGATTTCCCAGGCCCCAGGTACCATCATTTGAATATGGTTTGTTTATCCCTACTCAACCTCATATCCTCAGAGTGGCAGTGTTGGAGGTGGGGCCTAGTAGGAGGTGTTTGGTCATGGAGTGGATCCCTCATGAGTAGGTTAATGCCCACCCACAGGGGTGAGCACCTTCTCATTCTCCTAGTTCCCAAGAGAGCTAATCGTAAAAAAGAGCCTGCCACCACCCCCACCCCCCCAGCCCCCACTCTTCTGCTCCCTCTCTGGCCATGTGATCTGCACCCGCCAGCTCTGGCTCCGCTTTGCCTGCTGCCCTGAGTAGCAACAGCCTGAGGCCCTCACCAGGTGCAGGTGCCCAATCCTCAACTTTCCAGCCATCAGAATCGTTAGCCAAATAAACCTCTTTCCTTTATAAATTATCTATTAACAGCTCAGGTCTTCCTTTATAGCTACACAAAATAGACTAAGACACCAGGTCAAGCTGAGGACCCGCTTACCACACAGTCACAATGTCACCACTTCATCCCGGGACCCGTCAGGTAGGGCCCATCTCAGTGACCAGAGCAGACCCCCTCCACGGCCCAGGCCCACTCAGCTCTACGCCACTGGGAGTCCTACTCTTGGCAGACCCTCTCTCTCATCGCCCCTCTTCCAAAGAGGGGCCTTTGCCAGGCCCTTGCCCAAATCTTCCCCTTCTCTCTAGCCCTCTTCCCAGAGGCTACACCACTCCCTGGCCTTCCCTCCCCAGGATTTATGCTGTTCCCTCTGCCCAGGCCCTCCCCCTACCTCCATCAGGCCAGATCCTCCTCACCCACCAGGGCGAGCCCAAGTGCCTACTCCTCCCTAAGGAGTCCCCTGATTCCAGCAGCCATAAGGGACAGGGCTAGCCCTGAAGAGCAGAGGGTCGCCCAGACAAAAAGTCACTAGCGGTAGAAAGGATGTGAGCAACTCTCAGGCAGCGTGCTCTAGCGGACTTAGAACTCCACACCCACCAACAGAACACCATCCTTCTCCAGAGACACAGAACATTTTCAAAGACTGGTCCAGTATCAGGACTTAAGCAAATTCCCCCAAATGCCAAAGAACTGATTTCCAAGACAGCACAGACACTGATACCAATGCAATTAAGTTACAGAATACAAAGAAAGATTTAAAATGCCACACATTGGGAAATTAACAAATATACGTTTATGTAACTTGCAGGCCAAAGAAAATATAATAATGGGTATTTAAAAATACTTAGAATGGAATAATAATGAAAATGTTATTTAGGACAACTGAACATTAATGAACATGGCCCTGAAGACATGTGTATAATCTGAGGTGTTCGTATTAGGAGAAATGCTGAAAATTCATGGGATTAAGTGTTCAACTAAAAAATTAAAATTATGGGTCCACATTACCCTTGAAAATAGAAGCAAAACTCCTAAGTAGACTATCAGAAAACCAAACTCAGCAATGATAAAAAATGATAATCTACCTGACCAAGGTGAGTTTATTGCAGAAATGCACAGATATTTTAACATTAGAAAAATCAATAAGTATTATTTTTAAACATTAGCAGAATGAAGGGAGATGCAGGAAATGCACTTGATAAAATTCAAAACCCCTGTGATTAAAAACTCTTAGCAAATTAGAAAAAGAAGGGAACTTCCTTAACCTGTTAAAAAGGTATCTACAAAAAGTAAACAGCAAATATCAATCTTAATGGGGAAATACTGGAAGCCTTCACTTCAAAATCAAGGATAAGGTAAGAATGCCCACGTCAATGCTTTTATTCATCCTGAAACTAAACGCTGTAGCTGGCAATAGCCATAACAAATAAATAAATAGCTTAAAGATTTAAGCTATTTAAATAGCTTAAATTATTTCAGATAATTATTCACAGATAATACAACTATCTACATAGGAAATTATTCACACATTATTACAATTATTCACAGATAATATGACTATCTACAAAGGAAACTATAACAAATCTATGGTTTCCTATGGATTACGTAGGAAACAATAAACAAATTATTAGAAAAAATAAGAGAGTTTATAGCAAGGTGGCTGGATATGAGACCAACATGAGAAAATAAGTTGCATTTTGATATGTTAGCAACAACTGTTAGAAAGCTTTAGGTAGGTACCTATATACTTAACAAAAGATGTGTAAGTCCTATGTACAGAAAATTATAAAACTTTACTAATAATTGAAGGACACAAATAAACAGATATACCATATTCATTGATAGGAAGGCCCTATATCATAAAGATATATCAAATACATTTATATATTAAATAAAACTTCAGTCAAAATCCTGACTGGGTTTTTATTTGCCTGTCTTATGGGACTTGTCAAATTGTTTCAAAGTTAATATGAAAGAATAAAGGGCCAAGAATAGCCTAGAAACTCCTGAAACAGAATAAGACCTGCCCTATCAGATGACAGACAAGGCTTAACCTAAAGCTATGGTACTGAAGCCTGTGAGCCACTGGGTCAGGGACAGAGAGTTTAACTCAAGGCACAGACAAGAGAGACAGACCCATGCAAACACAGAACTTGATTTATGAGCGAACATCCATGGAGAAAGGAAGGACTCACCAACAGATGATGCTGAGCAAGGTGGTTATTCATCTGGGAAAAAATAAAATTAAATCCCTACTTCACATAAAACACAAAAACAAATTTGAGCTAGCTTAAGTGTGAGAAGTAAAACTAAGGCTTTTAGAGGGCATGTGACAGTGTGTTGGATATCCTCTGTCTGCCCCTCTAAATCCACTTTCCACCTTCCTCCACCTTGCTCTCTGCCCCAGGGATACAGACTAGCTCCGCTGGGCTCCGGTGCCCTCCGGCTGTGGGTTGGGTTTGGTAAAGGCGAACCCTGGGAAGAGATTGGAGAGGCAATGAGGACAGTGCAGTTGGCCGGTTTTCTCCCTGGCCCCTCCCTACGGGGTTACTTCGGGCTGGCTGTGACTCTCCCTGAAGATCACTGCTCTTCTGGAGGAGTCGTGTCAACACCATCTCTCCTTCCAGGTTCAATAACATTCTCTCCCCTTTGCCTTTGGGGCCGAGGGGTGGAAACACTCTACTGCTAACAGTCCCTGGTGGTTTCTCCAAACTCTGTCCACACCTTTGGAAAAGGTTTATTAACCGCCCTCATAGTACTCTAGTTTGAGCATGCCCTATTTTTCCTGCTGAGACCTCGACTGATAAAGTGATTGTTGCTGAAACTCACCTTAAAATAGATCCTTACAATGGTATGGGATCAGGTTGTTCATCTGTTCCAGGAGCACGGGGATAGTCACGTTTTTGGTGGGGGCAGGGGGGTGGGGCATGTCTCTGTGTGTTTGTGTGTATGAGTTAAGGGTAATCTACAGCACTTTGGATTATACACAAACCCACAGCATTCACGATGACACATCATACTGGGTCCCACGGGATGAAGTGCAGCATGGGGTGGGGGGCACTGGGAGAACAGCGTGCAGCAACAATAGTGTCTGCAAAGGTTGTAAGCTCAGGTATGTTCTTCCTAGGGCCCTGGAGAGCACACGTAGGGGAAAAGAGAAATGGAAAGCTGTAGACATTCAACTAAAGACATGCAGAGAGAACCAGAAGGCCCCCATGGCAGCTCCAGGGTGTGGTTTTAAGGTTCCAGAGTCAAAGAGCCATTGAAATGCTCAACTCTCCCAGGTCTCTTACAGTCAGGAAGGTGGGGAAGAAAGGGACCCAGTGGGCACAGGGCAGGGCAGACGCTGGCTGCGGCAGAGAACTCTCACCCCCTAGCCTGCAGAGACACCCTCCCGGCACACATGAGGAAACAGCTCCTCTGCCAAAAGCCTCCCAAGGCTGCTCACGGGGCCGCTGCCTCCCAAGCTGCTGCCCTTTCTCCGAAGGACCCACCCCACACCCTTCACTGCCTGAGCCCATAAAACAAGTAGCTGTGTCGGAGGAGGTGGCCAGTGTTGGGGCAGGGGCCTGGAAGGTATGTAGGAGTGGGTTCTGAGGGGACAAAATATAAACAGGCCAGATGGGCCACACGTGTGGACATACATGCTTTCCTCCCAATCGTGTTATTTAACGTGAACCTCGAACATCTAGGGGGTGTGTGGAGTCTACAAGATTGGCTAATTAAAGTCTAGAATTAACAAAAACCAATGCTGATGAGGTCAATATGCTGGGCCTCCCTGACCTCCTGCAGAGCGGTGGTTCTCCATCTCATGGATAGTTTATTAAACCCAGACTGCTGGACCCACTCCCAGAGTTTGTGATCGAGTGGGCCTGTAGTGGGGCCCAGGAATTTGCATTTCTAACAAGGTCCCACATGCTGTTGCTGCTGGTCTTGGAAACTCAGGGCAATGGGAATACTGGAGGCTCTAATATGTGACACTGCTAAGCCACCCCAACCAACACGCCCTGGGAAGGCCTGGAGGCTGTTCCCCTCCCCAAGGGGTTAGGAAAATGCCTGGGTGAGGGGCAGGAGCTTCTAAAGGACCCCCAGGGGCATCCTCTCTCTCTTGCAGATGACCAAGGGATGCTCCAGCAGCACAGGCTTCCAGACTGTCCATGGGAACCATGGGATCCTGAATCACTGAGGCCAGTGGCAGGCAAAGGGACAGCGGGGTGGAGTGCTACACAGACTGCCTGACTCGAAGGACCTGGGAAGTAGCTCTGAGGGGAGCAAGATGAGCAGCCTGATAAGATGCTGCTTGACACACAGAAGCTGGAAATGACCAGGCCTGCTGGGTAGATCTACACTGGGGACTCGGGATGTCTTAGACAGCACCCAGACCCAGAGGCTCTGAACAGACTACGGGAAGGCTGGGTCCCATTAAGGAAAGGTACTGCACGGGGCAACAGGTGCATGCAAGGAGCCTTCCTCAGATCTTTCCAGAGACTCCTGCGCAGCCACTTCCCAGGCAGCTGTGCACTGGGGACCTCTCTGTGGCTATTAGGCACAGGCTCTGAGCCTGCACTGATCCCACAATCCTGCTCTGCTGCCGTGGCCCACGGGTCCTGCCTCTGATGTAAACCCTCCTCGTATCGTGCTCACAGAAACAGGACCATCTGACAGAGCATCCAGGGCATCTGCAGGCCCCTCCTGAGGTTATTCCCCCAGCTCCAGAGTGGAGTGTGAGAAGATCACCAGGGGATGACCAAGTCCCCACTGTGGCTCTGTACCGGTAGGTATGGGTTATTATAAAAAGAGGGCCAAGGTGCTACCTGTTGCCTTCTGCGGTACTTACTGATACTAAAGGAGATCTTTCTGATCCTGGGTAGGAAGGATTTTTTAAACAAGAACAGAGGAAGCACTACCCAGGAAAGAAGAAATTGACATCACAAGGGATGGCTGGGGAAGGGAGAAAAATTGGGAATGCTCTGTTATAAGGCACCTGCACTACATGTGAAGGAAGCAGCATGGTGTGAAAGTGGATTTAAATTAGTCAAAAGTGTCTATTGCATCGTAAACACTAAGGAAACCACTAAACATTTTTTAAAAGAAGTATAATTGATACACTAAGCAAGGAGATGAAACGGAATTATCTAAAAGGCTCAATTAAAACAAGATAAGTCAGAAAAAGGTGGGGGTGGGAGGGAAACAAATGCAACAATAGGAAACAGTTATAAACATGGTAGATATTAATCCAACAATATCACAATCGCTTTAAATGTGAATGGTCTAAATATACCAATTAAAAGGCAGAGAACATCAGAGTGGATTAAGAAACAATTAACTTTTGTGCTGCAAAGGATGACATCAAAAAGGTGAAAAGACAACCCACAGATAGGAGAAAATATCTGCAAATTATACATCTTATAAGGGACTTCCATCTATAATACATAATAATAAAATAAACCAGTTAAAAATGGGCAATGGATCTCAAACAGATATTTCTCTAAGAAAAGATATACAAGTGGCCAATAAGTACATGAAAATACGCTCAACATCATTAGCCATCTGGGAAATGCAAACCCAAACCACACTGAGCGACCACTTCACACCACTGGGATAGGTATGATTAAAAAAGAAAAGGCAAATAAGAACAAGTGTTGATGAGGATATGGAGAAATTGGAACCCTCATACACTGCTGGTGGGATCGTAAAATAGTGGAGCCACTTCTCAAAACAGCCGGGCAGTTTCTCGAAACTTTAAACACAGAGTTACCACATGACTCATAAATTCCACTCCTAGACATAATCTCAAGAGAAATAAAAGCATATGTCCACACAAAAACTTGTACACAAAAGTTCACAGCAGCATTACTCACAATAACCAAAAAAGTGGAAACAACCTAAATGCCCATGGATAGATGAATAAACAAAGTATCCATATATTGGTACAGCCATACAGTGGAGTATCACTTAGCAATAAAAAGAATGAAGTACCGACACATGTTACAAAACGGATGAACCTTTAAAACATGCTAAGTGAAAGAAGCCAGACACAAAAAGATCATATATTATATGATTCCATTATGTGAAATATCCAGAATATGCACATCTACAGAGACAGAAAGTAAATGAGTGGTTGCTTGGGGTTAAGGAGTAGGATGGGCTGGGGAGTGACTGCTGGGGTTTCTTTCCTGAGTGATGAACATGTTATAAAATGGATTGCACAACTCTGTGAATACACTACAAACCACAGAATTGTATGCTCTAAATAGGTGAATCATAGGGTATATGAATTGTACCTTAAAAGACTTATTTTTAAAAGAGAAAAGATTGATATATACAATTATGTAAAAGTTAACTCTCCAGTTTAATCAGAAGACACCCATACAGGCAAAAAAGGAAAAAAAATCACAAAGTGGGAAACATTTCCCACACTTGTAACTGACAAAGGATTTGTATCCAGTGTACATACACCCAGACATACCAATCTTAGGCACATACTCAAGGAAACTGGCATTTGTGCATCAGAGGTCACGTACAAGGCTGTTCTTGGCAATGATATCCTTAATTAAAATCACAAACAAGCCAGGAGAATGGACAGATACATGGGGATTTCTTGACCAATGAACATTGTATAGCAGTGAAAGTAAATGAACCACAGCTAGGTTGGGGCTACAGCTACAATGTAGCTGAGCCTACGTGATGTTAACTGAAAAAAGCAAGTTCCAGAAAACCACACACAGTATATATTCTCATAGGGCTCAAAAATGAAACTAAGGCCTGGCGTGGTGGCTCACGCCTGTAATCCCTGCACTTTGGGAGGCCAAGGCCAGAGGATTGCTTGAGCCCAGGAGTTCAAAATCAGCCTGGGCAACATAGCAAGACCCCATGTCTGCAAAACAACAACAACAACAAACCAAAAAACAACTAAGCAATACATTCTCTAAGCATATCATCCCCTGCCCAAGGACAGCAGTTCCCTGTGGGGGTTGGAGGTACAGTGGTAGGTGGTGCGGTGGAAGAGGAATGTGTAGACTATTATTGGTAATAATAGTCTAGTTGTTCGACTGAGTGGTGGCTTCAAAGGTTCTATTGTTGTACTTTATATAACTAGCACATATAGGAAATATTTTATATGTATCAATAACATGTTTTAAATAACAAGGAAAAAGTGTGGTGTCAGCTTTGGCTCTGCCATTTCTAATTGGGATAAGTCACTTAACTTCTCTGTGCCTCAGTTTCTTCATCTGTTACACAGAGGCAGGGAAAGGCACTTGCTTTGTGGGGTGGCTGTGAGGAGTGAATGAGAGCAAGCCCTTTGAGCAATTTCTTGGCCTGTAAAAGTTTACCATACTTGTCATTGTCACTGTCATCATCATCATCATCATCGTCAGTATCTTCCTGCTGGAAGTGAGGATCCCCCACTGCCCAGTCCGCCAGTATTGCGTGCACCCTCCTGGACACTCTACCACATTCTGCTGGCATTGTGATTACTGATGCAGGCATCTCCCTTACTAAGTCCTGCGACCAGCTGGCATTGTGATTATTACTAAGTCTTGCTACCAGCTGGCCTGCCTTAGTCTCCTTTGTGTTCCCCACAGCACCTAAATCACAGCCTGCCCCTCACTGAATAGCTGCTTAATCTTATCAACATCAAGAGGTGGTTTTCCCTGTGGAATAACATAAGGCTGTCTCTCTCCCTCCTTCTTCCTTTCTTATCATTCATAAGACAGTGGAAGTATACTACACCCATTGTGATGTGTAGAAGACACCACAGGTTGGCTGATCCCACCTCTATTTCCAACCCTTTCTCCTCTGCCTGCCTCTTCCACTGAGGTTGCAGAATAGAAAAGTTTCATCTCCCAGACTCCCTTGCAGCTAGCACAGCCACGTGACATACTTTGATCCCAAGAGCTGCAGGCACAAGTCCTTGGGGATGGTGCCCCTTCCTGAATGAGAAGGAAAAAGGCTTCATCCTCCTACCTTTTGCCCTGAACCCTGCCTCCTGCCTGGAACTCAGACATGAGACCTGAAGGTGTATTAGCCATCATGCTGCTATAAGGCAATGACCATGAGAACAGAGACCTCTCTGCTGAGAGTGGCAGAGCAGATGAAGTAGTGCCAGCCCTGGATGGCCATCTCCAGACTTCCGTGAAAAAAGTGAGCTCTACTTTGTTTTAGCCATTATCTTCTGGTTTTTGTATCTGAATACATTCCTAGCTACTATTTGACAATGCTCTGGAATCAGTGACACACAGAGTATTATTCCCTGGCAGAATGCAAACTCAAACTATCCACTCTCAGAGGGGGAGCTTTTAGATTACTGGTTAAATTAAATTGCAGCAATTTGATCATTTCAAATTTTAACTCTCATGTCAAAAGGCGGGCTGTGACTCCAAGACTCCAGAAACACCCAGAATTCTATGGCCCCTTCAAAATCCAATATGGAACTAACTCAGGCAAAACATGGGGAAGGAGATGGCAGTGGGTACTAATAAATGGGGGAGGGGCACACATTCTCCTCACCCTGGGCCACTAGTCACCTAATACCAGCCACTGGTATTAGGTGTCCATACGGGAAGCATGGCTCTCCCTAGGGTCAACACAGAGTGTGCCTGTCAGTCAAGGAGACAGACTTCACATCTACACTAATGATGACAGTCCCTTCACAGAGGTATAGGTATATGCTGTGATCCTCACAACAGCCAGATGTAGGACTCTATTTTGACAGTTATTATTGCAATCATACTTTACAGATGAATGATTTGACACCCAGGGATGTGAGTGGCTCACCAATTATTGATCAATGTGTAGGCAGGCAAAAGCACTGGGATTAGTACCTAGCTCTTCTAATCTCAAAGCTTGAAATTTTGCTACTGACTCTGCTTGCAAGAGCTACCAGATCAAAATAGCCTTATAAAATGAAAAACATGTGCGTTTTTCATGCATTCTGTGGAAATTCGGCTATCGTGGGGAGAGCAGAAGGAGAAAAACATGCCGTCTTTGCCTTACAACTCCTGCTCATTTAATTAAGATGGTCAGTGTTCTGTACAATCCGACCTGAGTGATGCCCGGAGCAAGAAAGCTGGAGGAAAGGATAAAACTCCAGTCTCTCCAGGCACATCGGTTTCTTTTGGGATTGGAAGAAAGTGAATGTTTGTAATTAATAGGCAAATGCACATTTGTAGAGAACTGCTATGTGCCCTGTTTGGCTGTGTTTAAAGCAAGAGAGCATTCCACCATCAGCTTCCATATCGGCTCCGAGATGCTCTGGGATGCCAACATAGGCTAACTGATAAGACAGACCCTCTGTCTGCCATCTTAACCCAAAGTTTTATTTTCTTTTATCTTTAAGATAAAATCCTTTATTAAGTAACTCCAAGCAAGACATCAGTGGTGGTGGGCATAAGCCCTGATGAAAGTGCCAGGCCAGTGAAGGGCTGAGGAGGGCTGTCCCATGTGCTACTGAGTGGAGCAGCTACAGTGGGCTCCTTGCTGGGAGCTGGCTCATGCTCTGTGGGCTGGAAATGTCCCAGCTGCTTAAGTCCTGGCTCATCAGTTCTTTCATAGTCTGGCTTAACTTTTGCCTTTTCTATCCTAAGCTTTTCAAATCAGCCAAGCTTTTCCCCAAAAAGGCAAAAGGTAAAAGAAACAGTGTATCCAAAATCTTCTCCATGACACCCTTACTAGCTTTCAATTCCTACTTTAAAAACAGTGCTTTCCCAGTCTGACTCCAAGGCTTGACAGTGGGAGGACATGTTATCTCCCTCTTTTGGCATTAATAATAATCACTGTGATGACAATAATATTATTAGCAAAAACACGCACTGAGTGCTCACTTGGGGACTGGCACCATTCCAAGCATTCAATTGTTGGAGATGTAACTAACTTAACTTATATTTTTCAGAAAAAAAGAGCTAAAGCACAGAGAGGTTAAATTACTTTCAGTAAAGACATACACTTTCATGCCTTAATTCATTAGATTTTAATCTTAGAAGGTATTTCTATTGCTTTCCCCTTTGAGTGTGTATTTTAAAATTCCTTATTTTAAGGAATCCTCATTCACTCATCAATTCATTCACTTAAAAGCATTCATCTGATTCCAGATTTTCTAATATAAGTGGCTATTTATCTTGTATCTTGTCCCATTAATGTGCTATCTCGAGTATCAAAAATCCCTTTTTTTATACTCAGGAGGTGAGGCACTGTATCAGCTGCTGCAACACAGCAGGCAAATTATGGCTATTTACATATTTCATCGTATTCAATACATTTTATTTTGCCAATGTCTCTTAAAGAACATTAAGTATTTAATTAGTTTTATTTCCTTTTACAGCACTGACATTTTATTTATTTGTCTTTGTAATGTAATTAGTATAATCTCTGTATTTGTTTTCCCCTTGAGCCAGCTTAACACTTTCTCCTTTTCATTATGAAATATTTTATGTTTCCTTCCAAGTTTTCTGTTAACCAAGTCCTTATTTTAATTCACTTTCCCTGCACAGTGAATTAGATGATTTTATTTCAGAAAAATGTCACATCTTCCTCTTGGTACTAAGATTCTCTTCTCATTTTACCATTGTTCCCCATTTTAGTTTAACATCCTTTCATTTCTATTATGTGGTATGTGTTCCAAGTTTTACATCTCTCCAGCATTCATTTTAACAGAATTAGGAGAATCTATAAATAAAAGCAGCTTCTTAGAATAATGCTTTCATTCTTCTATTCTCTCCCTACCCCCACTTCTCAAACATGCCCTAAATTTACCAGCAGATCCTCTCAGGCACAGGTTCTCCTACAAGGAGTCAGATTGCTGTACCTTTGCTACATCTGATCAGAAAGCCCCTCAATGACACGGGGGCAGAATTCCAACTTAGGACACCCACCCGATAGGACTCTGTGCAGAATGCTACTGGTCCCGCCCTCCAATTTGACAACTCGGGAGAGGCTAAAAATTCTACACAAATTCAATAATTCAAATCCTGACACTAGCAAAACACTGCAAAGTAAGACCGAGAAGATAATTAGCAGCCAAGCAACCCAGACTACCACGGCAGTGCCAGGGGTATCTGTCCCAGCCTCATCTCTCCCCAGCAGGAAGGTCCTTAAACTGTGGGACTCTGCTCATTTACATTTACTGGGATGCTTCCCCCTGGGGCTGAAACTCTCTGCATAAGGAAAAACTAACAAGTTAGGGGCTCAGAGAGCTGCAGTAATCCTTTCAGATGCCAGTGTAACCCCAGAACACACTTTACAAATGCCCCTAAACCCAGATTCCATGGGAATTTCTTGGATGACATCATTTGCCCCATTAAATCCCTAGAACCTTCTAATCCTCATCTCTAAAGATAAATTTATGATTATGTCTCCAAGGATAACACAGGATTTCTCCAAAGGCCATCCCATCCCCACCATGAACATAAAGATCTTTTTCTCCCAACATCTTGTTATGAAAATTTTCAAACATAGAGCAAATCCATATCTCCATCACTTCAATTCTACCATTAACATATTCACTCAAATTGCTCTATCACATTTCTCTCTAACTAGCCGTGCCTCTATCCATCTGTCAATCCATCTTATTTTTGGATCATTACAAAGTAAACTGCAGTATCAGTACATTTCCCTTAATACTTCAACACACACATCATTATCAAGAGCTCAGTATTTGCTTATAGATTGTTTCTTTTGAGGTAATTTTTTCATATGATGAAATGAGCAAATGTTAAGTATACATTTCTTGAGTTTTGATTAATGTAAACAGCATTGTAACCCAAATAAACCCCTTCCAGGATTCAAAAGACAGCCATCACCCCAGAAAGTCTCCTATGCACCTACCCCATCAATCCCTAGTTTTCATTCCCCTAGATTGGTTTTGCTCATTCTAGAACTTCCTATAAATGGAATCAACCCTTGTGTATGGCTTCTTTCACTTGGTATAATTCAATGAGATTCATCCACATTGTTATGCCTACTGGTTGTTCCTTTTATTGCTGAATAAAGGAATGTTCATTGTATGAATACATCACATTTGTTTATCCATTCACCTACGGATGTACCTAAGAAACTTAAAATTGTGATAAACAAGTTAAATGACCCAGGAAACTCTGTAATCCTCTGGGGGAGGAAAAAAACAGTCAAACAGAGGCAGCATCCCAGATTGCTGAGAACTCAGTGGGGGGACAGCAGACTGGTGACATGCTCTGATTGACAGAAGCACTTGTTGGTTTGATTCTCTCATCAAAGTCCCACAACCAGGTGGGGAAGCTACGCACCAACTCCTGTGGGCCCAGGAAGGCCTGTTAATGTCAGTCAACACGTCATCTTCTGCTCTGAAAGGCTGATGCAGAAATCAAACTGGGCTCAATGCTAACATACCTCCCTGAAAAGATCTCAGGACAAGGGCACAACATTTTAAAATGGACTGGACAGGTCTGGTAGGATGACTGTTCCCTCCCGGCTGTGTCCATTGTTCCTAACCATGGAGCATCAGTTTCACGTCCACGGTGCATGCAGAAGCGCAGCACAGCCTCAAGACTTGCAATCTAATTCATGCAGCCTGACAGCACGATTCAAACAAAACACAAACACCGCGGCGAGAATGGCAGTGGCTGGTGCACAAACAAGCTCCCTCGGCCTTGGGGAGATAAAAAGATTTCTCAATGGCAGAGCCTGGTCATTGAAAGACTCCACTGACAAGGTCAACATTCAAGAGAGCCCCAGGAGGAGGCTGAGCAGCTGCCTGGCACGAAGACGAGCCCAGGCTGGCACGGCCTTCAGCACAGACCAAGCACAAAGCACCATAAGTGACTAACCTCAGGAAAGGAACCAACTGCTGGAAAGTAGAACTAACTTTTAGTAAGCAAAAGAAATTGGCTTTAAGATAGGGATTTTCTGTAGTTCTCTGCAGCCACTGAACTTCTGACACAAGAAAACAGCAAACACATCCAGGGCTCTCTGTGAGTGAGAATGAAGACGGAGTGTGGAAAGATCCTCCTGTTGAGGTGCTGGAAATGGACTTAGCTGGAATAGGAATGCTGTTAAAATCTGACTCATTGTCATACGGGTTTGTTAGTTCTGGTCCCCTCCATATGAGCCTCCTAACCATGGTCTTCTACATTATTCTAGAGTCAGTGTCTCCACGTCTACCTCTGAGATCTTATTTGGATTTCAAGACTATTTATTGTAAGAAAGAATCAGTTTGGTTTTCTAATGTTCTGGATGTGAACAGATATCAGAAAAAGGTAGAATACCATGTTCCTCGAAAAAGCAAATAAAAGCAATAAAAAAGAATTAGAAAGTACTAATGAGTTCATTTTGTACAAGAACACAAAACTCTGGGGGAACAGAAAAAAATCTATTCCCACAAATGGGCTTCAGCATCATGTGCTAAAATGAAGGGTTGTGAGGGTCATGAATTGGCAAAACCATGGTACATAAACTTGTTTAAACCTCTGAAACAAATCCAGTTTCTTGTTCATGGCTAATACTGTCATACTCCTGCAAATCAGAAATTAAAAGACATGCATAAGAAGACTGTTAATAAGCTCAGTCATAGAAGGTTTCTTTGACAGCAAAATAGAAATAAGGTTTCTTTTCTTTCATAGACACTAGGCTTTATCAAGAGGAACATAAATTAGGATTTTTTTTGTTTATTTAAGTTTTAAAAAAACAGCAGAAGATCAAGATGTATGTTAGACTGAGTCCAATGGTGGCCAAAAATGGACTTATTTTTCCATCTTAAACTCTGTCCTCAGACAGACACACCTAAATAAACTTCAACTGGGACAAGGAGGCACAGATCCAGGTACGTGGGGTCTAACAGACATGAAACCACAGGCCTCTGCTGTGACTCTCCAAGAGGACACAGGGACAGCTCAAACTGGCGCCACAGTGGAGATCACTGGGGAACGGGGCCCGCCTGACCCATCTTTATAACCTAGTGCCTCGCCCGTGACAGGCTTAGAGCCAGCACTCAATAAACGTGAGGAATAACAGCGGCAGCAAATGAATCCCCCTGCCTTCTCTAATGATATCACGGTGTTTGCGGAGGTATTAACATACCCAGAACTTTTCTATCTCTGTCCTTACCTTGCTGTGCTAATTTTTCTCCCTTTGGGCGCCCCCCCCACACACCCCTGACCCAATCTCCACCCTTCTCTGCCCTACTCTGTGCCTGAGAAGCTGAGCCCTCCAGGCAATACTCCCAGGCCAAGGAGAGGCACTAGAAGGAGGCTGCATCCTCCACATCCTCCATAGCAGAGCCACTGGGTGCTCTGCTAACATCATTTTGCCCTTGACTCTTCAGCCCAAGGCAGGGCAGCAACTCCCCACCACTGCTAGTCCCCAGGTGCATCAACACCCTTTGTAGGTTCCCTTTCCCTGCTCACACCCCTGTAAGTGGCCCCTTTGTGAGACTTTCTTTACCTAGGTCATCGAAGGTAAGTTGTTTCCCAATGTGACGCGGATTGAAGGAGTCACTCACAAGCCATCTGCCTAAACATGCCTGCCCCTTATTCCTGTCTGTGAAAATCCTGTGGACTCCTCAACGTCTGGCTCAGACGCCAGTGGTCACAAAGCCTGCCCTGAGTCCCCAAGGTGAAAATGTGCCCGCTGTCCTCCATTATCCCAAAGCATTTGGATTCCACTTCTGTATTGTGTTCCCTGTTCCTCTTGCAATAGTTACTTAAGTACTTCTGTTGTAGGTAGGGACTCAGTCTTATTCATCTCTGAATGACACAAAATGATAAGCCCAGAACCTGGCAAACAAACGGGACTGCAGATTTTATTTCAAAAAACAACAAGCAGGCAAACAAACCCTCTGAACAGTGTTCAATGAAAAGTGACAGATGGGAGAAATATATGCAACATATTTAAAAACAAGGGATTAATATCCGTAGTATAGAGAGAGCAATCATTAAAAGATGAACAACCCAATTGAAAAAAATGGTCAAAGAATATAAATAAGCAATTCAGAGGAGGATTACAATGGTTAACAAATATATGAAGAGACATTTAACTTTAGAAGTAATCAGAAAAAAGGCAAATTAAAAGAGGCACCAGATCTCATTTTCACCTGTTAGAATTGGCAAATATGACAATTGATCATCTCTACCCAAGTTTGGTGACGGCCCTCTCACACAATTCTGGGGACAGTGTCGATTGGCACCACTGCCTGGAGAGCCACTGCCAATGTCTAGCACAATGCAACATGCACATACATGTTGACTCGGCAGTTCCCAATAGCTGGAGCCAGACCATCTGGGTTCAAATCTTGTCTCTTGCACTGACAAGCTGTGTAACCATGGACAAGTTACTTAACCTCTCTGTGCTTTTGTTTCCTCATCTATAAAATGGGAACAATAATAGCACCTACCTCATAGGGTTTCTTAAAAGATTAAATAAGTCAATACAAGGAAAACACTTGGAAAGTTACCTGGCACACAGTAAGGGCCAGAGAGGTATCTGTGATTATTATTTCTTATTATAACTATTATTCATTTTGTTATTATGTATCCTGCAGATGTGCACAGAAAGGCATGAATAAGGATAACATTGCAGCATTTTTTATAAACCCTCCCCAAAACTGGAGGCAAATCAAGTGAAAATTCACAGATATGGTGTAACAAAACACACTGCGTCTATAAAATGCCATAAAACTATTTCAAACTATTTTAAAAGGATGAGTTAGATTTCTATGTACTAGCATAGAAAGATTTCCAAAACATATTGCTAGCTAAGAAAACCTAAGTGCAGAAAAACATGTTTACCATGATCCCATTTATGTAAAAAAAAAAAAAATCACTAAAACTCTTTATGTATACATATGTGCATAAACATATCTGTTAAGGCATAGAAACAGGACATACATATGCTAAAGTGTGAACAGTGGTAATACTTGGGGGAAGGAGTAAATTGGAGATGGGATGAGAGGAGGAAGATGATTTAGGATTTTACTTCTTTATATATCTGCACTGTCTGAATTCTTTACAATGGGAGGGTATTTATATAATACTCTTAAATTTATAAATTTATATAATGTATAATTTTTAAAAATAAAACAATGCTCAATAATTGAACAAATGCTATCAAGTCATGGACCCTCTGCAAGGCTAGTGATGTAGGATGGGACATGCAGGGAACTGAGACCCCCATAACCAGGGGCACAGGGCATGTCGCTGGGGGACAGGGCAGTGGCAGAGCTCCTGCCCCCTCCCCACACAATCCAGACATGCCAGACCAGCTGCAATACCATCCACCTCCCCAAGCAGTCACAAAGAATTCACTGACCTAAATGTCAGGGAAGAATTAAGTAAATTATGGGCCAGCCACGCAAAGGCATACTGAGCAGCCATTAAAATTACGCCACAGAATAGTTATTGACTTGGGAGGTACAAGTTGCAAAACTACACAATCCTATTTGTATAAGACATTCATGTATATGTGAATGTGTGCGTGCACGCATACATATACAGGCTGAGAATCCCTAATCCAAAAATCCAAAATCTGAAATGATCCCAAATCCAAAAATTTTTCAGCACTTACATGATGCTCAAACGAAATGCTCACTGGAGCACTTTAGATTTCAGATTTTCAGATTAGAGATGCTTGACCGGTAAGTATAATATAATGCAAATATTCAAAACTCCGGAAAAATCCAAAATCCAAAACACTTCCTGTTCCAAGCATTTCGGGTAAGGGATACTCCACCTATATATGAGCACATATGCACACACAGTTAAAAAAAATAAAAACAACAAAAGGATAGGATCCAGAATGTTAACAGTGATTATCTTTGGGTACTGGGATTATGGATGGTTTTTGTTGTTTTCTTTCTTTTCTGTGTTTCCCAAATTTTCTGTATCCATATATTCTTTTTGTATTACACTGAGAAAAATCAAACAATGTAAACATTTTATAACTAGGCTGTGCCACCCTCCATGCAACCCTGAGTCCTCACCAGGTCTCTTCTCTCCTCTTGGGGACTAGCTCTCCTGCTCTGATGTGCAGTGCTCCACTCTCCTCCCAGGGGGCTGGGAAACCCAGGGCTCTAGGAGGCTGGGGGAGGGTGTCCAGGAAAGGTTCCCTGCCCTTGAGACTCTTAGACTCCAATGTCAAGAATGCTGCCTTCATTCCTGCCAGATAAGCCTTTGAAGTGAGCTCCTGGCCAGAGCCCGGATAAGAAGGGAGGGTCCTAGGCGCAGCGGGGACATCTCCGTAGGCTCCTTCCTGGGGCACCCCTTCTGTCCCAGCCCCCACCTGCCTGACTGCACCTCTCTGCCTTAGCCAGTTAGAAAACCCCAATTCAAGAAGCTCCACGGCCTGCTCAGACGCCACCTGCTCTTTGCAGCCTTTTCTAATAGGACACAGACACGGTCTATGAATGAGACCTAGAATCCAAGCTGTCTGGGTTGAAAGCCTTGCTCTGACACTTACGAAGCTGTGGTAAGTTACTCAACCTCTTTGGGCCTCAGTTGGCCTGTCTGTGTAACGGGGTTAATACCAGGGCTCTGGGGTGATTATCAGAGTGCTTGGCGGACAGCAAGGATGACGCAGGAGCCGGCTGGCAGCAGTCATGGTGGAGGTAACCCACTGACCCAGTTACCATTCTCACAAAGCATGGTCATACGTGGGGACAGAGAGGCTGCGTGCAGTCAGGGCACAGGCTACTCCTTTACAGGAAATAAAACTGTCACCGGAAAGGCTCCACTGCGCTGGGACACACCCATGCCTCCTTATCTTAGTCCTTTTCTGCTGCCACCCTTCCTCCCTCCCTTCTACCCCCTTGGCTTCCCCAGTCCTCTTCTCCAGTTCTGTTTTTGGCTTCTTTTCTTCCCGTTCTTCTGCCCGCCTAAGGGCAAGGTGCTCACCCCTGACTTCTGAGGACTCAGGCTAGCTCTAGTGGGGAGGCAGACACCCTCCCATGCTGTGGCTGAGCCCCTCTGTGGACCTCGGAGAGGACAGTGCTCAGCACTGCCGGGCAGCAGGCAGGTCAGGAAATGGCTTTAGCTGATCCTGAAGAAGAGCAAGGTGCCAGGTAGACCACACAGGGAGCGGGCACCCAGGGCAAAACAACATCAATGAATAGGTGCAGAAGAAAGAAAAAGCATGTGGGAAGATCCTAGAACATCAAAGGCCTGGAATTGCTGGAGCGTGTGGTAAAAGTGAAGGGTTCTGATTGAGGACGGAGCAGGAGGGAGGTAGGGCTCGCTCGCCGAGGGCAGAATATATCATGCTTTGCTGTGCAGGAGCCTCTGCTGGTTTTAAGGCAGGGAAAGGACAGCATGAGGTTTATGGCTCTAAGAACTGTCTAGTTGGCAGTGTGGGAAATGGCCTGGAAGGGAGGCAGGGACAGCAGCAGCCAGTAATCAGGGCACTATTAGGGAGGGCGGAAGAGTGTGAGGGAGCTGGACAGTGGCGTTGGCAGGGGCGGGGGAAAGACCCACAGACAGGCTGGACAGAGCTGTGACCAGGAGACGGACATCACAGAAGGGGGACAATCCAGAGTGACGTCTACTTTCCCACACGGAAGGCAAGGGATGAGAGGGGGGATGCGGAGAACAGGTTTGGAGTGCAGGGTACCCCATGGAGCCTCATCCTGGACAAGGGGAACGACAGCCCGACCTCTGCAGAGAGGGCCCTTATATGACAAGTGGGCAGCTCCCTTTCCCTCCCCCACTTTCCAGATTGTCCACCCAGAGGAGATTCTGGCAGTGACCATTAGGGTGGACTTGGGCCTTTCATAGACAAGAAGGAGGTCTTTGATGATCACTGCTGGGTTCGCCCCAGGTGGACAGTTCGGCAAGATGACAGAGGGGAAGGAAGGGCTGCCTCCTTGTCGGATAAGGAGGCTCTGGTTAAATGAACACAGGAGACCATCTCTGAGAGTTGTCAGCAGGATGTTTTGAAACCAAAGAGGGAAGGTCTGGAAATCAAGGTTCTTTGCAAAAACACAACTGCTGCCATCAGTCACTGATTTATTCACCCCAAGGCGAAGTCTCACTGATCACTCAGACCTTCAGCAGTCTGATCCATCTGCATGTTTTTGTCCCCCTGAGAAGATGAATTTGCCCAACAAGGACTCTGTAGATGACGAATATTGGCCGGTGGCAGAAACTCAAGAGGCCCAAGGAGGACTCGAGAACTAAAACTGATGGCCCCTTCCCAGCCTAACTCAGCAAGGGGGTCTGTGCGTAGCTCGGCAGAGCTGCACACTGGGTGGGGCTGCAGCGCCCTGCCCAGAGCACAGCTTGTTTGTGCCCAAGCGGCTGAGGGAGACAATGAGACTTTCTTCCTCTCCACGGTGCCACTGTCTTGACACTGAGGGCATTGATGGGCTGGTTGCCATGGGAACACAAAGCTGACAATCCCATCCCATGGAGCATGAGGCTCTGGACAGCTGATGGCTATTCATCCCCGTTCCCCGCAGGACTGGGCAGGGGGCCTTGCGCCTGCCACCAGGTCTTTCTTTAAAATCCTCAAGGAGTAAAGGCACAAGGGCATCAGGAAGACCCACAATTTTACAGGCTGATGGGACCTCCAGGTCTGAAGCATCCACGGTGGGCTCCAGGGTCCTGCTAGGGCCTGCTGGGTGCGCGGGGCTCTAGGCTGAGTGTGGAGCTCACCTGGCCCAGAGGAAAGCTACAGTGCTACAAGGAGGGTGTCCTTGTGCACAAGCACACACGTGGGAGGGGCCGGCCCACTGAGTTACTCCAAAAAGCAAATGATTAAGATGAAAAAGCAGCCGGTGGAGACGGTCAGGAACTGACACTAAAGTGCAGGAGGCTGACCTTGCTCCCTCAAAGGTTCACAACCACTAAGAAGCTCTTGCAAGGTAGGGGCCACATCTTTTTTATCTCTGAGTGGCCAGCACCAGCAAGAGCACACAGCAGCTGATCACTGAATAAATGAGTGCGTGTCCGCCAGCCAACAGAGAGGTGGCGGAGTTGGAATTGACCTTAGAGAGCAGCCAGAGGACTAACTTTGGACTGATGTGCTCCAGAAGCCCAGAGCCCAGTGTCACAAACAGACAGACCAGCAGGCAACGTCACGGTGATGGGCTGGGGATGGGGAGGGGCTTGGGAGCCCAGAAGAAGGCACATGGGTGGCGCCAGGGAAATCAGGGCAGGTCTGCCAACGGAGCTACAGTGGAGTGGAGCCGGGAAGGACCAGGGGCTAACCAGGTAGTGGGGGAAAGCCACTCCGGAAGAAAGAACACAAAAAGAAAGCCTAAAAGGAAGCCAGAACATGGAGACAGGGGATCAGCAGAGCTGGACCTGCAGCCAGGGCCCGAGGTGGTGGCAGGAGCAGCAGGAGGTCCTGCAGCAACACAGGCAGGTGGGGAGGACGGAGGCCAGGCCAGGCAGTGGCAGGGCCAAAGCAGGGACCCAGGAGCCACTCAGGAGGCTATGAGACAAGCTTGGGTATAGACCCAACGGAAGGCACAGGAGCAGGAGGAGGCGATGCTGACCCCCAGGTCTCTAGCTCAGGCACCAGGGTAGAAGGTGGCCCCTTTCTGTAGACAGGAACCCACACAAGGAAGAGGCTGGCCGCAAAGGATGATCAGTCTAGTTGATTGATAATGTGCACTTTGAGCGACTAAGTGAGGCTTCCTAGGAGGACTGGAAGGGGCTAGTTTTTTGTTTTTTTTCCACACTCCCATAAGGAGAGATGTAAGTCTCGATGCTGATGAGAAGCAGCCAATGCAGATTACCCCAGACAGAACCATGCTTAACGTGCAGCCCTGCGTGTGTGCATGTGTGTGTGTACATGCATGTGCATGCATATGCATACGCCAGGTAGAGGGAAAGAGAAATGGGGTCCATGTAGGTTCATGTGTCATTCATTTGTTCATTTCAGCAGAGAGCTGAAAGGCTTTCCCTCTGATGGCCTACCCTTGTCTGAGAAGCAGGGACAAGGCCCATTTGCCAAAGGTGACGACAGTAGAAGGCAAGTCAGAGGGTGTGGGTTCAGGCCCTGGCCTGTCACCAGTTTCCCAGAACCTAACTGGATCTAAGGCATCATTAAATAGGCCTGGTGACACCTCCCTGCAGGGCTGGCACAGGGCTCCTTGAGCAAGAGGCCCCACACAAGAAACATCTGCCCGGTCGAGCACAGGCCAGGGCTTCTGGTCAGTGCCAAAGCCAAGACATGGTCCCAGGGGACCGGGGGAGTCAGACACCTGGGACAAGCGTGACTTAGAAGCCCTCCATTTGCAGGGTGCTGGGAGAAGGATGGGGAGAGGTGTCAGCAGCCTGGGCCGAGCTGTGGAGGGTCAGAGGAACTACTTTTTAGATGGCAAAATCTCTGCAGAGGCTCAGAGATCCCAATGAGCTCAATATGTTCCCCAGATGGCCCAGAGTTGGTGGACACTGGACAACAGTGTCTGAACAGCCCTAAATGTCCCTGTTGCCACCCACAGCTCAAGCCTAGGCAGGAGTCTCAGACAGTATCTCCAGGCTTTCCCACTCCATCAACAGCTTTATGTTTCTGATTTGCTCCCTTGGTTCCTGCCTAGAGAAACTCAAACCCTTCCAACAGACTGGTCAGCTGAGCCATCTGCTCAGGCCTGATTCTGAGCCCACCTTTGGACACTGCCTTCTGGAGCTTTCCCTGGCTCTGCACACTGCAGCTGGTTCCGCTTTGATCACTGCTCTCCACCCCAGCCCCCGTGACTCAGGAGGGCAGTCCACTCAATTAAAATGCTGTTCACTCACATCTGTTACCATCTGAGTAAAGATGTCAAATGGGAGGGTGTGACACAATGAGCTTCACAATCCTAATCTTGTCTGTGTCCCCCAGTTCACACCCTGAACCTCTCCCAGGCCAGCCACGCGTGTGGCTTTTGGCTCAGAGCATAAAACCAAGACAGCCTTAGACCAAAAATCAATACCAGAGAACTAGGTCACAGGTGACTGCTATTCTTGGCTTCCCTTGTCCCTACCAAGCCCCCAACACTCTGGCTGGAACAAGTTCCAGCCCATTATTTTTGCACCTGGTTAAGGCTTCAGCTTGTTTTTCATCATAAGAATAAGTTGTCTGCAGCATGATCATTTTCCTCTGCTGACAAACGAATTGTGCAGGCCCACCTGAAATTTTCAGCCAGGTATGTCCTGCTCAGTAGCTATTTTAAGTAAAACTATTTAAGGCAAGTTCAAAATCATTTAAGGCTCTTAGATCTTTTAGGGCCCTGGCAGCCAGCCTGCCTTTTAATGTTCAGACTCAGAACCAACAAATTAGCTCAATACCCCAGGCAAAGCAAAAACACAAGGGAAAGTATGGCATCCAGCTACCACCCTTAAGATAAACATCACTTCCGAGAGCTGCAGACGCTGAGCTGTTGTGATTTGGTGAGTGGAGAATATTCTTCACACAAGCAACCTGTCTTTTCTCAAAGTCGGCAGCGTCAAAGGTAACAATGCACACAGGTCAGAGTGAGGGCCCCCTCTGCCAAGAAGCAGGGGAGAAGGGACGGGCAATGGCTGGGAACCTGGGTTCCCAGGCTCTGCGTCCAGCTCTGTCCAAACAGCCTGTGACCTGCAGTCAGGCATTCTCTTTCTCTGGGTCACCATCTCCTTGACAAGTGGATCAGGCCCAGCCTGGTCTAAAGCAGGGGCCTCTTAACCTGGGCCCACAGGCACCTGTGCGTCTGTAGATGTGCTTCACATGGTCCAGAATCTCCATGGTATGTGTGTACAATGTGCATTTTCCTTTAACATTTTATGTGTATCTGTGTATATGTCTGTGTATGTAAATATATGCATATACACTTGTATACATCACCATATGTAAGCTATTCTGATACAAAGAAAAAGTACAAAATGCCTAAGTACAATTTTGTTTATAATCCATTTATATTCGTATATACATACATACATGTGTTATGAAATAGAACACTGAGGATAAAGTTTGAAGTTCCTCTCCCTAGTATCTCTCCCCTCCCTCCCTTCTGAGAGGCTATTACTAACTAGAATTTGATGCTGATCCTTAAAGCCCATGCTTCTATACTTTTACTACATCTGCAAACATCCATAAATAATATAGTATTGCTCTGTGAGCTTTTTAAAGTTTATGTAAATACTATCACATTGTATGTCTGCAACTTGCCTTTTTTACTCAACATTATTTCAGAGATTTATCTGTATAGATACATATCTGGTTTATTCATTTTTAACTATTATAGTCTTCTATGGTGTGACTATTTTGACTTATTTCTCCATTGTTTTACTGATGCGAATTTAGGTGGTTTTCCCCTTCATTTAAAAAATGCCCCAATGGACAATCTTATACAAGTCTCCTTGTGCAAGAGTTCCTCCAGAACAAGCCTAGATGTGGACCTGCTGCTGCAATTCAGCCTCACTGTGCACTGCCAAATTGCTCTCCAAAGTAGTTACGTCAACTTCCACCAGCAGCATCTGAAAGTTCCCATCGCTCTACATCCTTGCCAACATGTGATGCTAACACTTTTCCATATTTGCCAATGTGGTAGGTGTGAAATGGTATCTCACTGTTACCTAAGTCGCATTGCTCCAGTAACTCCAAGCAAGGTTGAGCAATGGTGAGCATCATTTCTTACGTTTATTGGCCATCTGGATTTCCTCTTCATTGAATTCTCTATCCACATTCTTCTCCATTTTTCTACCTGGTGTTTACCTTTTTCTTAGTGATTTATAGTTTTTAAAATAAGCTAGGTACCAATCTCTTTGTATATGTTGTAGATACTTTTCCCAGTCTGTTACTTGCTTTTCAACCCTGTTATGATGCCTTTATTTATATATAATTTTTTATTTTAATGTATCAATCTCTCCATTTTTAAATTTGTTTCTTTTTATGCCCTAAGAAACCCTTTTCTTTCTCAATGTCATAAACATATTCCACTATATTTGTTTCTAAAAGTTTTATAAACAATCAGGTCTTCCGCCCTATCTGGAATCTATTGTGGAACGTGCAGTGAGGAGCTAATTGTTTTTCCACGTGGCGAGCCTGTTCTCCCAGCACCATTTATGAAATGGCCCATCCTTCTCCACCCACTTGTAACTCCTCCGCTCGCACGCACAAGCTTCCATACACGCTTGGGTTGGAGTCAATTCCACGGATGGACTGGACCACCCCTGCACCAACGTCAACCTGTTGTGATTGCCACAAGCTCCTCCTTGTGCTCTTTCTCAGAGCTGCCTGAGGTATTCTTAGACCTTATTCTTCCATAGGAATTTCAGAGTTCCTTTGTATGACTTCATATTCCACATAAAATCTTGCCAGAGTTTAAACTAGATTATGTTAAATTTAAAGATTAATTGGGGGCAACTATGATATTCAGCCCTCCCATACAATATTTCTCTCCATTTATTCAGACTTTCTTTTCTCAATCCTTCTTTTAAATATTTTGCAGTTTTCTCTACAAAAGTCTCACCTTTCTAAAGGACTTATTTCTAAGTATATTATCGCTTTAATGCTGGAATGAATTATAATAATTTCTTTTATCGTCTCAGATGTTGCTGCTGTAGAGGTAGCTACTGTTGATCAAGCAACCCACTCAACTGTTTTACCCAGGTTCTTATCCATGTACTTAGTTGTGTTGTCTGTCAATAATGACATTTGACTCTTCCAGATTTTCATTCCCTTTTAAAAATCATGTTACATTATCTGAAATGATGAACAGAGGGGCAAAAAGAGGCTATATTGTGTTCCAGATGATGCATATTTTTCAATGGAGAGGATTCAGAGCCTTATCAGATGCTGAAAAGGATCCATGATTCAAGAAAGGTGAATAACCAACCACTGGTCTAAATTACCTTTGGATCACGTGAAATAGCCCGAATCAGATTATTAGTTGTATGAAAGAAAGGGAAACAAGCAAAAGCTTAGAGCACAGGAAAAATCCAGGAGAAAACCAGGGCTGTGATCCAGGTAGGTACGGAGCAGAACACTAATTGCCCATTAAGCGCTTGGGGAAAGAGTTACATAAAGGAGATCTTAGAGCAGAGAATACAGGAGACAAAGAGCAGGGAGTGTAATTGTCAGAGGTGACATGTGAACACAAACAGCTTCCTCCCTTGCTTCACTCTCATTTACTCATCTGTAAATCAAAGCTAATAATATCTACATCTTATTTATGAGTCACAAATTCTCCTGGCTGAAAAAAGGCAAATAAGGCTTTTAAAGAGTTCTTATTGAGTGGGTCGAGGCTGGAATGCTCCAGGCCTTTTCCACATTAACAGTGCACTTACAGGGGGGAAGAGAAAAGCTGGTTTTGGAATAAAGAGTAACAGGCCCTCCTGGAGTAATCACACACAAGCCTTTGAGACAGCTCACATCCCCAGCCAAATGAACCCTCAGTTTGTGAATGTCTCCACAATGTTCCCACCAGCACCGTGCCTACCAAGTGGAGTGACCAGGCCATGTGGAGTTTCCCTGGCTGCACTGTACAGAACTGAGAAGACCCTGAGAGACTCCCCAGAATGTCCTGGGAAGCATTCAGGGAGGAACCATCTCTTCCATAGGCAAAATCAGGAGAGTGGACTTTGGGCATAAGCAACTCAGTGAGTCTGACAGATGTTGTTTCAAAGGCCCGGCATGGCCAAGGGTCGGGCATTTTTATTCCCATGGACTAGAACTGTAAGGGGGAGTTAGCTGTGCCTCTTTCTGCCTCTCTCTTGCAATGACCAGGAGCTCACTGCTTGACTTCAGTTCTCCTCTGCTCGTTTAATTATAAGAGCCTGAAACCCAGGCACTTTGTAATTTACCATGCAATTTAAGAGTCACTTTTAGCTGAAGACAAATTGCTGAGCCACCTGGGCAAAGAATGAAGTGTGGTAGGAGCCAGGGACGCTAGGCAAACACGAGGAGCACCTTCCTGAGTCTGGACAATCAGCCAGAGAGATGTAGGAACTACAGAGGAAAACGAAGTCAATGCAACCCAAAGGCAAAAATCTTAAATCACAGATCTTTGACGAAACTTCAGTGGTTACATATAAAGATGTGCTTGCATTCTCTCAGATAAACTCCAACCTACCCTGTGAAGTACAGTTCAAATGGTAGAATCTACCCTTCCAGACGGCCACACATCTCACATTAGCAGCATCAACACCAGACTCAGGATGCAGAACAAATGTCATTTCTATCAGGGCGGCACCACAGTTTGCTGGCTTCTGCCAAGGATAATGATGAAACTAAATTTAACACTGCCTGGCAGTGCGGTTTGACTTACAAGTCTGCACTTCCCTGTCACTTCACTTGATCCTCTGAGTGTGCAATTTGTAGATCTGTTAACTGCACTGAGAGGCCCCTAGTGGGGCCTCACATTGGTGGCCCCTCCAAGAGCCATACATCGGAATGAAACTCATCTCCTCACCCCTTCACCGGGTTGTGGCAGGAAAAAGGGACCCTCCGTGGTGGCAGTCCTTTGGATTTATGCTGCCAGGGCGTGACTTGCTTGAGAACTGACAGCAGTAATGACAGCCAGGGTGGGGCTGGGGGGCTGGGGGGGTCCTGGCTTGTCCAGTGAGGGCCAGGCCTCAGTCCAGGTTTTGTGGAAATGCAACATTGGATTGTCCCAACAACCACACATTATCACTGTCTCTGTAGATAAGCAAGTCAGGGAAGTGACTTGCCTAAGGTCACACACCTCCTATGCAGACAGCTGTCATTGGAACAGCCAGCAGCAGGAGCCCAGAAACAAAGCGACCTCCCTCAGTGCCTAGAGAGGTTTTTAAACCCAGGACCCCTGCCCAGGCGCTGATGCTGAGTTCAGCGCTGTCTGGAAAACCTCCCTGACAGCAGCCTGGCTCCCAGGCGCAGGCTCCCGGCTGCTCTCCTCCGGGGAGCTGCGGACACCCAGGGAGCGCGAGTCCCCGAGACCCCGGCCGCAGCCATGTCACCCAAGGAGCGGCCGACCGCCCTGGTGCGCGCACATGGTCCAGAGCCCCGCGCTGCCCGTCGAGGGCAGAAGGGCCGACGGGGCGGAACCAGGGCTGGAGGCCAGGGAGCGCTGGGTGGGCACTGAGGCTCGGGAAAAGCGCGGCGCCCGCCCAAGACAGCTCCTACTCCGCGAGAGCCGGGCAGGTGCCCGCGCCAGGCCCACCTTCTGAGGCCACACTTCGAGCGCCAGAAGCCGGCAGCACTGCCCAGGGACTCGTGGCCGGTGCGCAGGGCCTGCGTGGGCGCCCACGCGGGCCACCTGGTCCTCCCACAAGCGTCCCGCGCACCGCGCTCCCGGGTGACTCCCCACAGGGCGCCTCAGCCGCCCGTTGCCCCACGAACGTGCGGGCCGGGCGGTCCCGGACGCCTTCCCACGCGCGGCCACGGCGCCGCGGGCCCGGAGGGTGCAAGACACCCCTCGCGCGTGCCCGCCGGCCGCCGGGAAAGTTTTCGGCGCGCGGGGCCAGCCGCACTCACCTGGCCCAAGTTGAGGTAGCCATGCGCAGCGGCCACGCGGTCCGCCGCGGCCGGGCCGCCCAGCACTTGCACTGCCCAGTGGTTGGTGTAGACGGGGCGCGGCGGCGGCGGCGCGAAGCAGGCGGCGGGCAGCGCGAGCAGCAGCAGCCAGCGCCAGGGGCGCGGCGCGAGCAGCCGGGTCCCGGGCCCGCCGGCGCCCCCCGCGTCCCCCGCGCCCGCGGCGCTGGCTGTGGCGGCGGCGGCCCGGGGCGGCGGCCGGGGCCCGGGCGCAGGCGGCGCGCGCGGAGGCATGGCAGCGGCAGGCTCGCGCGGCGCCCGAGCGGCGAGTGCGCCGGGGGGTGGGGTGCCGCCTTTTAAAGCCGCTCCGCGCCGGGGAAGCGCCACCGCCGCCGCCGCCGCCGCCGCGGGCGGGAGCCAGGGAGGAGGAGGCGGCCGCGGCGCGTTCCCGCCCGCGCGGCCCGGGGGCGCCCCTGGGCCCGCGCTCATGTGGCCGGGCGCTGGGGCCAGCGACCAGCCTGGGGCCCGGTGGCGCGTTCGGCCGCAGGGGAAGCCCGAAACGCCCCCCACCGGGAGGAACTTCTCGCAGACTTTTGGGGCCCTTGGGACATAGGAGGGCCCGGAGAGGCAGCCTCGGCCCGTGTGTTTCGCCGGGAGCTGAGGGGCCCTGGGGTTTCTCAGGTGAGGCCCCTGTTCCCCAGACCCGTGGGGCACCTGATAGCCGCGCTCACCTGGGAGGCTTCCAGAGGCCCGGTGGCTTTGCCTACCTCAGCATGAGACGGTGGGCTTGCAAGTGTTCAGGGTTCTAGGGGAAAGCACTGGGTCCCCCAGGGCCAGGCCATGTTGAATGGATCAAAGGCATGTGGCAGATTAGCTGCGTTCAACAAGTGTGTACTGGAGAAACCGGAGTACGTGACGGAGGACACAGCCCACCTCGGAGTCAGGCTGTGCAGGTGAATCCCAGGCTGTCCACTTAGCAGCTGGGTGATCTTGGGCAAGTTACTGTCCTTGTTGAGCACAGGGGCTCCACCTGTAAAATGGGGATAACAATGATACCTACCCGGTAGGGCTGATTTGAGGATGACATCAGCTCTTACCCTGCAATAAGCTGTCGATAAACGTTTGTTTTTATGAGCTCAGGGCCTGCCACGTGGTAGCTGTTCACTAGATCTGCGGTCCTCAACCCCCACCTGCAGCCTGTTAGGGACCGGGCGGCAGAGCTCTGCCGCCCCCGCACCCCACCCCCATCTTTAGAAAAATTGTCTTCCATGAAACTTAGGAAGGGGGGCGCACAGCAAGAAGCGAGTGAGCAAAGCTTTGGCTTCACCGCTCCCCATTGCTGGCATCACTGCCTGAGCTCCACCTCCCCGCCCCCTCAGCCTTACTCGCTCTCCGTCACCCCGCAACCAGCCATGGAAAAATTGTCTTCCATGAACCGGTCCCTGGTACAAAAAAGGTTGGGGACCGCTGCACTAGCTCCTGTGTACTCTTAAAAGCACCCACTGAACTGGGATCAGTCAGTGGGAAAGTGAGTTGAATCATCCTCACCCCTGCTGCCTGGAGCAGCCTGGTATCCGGTAGATAATTATTTGGAGCACCTTGGAGATTTATGGAAGTGTTCACACCATGAACAAGCAATTATGAAGGGTGAAGATGGCTGCAAGTTCTCTCATCCCTTCCAGGACCCATCAGTCCCACCTAAGCCCATGCAGAAAGCAAGCCATCAACCTGATTAATGCCCTAGGGGAAACAAACACACAAAGGTGAAAGGCCTTGAGGCGGGAGAGAAACTGCTTATCTGATGCTCCTGTCCGGGGGCAGTCTCTTTTGTTCAGAGAGCTGTGTAGGAGTCACCTGCTTGAATCTGTGGTTTGGCAGATGGAGGTGAGGGGTTGGGGCAGGAGTGAGTGGGGAGAGGGCAGGATCCACACGGGTGGCTTCCTGAGGTCCTTTCCAGCCTCTCTTTCAGGAGTCCTTGAGTTTCATAACCCACATGATTCATCCTTTCTGCAGGCGTGAGTCACCACTAATGGAGGTGGGAGAAGGAACGAGAGGCGTGGTGGGAGGCCCAACCAGGACAAGCCAACTCGGTGTTCACAAGGGCTCCTGCCAAGGGTCCCCTCTTGGAACCTGGGGATCAATATCCCACACAGCCTTCTGTTTTCAGCAACAGATGCAGCTTCTCCCCTGCTCTCCCCTGGCCAAGTGGAGTCAGTTCCATGGGCAGTCATTCCAGACCTGCCCCAAACTGCAGAATACAGGCACCTGTGTCCCTCCTACAAGTGGACTGGAAGCCAGGCCCTGCCCCATGGAGAGATATGAGGCCCTCATGCAATCTGGGCAGCCCTAGAGGAGAACCCGCCCCACTTGTTGGGCAGAAACAGTACCCAGAACCCTCAGCTATCTCTGCCCAAGTTGGCCCTGGTTTTCCAGTCAGCTGGCCTGCAGAGGTGGGGCAGTGGACTGAGTTGGGGGCTGGGTTAGAAACCTTGCTCTGTCATTTGCCAGCAACATGTCTGGGCAACATAGGTCACCTTTCTGGCCTTTACTGGCCAGACTGTCTCTCAGACTGATCCTGGGTCCTGTGTTGTACTTCTTCAAGTGTGTGGCCTGCTTTAAGATAATGTACACTGCACATAATCCAAGTGATTATAAAGCAGCTCGTGCCTCCCAAGAGAAGAGGGAAACCCACAACAGCAGTGATTTTGACAGGCAGAGATAAGGATGTTTCCATAATAATTTGGTAGATTAAGGGATTCAGCCTACTGAACTGAGAGGAGACTAAAATTCATCTGAATTTTTATTTGGAGGGGATCTGAATTTATTTTATTAACAAGTCTCATCCTTTTGAACTAAACTTCCTATTGGTCCTGGAAGTGCTGGGGCAATATCTTGGCTCCAACATCATAGGAAGACCAGCTTCCCAAAATGAACATCCTAAATCAAATCACCCCCTGTGGGTTTCCCACTGATTTACACAGTGACAGGATTAGCTCCATCACAGGAGCACCAGCTCTTGGCATGGGGTAGGATCTGTAATAAAACTTGACTCGTCCTCCTACAGGGAAGGGATTTATTACTCACTCAGCTCCAGCTCTCCAGATGGCCCTTGAGGTCCACACAGCTCCGTGAGGAGAGGTAGGTGAACCTGGGGAGGGACAGGTCATGGACCAGAAAGGTGATTGGAGCCTGGTCACATCTCAGAAGTTTTAGGAAATGCTAATACAGAGATGTGATATTTACACTAATGCTAACATCTTCCCAAACTGGCACATAGGAAGAAGAGTCACTGAGAAGATGTTATTGAATTGTGTGTTCTCATGCCCACAGCCGATCCCTTTACAGCAATTACAGTACTGCTCATCTGGGGCCCAGGAATACCCATATAGCCAAGACCACCGGCAGCAGAAGACTTTGAACAGCCTTCTTGCATGTGTCAAGACAGAAATTGATTCAGAAATCACCTCCCTTTAGGCAATAGACACTTTATTGAAAAATTGCATTTTTGGCAACATGCTAGTTTCAGCGGGCCAGGCTGGCATCCCTCAAAGAATGTCTGACGGAAACCACCTTCAGGATACTGGAGAAGAGCGTGGACTCAAAGCACAGCTTTGTCACTTACTCATGTGCAACCTCAGGCAAGTTGCTTCAGTTTCTTCTGCTGAAAGTAACAGTAATGCCACTGTCCCCATGCAGAAGTGCTGAGGATGACAGGAGCTGATATATGCAGAGCCAGAGTGTCTCACCCAGCACATGGCACTGAGTAAGTGCTCCATAAATGGCAGCAATGGTGACAGCTACTGCCACTGGGCACCAGGAGCTCCCCAGTGGGATGGAGTAGGTAGGGCAGGATACTCTGTCCCTCTGAGCAGCTCACAGGCATATAAATGTACTGTCCTCATCCATGGGGACATCTTAAAATTGGGAAAAATCTCACAGTTGGTGTTTTGCAGTTGCTGCTGGCCTGGACTGAAACATAGTTCTTCCAGAGAGGGTTTGTGTTTGCTTCTGCCAGTGATCTGGGGACACCAGCTCCTGTGATCCCAGATAAGCAGCTGACAGTTCTAACGATCACTGCAGGGCATTTCTCCCTACTTCTCCCTCCACCAGGGTCAAGGTAGAGACCAGACCGTTCCTTGCTGTTTCTGTGTGGCGGGTTTATTTCTCATTTTTTCCTGTACAGTGAAAGTGTAGCCTTTGATTGTTCCAGCCTTATGGAGTGTCTGTCAGACTTCCCATCTTGGACACTTTTTCTTTCTTGGTAATATGTAAAATAATGATGCATCTTCCAATCGAGGGTGTCTCTTAGATTTGATATGTGACATATGGTATTAATGCCTTCAAGACATATTGCAGTAAAGATACCTGTTGAATTCTCACAAATGTATTTGCCTTTTTTCCCCTTGTGGCATCTATCATACTAACATCCTACAGAAAAGGTATGGTGAGTATAGCATTTTTTTTGTGTGTGTGAAAATCTTGTGAATCCTTGGCAAGGCAAAGGCTCTTCCTAAAGTAATTGGCTAGTTTGGATTTTCAAATACTACATTTCTATCCCGAGCACACTGGGAGACTTTGGGCTGCACAGCGGTCAGAGGTGAGTTACCTGATGGGACTTACAGAGACATTCCTTAGAGCTGACAGAGCTTCCTCAGCCCAGATAAACACAAATGGTCCAGTCCCCAGGGAACAGGAGAGCTGACACAGATCACACAAGCAAGTGGGCGTGAGACAAGGGAGAACCCGGGAAAGAGTAGACAACTGCCTCCCACCAGCTCCCGCCCCGCATCCCAGGGGAGCCTTACCCGGGCCCAGGATGTCTACAAACAGGGGGCTGCCCCAGCCAGGTCCTCTTCTCCCCCTTTCACTCCCATCAAATCACACCCATGCTGCCCCCTCTAGCAGTGGTGGGTCAGGGGTCGTCCCTTCCCCTAAAGTTCCAGAATCCACACCCTTCTCTGAGTTCTGCCTTCCACTCTGTGTGAACAGTTTCTCTCAGTGGTCCCTTCAGTATGTGCCCATCCATACTGAGCTTTATCTCTGCTGGGGGGATATGTGACCATCTAGGGTGGGGAGGGCATGGAGCAGCTCCCACCCCATGATTCGCTCCTCTGGTTAGACTTTCCCTTTATATCTGGATCCTACTTGTTTTAAGACATAGCCTTGTGAAAACTGCTTCTCCTGCAAAACAATTATCATGGATCTAGCAATTATGTATCTCGTGTTCCTTTCATAAACTGCCACGTGGAAATTTAATGTCAAACAAGGGATTTAGGGGCCAAAAAGCTGAAACTCCCTGAGAAGCTCTTCCTGAGTAAGAATGAGAGCTTTGCAATTCATCTGCTTTCTTTTTTTGCCTCAGCTTCTAGGAGGCCTGGAGCCACATGTGATAGAAAATCACAATTGTTAATTTCCTCCTTGTTGCAGCAGTTAGAATGCATTTGGTTACAAAATATTAGAAGGCTCAAATAGAAGGAGTGCAAGCAATAGGGACAGTTCAGGCCAGCCATGGTGGCACACACCTGTAGTCCCAGCTAATCAGCAGGCTGAGGCAGGAGGATTGCTTGAGCCCAGAAGTTCTAGGTTGCAGTGAGCTATGACCACTGCATTCCAGCCTGGGCAACAAAGCAAGACCCTATCTCAAAAAAAAAAGTCAGGTCAGGTCAGTTCATTATTTCACAAACAGGAATTTGGAGGTAGATGGATCTAAGGTGACTCAAGATAGCTTCTCTATACTCCTCACGGTCCAAATGACTGCCACAGATGGGCACATTGTATCTTTTGAAGACGGCCTCCGAGGAAGGAAGGGCAGGAATGAGCTTCTCTTGAATGTCTCTCATGTCCTTAGGGAGGAGACACCCAGAAACCCCAGCCCATTTCCTCACAGCAACACTGACCAGAACTGGGTCACAGGTGCACCCCCCACTGCCAAGGAGTCATTGACAATGTGAACAGGGTTACCCTGGGTGCTTTGCATCAGACTTAGTTTTTCTCCTGGAGGACATTCCCTGAACACATTGCTGCCCCGGACTGAGCAAAACCAGGATTCTGTTAGCAAGATGCAGCACCAGGAAGGCTGCTGGGTGGGTCCCCAGGGTGGGGTGGTCTACCTCCTCCTCTTCTCTGTGTCTATTGTATCACCTCCATATAGATTTTCGTAGGCACACAGCAGACTCCAAACAAATATTTATTGAAAGGAGGAAAAGAAGGAAGGAAGGGAGGGAGAGAGGAGATGAGGGAAGGACGGGGAGGAAGGAGAGAACAAAGAAAGGGGAGAATAAATGAAGGGGGAAGGGAAGGAAGGCTCAAGTATTATTTAGAATGAATACATTCTATATATTAAATAACAACCTCAACCAGCCTTAAGCAGCTGTGACTCTGACCTTCTCCACCTCCCCCCACCCCCATGCCAAGCAGACCCAAGGATTGGGTTGCATTTTACCCAAGCCCGGCGGCAGTATATGCCTCCTGTTCCTGTGTAGAGACCTTCCTTGACTCCAGGATGGGTTTGGGGTTCGTTGCCTAAGTACTCTTCCCCAGCGAGAGAGAATGAGGAAGTTGGTCTCCCTCCCTGTCATGGCAAAGGCAGGGAGGCAGTAGGTGGGGTGGGAGTGGGGGCCTGGCAGCGGCAAGCCAGAGAGAAGAGCTGGAAAATTATTCCTGTCTAAAAAAGTATAGTTTTGAGAGGCAGAGTGTATAAAGGCAGCATAGGGAAAGGGCACTGCAGAGGATCTGCTGGGCTGGGCATGAATGAAGTGGCCAGGCTGGGGGTGGCTGAGGAATTGGCAAGTTCCTGCAGCTCCTACCCTATAGCTCTGTGGTCCCCAACCCCCCCAGTCCGTGGACCGGATGCCGTGGACCAGTGTCTGCCAGTCTGTGTGTCCTCCTGCCATCACCACCAGGTTCTGGAGAAGGTCACATAACTTCACTCCTCCCTGGAGAGCCGCTCTGTGCCCACCCCTCCCTTGCCCTCCACTCAGTACCTGCACGCAGCTGGACGCAGGTGGAGAAGAAACAAATCCACCCTGGCCGGCCTCACCTGACAGTCATCACTACACACCTCCGACTGTCATCATCGCACCGGCTGCCCACTCTTCCCCATGACTGTTCCAACCCTCCCTTCTCCAACTCCCGTGCCCTCGTCCTCACCCGCAGCTGGTGACTTTGCTTCCTTCTCACAAGGGACCTTCCTCTTCCACCTGCACCTGCCCCACTGCTGTAGGTGACAGCTGGTCCTCGCCCCTCCTGGGGACTTCCCTCTCTGTCGTGTGCTGGATCCCAGCCCATCCTAGTTTCTCAAAGACACCCCTTCACAGCATCCCCATTCCTCCTGCTAAATTACCTCCATGCACTTACAACACACTGTGACTTCATCTGTCTAAAAAAAACCCATAGCGCTCTCTCCAGCTACCCTCCCATTTCTCTTCTTCCCTTTATAGCAAGACAAAACTCCTCCAAAAAGTTGCCTTTACCCACTGTCTCAGTTTCTCTCCCACTCTTGCCTCAACCTGCTTCAGTCAAGCCACACCCTCACACCTATGCGCCACCAGCAGCCTCCAAGCTGCTAAACCCAGGGGACAGTTCTCAGTCCTGCGGTCCCTCATGCAGCATTTGACAGGGCTGACACCCCTTGTCCCTGAAGCACGTTCCGCATGGTGTGCAGCTCCCACTTCTTCCCCTGGTTCTCCTTAAGCCTCGGTGGCTGCCCTCCTCCGGCTGCATGGCCGGTTCCTTCTTGGCAGCCGAGTGCCCCAAGCCTGGGCTCCTGGGCTGCTGCTCCTTTCTATCCCCCCTTACTCCCCGGATGGGCTCGGCCATCCTCATACCTTGTGATACCCATTACATGCAATGACTCCCGGTACGAATCGCTGGCCTGGACCTCGATCCTGCAGTCTGGATGGTTGACAGCTTCTCCACTTGGCTAAGCTGCTTCACAAACCTGAGTGCCTGATCTTGCCCACCCCCCACCCCCCCCGCAAAACGTCCCTCCGCCCCGCCCTGTCCTCAGTTTCCCCCATCACAGTCAACACCAACTCCACCCTTCCACTGCTCAGGCGGAAGCCTGTGGCCACCCTTAACCCCTCCCTAACCCCAGCACACCCATGTCTAGACTGTCAGTGAACCCGGTTGTTTCTACCTCTGAAATCCACCCAGAGTCTGACCACTCTGACCATGGCCCTGCTCCCACCCTGGGCCAAGCCACCTCACCTCTCACCTGGTGAAAGTCAGCCTCCTAGATGGCTTCCCTGTCCTGCCCTTGCCTTCTTTAATCAGCCCTCGACACAAAGGGGCGTGGGAAAACAGAAGTCAGATCCAACAATCCTCAGGTCAGAATTCTTCCTGGGCTTCCAGACTCACACAGAAAAAACTCCAAAGTCTTCACGGTGCTCCAAAGGCCCTGCATGACACCCCCACCCCTCCCCACACACACACAGTGGGGCCTGTCATGGTTAGGGCTTCCTGGAGGAAGTGACTCTTAAGTTGAGCTCGAAGAAATAAACAGAGAACAGGCAGATGAACGGACCATCAGTCAGATCTAAGCAAGAAGATAGAGATCACGCTAAGTATTTACAGCCCCAGGAACTGGTGACCTGGGGGATGGAGTGCTAAGATGGGGGGCAGAGGAGCAGCCCAAGAGTAGCACAGTCTTTCCCACCCCTGGGGGAGATGTCCCCCAGCTCCAGGCAGAGTGTCAGCATTGGGACCAGCATGTGCAAAGGCCCTGAGGCAGGAGGAAGTTTGGTGTGGGGGAGGTGTTCGAGGGGAGTCAGAGGGGTAGTGGCATGGACCATGGTGGGAGAGGGGCAAGAGGGACAGCCAGAGGCCAGGCTATGAGAGCTTCATCTGCCTCAGCAGGAATTTGGACTGGGTCCCAAGGGGAGTGGATGGCAGAGGAGGGCACTCCCACAGTTCCAACCAGCCTGGCCTTGGTGGCTCTCAAACCTCACGCAGCCTCATTCCATCTCAGGAACCCACACCTTGGTTCCCACATCTTTAGCTCCTTACTCAATATCTCCATTCTCTCTGGCCTCTCAAACCCACAGTGACCTGTGCCAACTTCCTCACCCCCAGCCCCCAGCCCCTGGGTTCCCTGTGGCATTCACAGGAGTGTCACTCTACTGACTCCCTGTCCACGCCTGTAGCTCCCTCCCCAGCTGAGGTCCTTGACATGCTCACAGGCTGTCGTGATAACCCCCCAGGTGGTCTCTCTGGCTCCAGCCGCTGCCTCTCAGTGACCGTCCACTATGTCCCTGGAGTCTTGGTTCCCAGGCACTCCCACCTGCCTGGTTAGGCCATCAATGAGTCTTCTGCACAGGGTGGAGACCAGGCTCAGGGGCACGGCCTTCCGCAAGCTGGCACTGTTTTTCTTGCTCTTCCTGCCCCACCATAGGGCCAGTGGCTGTTCCCAGACGGACTGGCCATTCTGGCCCGGGCACCTTGGCTTTTGCCATTTCTTCTCTGGGCATGCCTGTCTCTGCTCCCCTCCCCCCTGCTCAGATTCATTCTGGCCAGCTGACACCGCAGGTCACCTCTGTGAAGACTTCCTCAGCCAAACCCCCTTCCGACTCCCCAACTCTCCCACTCTCCCTGTGCAGGAAGAATGGCTCACCCGGCTGTACGGCCTTATGTGTCAGACCCAACTGATGAGTGGCCTCATGCCTGGTTCAGTGCTGGACCTGTGCTAGGGTCTCAGCGGCTGCTCTCCATCTAAAGGGGCTCCCTGCATCCCCATCTCTCACTGGTAGGATGGAGCCTCAGACCTGGTCATCTTGCTCCACCCCTGCTCAAACAAGGCAGAACCTCTGATCTAGTGTTTTCCCACCACAGTCTCTTCCAGAGCCTGGGAGAAGGAATCTGCTAGTGTGACGCCGGGTGGCAGGGCCGTAAAGGCAGTCCAACAGAATAACCAAATCCATCAGAGCCCTGGACTTTTCTTATAAACAGGATGGCTAGTTTTATTCCTAAATGTCACTCTCTCCAGGTTGTCTTTCCCTCAATTTTAGGTCACAATGATTTCCTTTTTTTTTTAGACAGAGTCTCACTCTCTTGCCCAGGCTAGAGTGCCATGGTGTCAGCCCAGCTCACAGCAACCTCAAACTCCTGGGCTCAAGCAATCCTCCTGCCTCAGCTTCCTGAGTAGCTGGGACTACAGGCATGCACCACCATGCCCGGCTAATTTATATATATATATATATATATATATATTTTTTTTTTTTTTTTTAGCTGTCCAGATCATTTCTTTCTATTTTTAGTAGAGACGGGGGTCTCACTCTTGCTCAGGCTGGTCTCGAACTCCCAAGCTCAAACAATCCGCCCGCCTCGGCCTCCCTGAGTGCTAGGATTACAGGCATGAGCCACCGTGCCTGGCCTCACAGTGATTTTCTTAAAAGAGTCAAGAACCTGTTTGTAGGTATGTAGGAGCCGGCAGCAGCCTCTGAAGGCAAGGACCAGAGGCAGGAAGGTTTCAACTCTGGGTCTCGCTTGGTTCTGAGCAGCCCCTGTGACCAGGGTGGGCTCCAGGCTTCTTAAGCTGGGGCTACAGGAGTGCAAAGGGGTTTGGGGATGAGTCTGTGCATAGAGTGAAGTGAGGGCCAGAGACAAGAGAAGACTGAGGACCACAAGTGTCCAAGAAGCAAGGCACAGAGGCGGGCAGGTTCCTAGCCACATGCTGCGGCAGTTTTCTGCTGATTTTAGCATGACTTCCCGCAGGATTGCCTTTTGTGTGGGCCTTGGCTAAGAGTGGAGTCTCGCCCATTGCTTGCTGGCTGTGGGACCTTGGACAGGGCACCTAAAACTCCTGTGCCTCAGTTTCCTCCGCTGTAGATGAGACCAACAGCGGCACCTCCTTGTGGAGAGCAAGTGAGGTCATCACGCAGGACGAGGCAGCACCTGGCAGCTGGCACACTGGCAGCGACCCTCCTGCAACACATGTCCTCGGTTCGGCAGACACTGGCAAGGGTTGTGGTGACAGCCGACACGTGAACCATGACAGCTGAGTGGTGACAGGTGGACGGGTGCTATGCATTTAGACCTTACCAAAACGTAAGTGGTTCCTGTTAATTTGCTTGGATCTACATGGTGGATTTAGGGCTTCCAAAAATCCTCTTGAGGCTTTTTATGTACTCCTCACTATTTATAGTCTAAACTCCCTCAAATCCCCAACCCAGACAAAATCATTCCCGCTATGTTTCCTTTCGACACCAAACTCACCAGCAGCAGAGACTGTACCATCTGAGGCCCCAACAAGATCCTCTCTCTTGTTCCTCCAGGGGTGAGACTTAGGAAGTCCTTTACCCGTTGCAGGTTCTGCCCTGCTGAAACCTCAGGGCCACCTGCCACAGCGTCAATCCCTCCCACTTGTAGGAACCCCAGCGATACTGCTGATTCCTGCCATCCAATACTGTCATTGCTCAAAGGTTGAAAATTTGGCAACAAACAACATTTCTGTGGCTCAAATGATTTTATGTCTGGCTCTCTTCTTTTGGACTGGTACTGATTCCCTTATTCTTTTTCTTTCTCCTTCTGAGCCCTTTCTCCATCCTGTAAAATTAATCTTTCATTAGAAACCAGCATCATGAACCAGTGTGTTCCCTCCTGAGCAGGTACCATTCAAGAGTTATAAGTGGTCACCATCATTAAGAAGAAAGTCTAATTCAGTCCTCATGGTTCTTTGATAGATGGGATGTCTGGAACATTCTCACTCACAGCCTCTCAGGTCAAAGTTCACTGAGGACTTGCCACAGCACACAGCAGGGCCACAAGGCAGAATGACGTGAAATGACACTCAAGTCCCGTCCCATGGAATAGGCAAGGCATGGTCCAAGTGGAGCAGGACTGCCCAGGCAGGAATATGAGAGGACAGTAGGACTGTGATCAGGGCACAGATCCCAGAGATGACCATCCGGGTTCTCATCCCAGCTCTGCCACTTCCTAGCTGTGTGGCGTGGGGTGAGTCAGTTAACCTCTCAGTTTTCCCAGCTGAGCATAAAATGGGCATAATATTTGTGTCCATCGCAAATGAATTAGCTTAGATAAGTGCTCCAACTTGCGTCTGGCACTCAGACAGCAGTATGTAATAACTATTATCGTAAAGCCAGAGGTTTGGCAATATCTGGTTGCTTCTTGTAAATGTACCTGGTTCTAGAAGTATCTGTGTGGGTGTGGCTGTGTGAACACAGACATGCCGTGGGCTGGCCAGCCCCAAGGGCCTTCCTTCTCCCCCAGAAGAGACCCTCAGGCTAACGTCTCTTGTCCCTCCACATCCCAGACCTAGAAGGATCACACAGCCCAGGGGACATCAGCGCCTTCCTAGATGTGCCTGATAAAAAGGAGGGAAACAGCAATGAAGGAAGAAAGGAAGGAAGAATGGCAGGGGAAGAGACACAAACTCACATTTACTGAGCCCTCTGGGAGGCTTCTGTGTACGCTTATGTCTCAGTTGTCCCTAAAACTACCCTGTGCTGGGCTTCTTGTGTTTTCTGTTTTGCAAACAAGAGAGCTGAAGCTCAGAGGGAGGAAGGCCCTTGCCCAAGGTCTTGTTACATGAACAGTTAAGGTTCTAGAGAGTGGGGAGGCTGGTGGGGTGGCTGTGAAGGCACAGGACAAGGGCAGCGGAGGGAGCCAAGCAAAAGCCAGAGGCCCCTGTCTCTTCCTGCCAAGCAGTGAGGGGTGCTCTTGGCCAGGATCAAAGCACAGGAGCCTTGAGGGAAGGGGAAGTAGGACTCCCCAGCTGGTCCACCCCACGGGGCAGAAGAAACAGGGGACCGGCCTGGGGGAGTCCCTGGTCATCGGTGACCATCTGCGGAGTCCCCGTCCGGGACACGCTCCGAGGCGCTCAGAGGCTGGAGAAAGAACCGCTCCCTGGGGATCAGCAGGCTGCACCGTTGCCCCCTAGAGGAGACAGAAGGAAAGAGACACAGCACCTGGACTGGCCAGCCCAGTGAGCCCGAGCTGGGGACAACCTGGGAGGGCTTCAGATTCCTTTACTCTCCGTCTGTCACACCCTCCAGAGCTCTCCTGTCAGGGGGAACCCAAGAGAGTGAGTCCCCAGGGTGGTGGCAAGGCCGGTCCTTTGGGATGGAAAGCCTGAGTCTGCAGCTGCTCCCTTGCCGCCTCCCTCCCCAGGCAGCGAGCGGGCCGGGTCTGAGGATACACCTTCTGCAGAGGCTGTTTCCATCCTTCTGATGCTTCCCTGCTGAAGGGTAAGTCACTCTGTCTATCAAGGGTCTTGAACGTCCCCAGAGTCTGCCCTCAATGTCTGTTTAGAAGTCAAGCCTAACTCCTGGCGGTGGCATTTGGGAGTTGAATTATACCTTCTGTATAAAAGAAGAAGAAGAAAAAAAGAGTGCTTCTCTCCAGAGTGGCATTCAGATGCACAGGAGCTCCACCATCAAATATGAATATTCTCTTAAAAATAAAAATTATGGTGCACTTAAAAAGGAGCATGTTATGTCAGCACTGGTGATAAGACAATTTATTACTGTCTACAAAAAGAAGGCTCTAATGCCACAGCGAAGCTGGCTCAGCGGGCTGTAAATTATGAACCATTCTCTCACTGACGGAAATATTAATAAATCCCCTTGTCAGTCACCGCGGTGTCCCCTGGACAGGCCAGCGGGCAGCGGGGAGCGGGCAGGGTCGGGAATCAGATGCCCATTACCTGAGACAGCCGCACCCCCCAGGCTCCGGGTGCCCCCACTGTACACGCGAACACTTAACAACGTCTCCGCTCACATCCCTGGGACACATCTTTTGTGCCACAAAAAGATAGCACCTGTTTGTGGCCTCGTCACAGGCAGAAAAGAATAACCAGAGTTCAGTGGAAAAGGAGGACAACAGATCAGAAGGCCTAACCCGAACCGCCTGACTTGAGGGAAACTTCCTTCACCTCTCTGAGCTCTGTTTTCCTCCCCTAAAAAATGGAGTTGGACTAAGAGGCAGAGCCAGGGGGTAGAGCTGTTCCCAGGGGTGGGGGGCTTCAGAGGCTGGGAGGGGTTCAAGAAGGCCTGGGGGAAACTGTCGCAGACATCAGGAGGGACTTCCTCCACCCTCCAGGAGCTTAAACTCCCAGGGAGAGTCCCAGGGCCAAACCACAATTCCAGAATTCAGTGAAAACAGTGACAAATCCCATTCCTTCCTGACCTCCACCTGACACCTGCCTCTGGTAAAACTGGTAAATGCCCCTTGTCTTCCATCTTCTCTCTTCGTGGACTGACCACCTGCCGAAAGCGACCTGAGCAATGAACCCCCTCCTGTGAGTGCAGCATTCTAGGTGTGACTCAGAAGGAGCTTCCTTCGGAGCTCGCTGAGACATCCTGCATGCACCCAAACAGACAGGGACGCTGTGAACCAAGATCGTGGATAATTGCTAGGCAATAAATATGATTAAATGTGTCTGTTGTATATGAATTTGGCATTAAATGTTTCCATAGAATGGTTGAGGGATTAGCTGGTAAGGTTGTCAGATAAATACCAGATGCTCAGTTAAATTTGAATTTCAGATAAACAATGAAAGAAAATTAAGTGTATCCCATATAATATTTGGGATATACTTGCACTAATAAAATTATTTGTTATTTATCTGAAATTCAAATTTTCCTGGGTGTCTCGTAATTTTACTTGCTTAATCTGGCAGCTCTGGGGACAGAAGGGAAGGTCAAATGCTCAAGCTGGAATTGGATGGAGAAATTTATCCCTGATATTTTACAAAGATGTGTCAGGCTAAGGTTTGGGTTTAAAAATAAAGAGCATTTTCTGTTGGGGCCAGGAATTGAAGCAACTCAAACCATTAAAAGTGTCTTGCTGACCTCACATACAGCCCATGAAGGCATCCGGGCAGATTAAAACAAAACAAAAATAAATACAAATAAAGACAGAGGCAGAGGGGAGAGAGAGAGAGAGATCAAGACTAAATGGAACATCTGAGATGATCACAACCCTTGGGGCCTTGGCAGGCATATTCATGGGAGCCGTGATGGCTCAGAAACTGGGCACATTAGGGAAGTTTGCGAGCTGGTACTTCAGGAAGGGTTTGGGGGACTTCGGGAAGGGTCCTTTTGCCAGCCCATCCCTCTTCTCGTCCCAGCCTCAACTAGCTTCTTGACAGGAAGCGCAGAGGCCAGAAGGGCTCCTTCCCCAGGACCTGAGAGGGCCCAGCCTCTCTCCTGCTCCCACTGTCAACCCCAGACACCTCAGCAGAATGGACAGCCGTCCAAGTCAGAGCCCCCCCTCCGAAGAATTTTTATTTATTCTATTTCATCATTTTCTTTAACATCTCATTTGTCCTCCTGAGTTTTCTGTTTTGGCTTTCCTCCATTTCCTTGTTGCTTATTTTTCCCCCCCAAAATATCCTTTCTGATGGTCAGTAAGATATTTGTCTCCTGTGGAGGGACCATGAGATCCAAGGTGAATTCCCAGTCTGTGTCCATTTCCACCCTAGGAGATTAGGTGCCCGGGAGCTTGGCCCGCTCTGTGTGGATCGGGCAGGTGAGAACACCTGCTGCTCCCCCATGCCTGTGGTGAGGCACACTTAGAACGTGAGAAATGCATCTCGGGGCAGCTCAGCCCCAGGCGGGAGGCCAAGCGGACACACACTGTCCTTTACATGAGGAGGCCAGCGCAGAGGAGGAGGAGTGACAGCCTGTCTTCTAGTCCCCAATGTTAGGCAGTTGAGGTAAAAGGGGAAAAGGCAGGGTGAAAGCCTGCAAAGCTGGTTTATCCAACCTCCTGTTAACTGCAGTTCAATGTTAACCAACCCTTCTGAGGATATGCAGTACAATGATAACGTTCAGACCATCCATGCTAACACTGTGAGAAGTCCCAGGCCTGTCTGAGTCATGGGTTATACTGTATCCACAAGGACTTTATTGAATCGTTTTCTAATTATTTAACAACTGTTATTCTCATCAGCCATCCCCCGTAGTGCTGTGTCCTAACCAGGAGTTTTGACTCATCCCCACTTTGTCAGGTTAACAGAGAGCCAGCTGCACCTGCCATCTCCAGGCCCAGACTTCTTCCTATTCTGTATTATTTTGCGATTTGACCCAGAGAAAAATGATGGATAAAGGCAGAAAAGCAGGTAGCAGGCTGTCCCCAAATGAGCACATTAAAAGGCAAGGAGCTATCAAAATGTCACAAACTTCTGCTACTAGGCCATCATTGGAAGGCTTTTCCAGCCAAATGCATCTGCCTTGACATACTCTCCCTGTCACCAGGCGAGAGGAGGCTTCCCGCTGACAGATATTATGGACACGGACCAAACTTTGACAGGGTGGATTAGCCCTGGTATCTGGGGAGCAATGAGGACGTGTCATGTCAGTGGGTGTGTGGGCACTAATAATTCCCTCACATGCCAGGATTCTGCTATCTTATCTTCCCTGTGTGCTTCCCATGAAGTCGGGGTGGCTTCTCTTTTAAATGATGTGGTGATGTGCACTGACCACCACTCAAATACATGTCCCTCGGAGACTTTCCCACAGGTGCCAGCAAAGGGATCAGCCCACATCCCTGAAGGGAAGACAACCAACTGGTCGTTAAGACTAAGAAAAACACAATCACGGTAAAATTGTGTTGGTGGAGAAGACAAAGACACCGAGGATAGCCTGAAAGCCTTAGTAAGATGACCTGCACTTTTGGCCACATGAGAACATTTCCCGTGTGATATATGTAAGTGATCTACGCGAGTGATCTTGTATTCAGGGAGGTCAGAGCACTCACTGATGCTGTAATTCAGGGCCTCCTGGGCTGCTTGTGTCATCCTTACCTGGCTGCCAGGGCAGTAGGTGTGGACGTGTGCGGTGAGATCACCCCCGGGTGTCTGCTGTTTCAGAGTCTGCAGGACACTGTGCCTGTGACCTGGACGTTTAGCATGGTCCACGGAAGGTTTTTCCACGAATGTATGTAAGAAGTAATACAAAGGAGGAACTTCCTCCCACCACTGTGGAGGAGGGAGACCTGGGAGGACAAGAGGCCAATTATACCTGCCAGGTGGAAAGTCGAGTGAACTTAAGAGTGGGTCTGTCTGTTGGAACCCAGCAGTGGCTGCCTGTTTATGTAAAGGAGAAACAAAAAGGATTCCAATTCTCTTGAACTAAACCAAGCCACTTCACATAACTCTCACAAAAGACCAGCACACAAGGGACTCTCGTGACCAGAGGCTGCAGGAGAATTCCACCAGAATGGAGGGTTCCAACTGGCAGTTGGCTCTATCACTAAAGGTCATAATAATGGAATTTCACTTAGACTTAACCTTTTATAGGTCTTCTGAATCACATTTTACAAAAACAACTTGGCAATTTTGATGAAAACCTCAGACACTTCATTTTTCCTGTAATCCTCCTGCAAACACACACACGTGCACACACACACACTACTGTCAAAACAGCGCCTCGTGCCCACTGCAAGCTTACGCTTAATTTGGGGGCTGGAAGTACTTATGAGGAAGAGACTGCTCCCACCCTCTGGCAAGGCCACCATCCTGCAACCTGGGAACAAATGGATGACAGATGCTGAGCACCCTCCGTCCTGATTCTCTAAGAAATTGCTTTTCACTCTCAACATGTTTTTGTATCTAGTTTTGAGAACATGGGTATATTCACAATGAACATTTCAGTCACTTAAAACTGCGGTCCCTACAGGGCCAGTATTATTAACTATAAGCCCCATGAAAGGTTAATTATTAAATTAATGTTACATTTATGTTTCCTTTATGTTTAGACATAGACATAAGTTCCTTAAATAGCTTTTTATTTTTCTTGGGATTTTTAATTGTCTTACTTTTTCCTTGTTAGTAAAAGAAACATGCCTTTGCCAGCTCCACGTAGTTATCAAACCTCTTCATCATACTAATTCTTGAAGCTTTTTGCTGGGTTCTATTCTTCAGTAACAGAAAGGGGGCTTTGGAGGTCCACGTACGTGCTCTGAGTATGTGTAAATCTAAAACTTTCTGTTTTGTTCACATGCTAACAATTTTCTGGGTATAGAATTCCGGGTTTTAAATTATACTTCCCAGAATTTCTTCTTCTTCGTATCCAGTGTTCCTGTAAAGACGTCTGAGGCCAGTATTTTTGTTCTTTTGAGAATGACTTTTTGTTCTCTCCTGGAAGCTCTTAGGAATTTCTCTTTATGTTTGATGTTCTGAAATATCTTGAGTCTGTTTTTAAGACATGAGTCTTTTATTCTTCATCCTACTTGGAACTTGGAGGGTCTCTTAGACTAGAAATAACTATTCTTTTTTAATTCTGGAAAATGTTTTTCTATCATGCCTTTATTCTTTTAATTTTAATAGAAGTTGTACATTTACATGGTTTAAAAAAGTAAATAGTTCCACAAATCTAACAGCAATGTTAGCAATTTCCTTCCCACTCCCTGGAAGACACAACTTTTGATGTTTTCAGTCTTATAGTATTTGCCCCCGTATTTCTAAATAGCATGCTTAAATTCCTATTTATTGATTTTTTAAATTTTGAATATATTTACTTCAAGCAGTGGACACTAAAGGTTTAGCTCTCTTGCTCTATTCCCACACCCTTAAATATATTTCTTTTCCCTCTCATTCTTCTACTGGAAGGACCATAATTTGGGGGCAAATCAGTATTTTAACATTTATATTATTATGACTATGTAAATACTATCTGAGGCTGTTGCTATATAGCGCATTATAATTTCCTTTCTTTTCTTATGCAATTTTTGTTTTCACTGACATCAACATTATTTTCCATGTGTTTAGTTGTCTATGTACCTAGCACAAATCCATCTCTAAACTCTTCAACAGAAGAAAAAAAATCTTGCCTGAGAAAGAATGAACGATTTTAAAAAGTTGAGACAGTGCGTGTTTAAAATATTCAATAGTCTTTATTTTATCCTAGCAGCATGTTGATAGTTTTGCTGAGGATACAGAATTCTAAGTTGGAAATCATTTTCAATGAGAATGTTGAAGGTCTTGCTCTATTATCCTGTAGCTTTCAGCATTGTTGTTGAGGAGGCTAATGCAGAACTAATTGTAGACTTTTTGTATGTGACCTATTCTTTCTCCCTGGGAGCTTTAGTAAGGTCTTCTTTGTCCCCAGTGTTTTGAAGCTTCTCGCTGATGTGTTTTGTTTTCATTCATTATGCTGGCACTTGGTGAATCTCTCAGTCTAGAAATTCATGTCCTTTGTGTTCAGGAAATTTTTTTAAATTGCTTCTTTGGCAAATTGCTCCCCTCCATTTTCTGTTTTCTCTGTTTTTGGAAGTTCTATTATTTATACTTCCTGCTTTGTCTAATTTTCTTACTTTTTAGCTTCTATTTTCCATTTCTTTGTTTTAATTGTTTTCATCATTAGGAAATTTCCTCAACTTTCTTTCTAGGTTTCTACTAAATTTTTCATTTCTGCTTTTGTATTTTTAAATTCCAAGATCATTTTTGTTTTCTAAATGTTCCTTTCTACAAGAATATTCCCTTTTCAGCCTTACTGAGGTATAATTAATATATAACTGTCCACATTTAAAGTATATAATTTCATAAGCTTTTACATATGTATATACCTATGAAACCACCCCATAATCAGTGTGAAAAGAATATCCATTATCCCCAAAAGTTTTCTTACACTTTTTTGTAATCCCTCCCACTCTGCCATCCCTGTGTGTTCTCATCCCATCTCAGATAACCAGTAATCTGCTGTCTGTTACTGTAGATCAGTTTGTATTCTTATCAAGCTTTATATTATTACATAAATGGAATCAAATAGTATATACTCTTTTTGTTTGGCTTCTTTCACTCATCCTAATGATTTTAAGATTCATCCATGTTCTATGCATAAATATTTCATTCTTTTTCATTTCTACATCATATTCCATTGTATATTGTGTATAGCACAATTTGTTTAATCCATTCACCCAATGTTGATTGACATTTGGGTTGTTTCCAGTTTGGGGTTATTACAAATCTGCCATGACCATTCATGTACATGACTTTGTGTGGACATATGCTTTCATGTCTCTTGTGTAAATACTAAGAGTCGAATGATTATGTCACATGATGGGTGTGTGTTTAACTTTTTAAGAAATTACCTATATTAATTATCTAATGATGTGTAACCAATTACCCCCAAAATTACCAGCTTAAAACAACCCACATTTATTACTTCAGGGTTTCTGTGGGTCAGGAGTCCAGGCATAGTTTAGTTGAGTACTATCAGGTGTTGGCCAGCTCTGAGGATTCATGTGAAGACTCAGCTGAGCAGGGATTTGCTTCCAAACTTACTCATGTGGTTGTTGGCAGGATTCAGCTCCTGGAGGGCTGTTGGGCTGAGAGCCTCAGTCCTTCAGTGTCTGTTGGCTGGAGATGGCCCTCACTTCCTTGCCATGTGGGACTCTCCAATATGGTGACTTGCTTCAACAAAGCCAGGAAAAAAGAGAGCCTGTTAACATGATACAAGCCACAATCTTGTGTAACCTAGTTATGGAGATGACATCTGTTCAATGTTGTATTATATCAGTTAGAATAAGGTTACTCAAGAAGAGTGGATTACACAAAGGCATGAATACTAGGAGGTGGGGAGGCCAGGAGGCAGTCACTGGGAGCCATCTCAAAAGATGCCCACCACACTGCCAAATAGTTTTCCAAAGTGCTTGTGTCATTTTACATTCCCATCAGAAGCTTTTCAGAGTTCCAGTTGCTCCTATCCTCACCAACATTGTAAGTCATCAGACTATTTTATTTTAGTCATTCTAAAAAGTGTGTAATGGTATCTAATAGGGATTTCAACACATTTAACTGCCATGTGAGTTGTATTTAACTCATGCTAGTTTTGATCCAGGGGCCTGATGAAGCATATGTAACTCACACGTCTCTTCACCTTGGAACCCGTGTGAACTATTTTTCAAGTTGCACATAACTCACGTACAGAAAACAATAAAAAATAACAATTTTTCATTAAATTAGAAAGTATCATTTTGTTTTTGAAGTTTTTATTCTATTTTCATAATAAAACACCATGACCCCAAGGGAAAAATTTGTTTTTTCCTAGTGGGGCAGTCAATGTGTTAACCTGCATTTCCCTAAGGACTACTGATATCGAACATCTTTTTATGTGATTATTTTCTGTCTGTATATTTTCTTTGGTGAAGTGTCTGTTTAAATCCTTTGCCCATTGTAAAAAAATGTGGGTGGGTTGTTTGAATATCATCACATTTTGAGACTGCTTTATGTATTTGGGAGACAAGCCTTCTCACCAGATATGAATTTGTGAATAATCTCTCCAAGTCTATGGCTTGTCTATTTATTTTTTCAACATCTTTCAAAGAAAAGAAGTTCTTAACTTTAATACCATACAAATGATCGATTTTTTTCTTGTATGTATTGTGCTTTTGATGCCATAGCTGAGAAATCTTTGTCTGACTCAAGCTCACAAAGATTTTCTCTACATTTTCTTCATTTATAGTTTTAGGTTTTACATTTAGGTCTGTGATCCAACATGAACTAATAATCAAGGTTCACTATTTTTTTGCATATATACATTTGTTGCTCCAGTGACATTTGTTGAAAAAGCTATCGTTTTCCCTTTGAATTGCCTTGGCCTCTTTGTCAAAAATCAATTGCCCTTATATATGTGAATCTATGTCTGGACTCTCTACTCCCTTCCATTAATCTGCTTATCTATTTTTACACCAATAACCATGCTGCTCAATTACTGCAGCTATATAATGTCTTAAAATCAGGTAGTGAAAATCCTCTAAATTTGTTCTTTTTTTTCCCCAAAATTGTTTTGGCTATAATAGGTCCTTTGCACTTCACTACAAATTTTAGAAATAGCTTGTAAAATTTCTACAAAACAGTCTGCTGAAATTCTGATTGTTTTTGTTTTAAATTTATATGTCAGTTTGGGGAGAATTGTCACCTTAAAATATTGAGTCTTCTGATCATGAACATGGCATATCTCTTCCTTGATTAAGATCTTCTTTAATTTTTCTCTGCGTTGTTTTGTAGTTTTCAGTGGAAAGGTCTTACGCACCTATCTTAGTCCATTTGTGTTGCTGTAAGGGAATGCCTGAAGCTGGGCAATTTATAAAGAAAAGAATTTTATTTGGCCCATGGTTCTGCAGGCTGTACAAGAAGCATGGAGCCAGCATCTGCTTCTGGTGAGGGCTTCAGAGAGCTTCCATTCATGGTGGAAGGTGAAGGGGAGTCGTGTGTACAGAGATCACATGGTGAGAGAGGAAGCAAGAGAGAGAGGATGAGGTGCCATCATTATCACCCAAAGTCCACAGTTTACATTAGGATTCACCTTTGTACATTCTATGGGCTTTGACGTATGTATGATGACTTGTACTCACCATGATAAAATCATATGGAGTAGTTTCACTGTCCTAAAAATCCTCTGTTCTCCTCTATTCATCTCTTCCTCCCTCAAATACTGGCAACCATTGATCTTTTTACTGTCTCCATAGTTTTGTTTTTTCCAGAATGTCATATATTTGAAATCATGAGTACATACCCTTTTCAAATGAGCTTCCGTCACTTGGTAATATGCATTTTCGATTCTTTCATGTCTTTCCTTGGCTTGATAACTCATTTCCTTTTAGTGTTGAATAGTGTTCCATTGTACAGATGTACCACAGTTTGTTTATCCATTCATCTACTGAAGAACATCTTGGTTGCTTCTAAGTTTTGGCAATTACTAATGAAGCTGCTATAAATGTGTGTGCAGGTTTTTGTGTGGACATAGGTTTAAAATCATTTGCATATATACCTAAAAGTAAAATTACTGAATTGTACAGTAAGAATGTTGTTTCTTTATAAGAAACTGCCAGATTGTTTTCCAAAGTGGCTGTACCATTCATTTCTACCAGCAATGTGTGAGAGTTCATGTTGCTTTGTATCTTTGACATTATTTGGTGTTGTCAGTGCTTTGGATTTTGGCCACTCTGATAAGCTTGTGGTGGCATTTTCTTCTTGTTTTAAGCATTCTGTTTTTCCCACAAAGTTTAATGTTATCAGGAATGGCTGATGGATTTTATTAAATATTTTTTCTACATCCATTGATATGGTCATGTGATTTTTCTTTTGTAGTTTGCCAATAAGATGAATTACATTGATTTTTTTTAATGTTAAATCAACCTTGCATTTCTGGGTCAAACCTCCCTTGGTAATGATGTATTATCATTTTTATTTACTGTTAAATTCAGCTTGCTAAATTTTATTAAGAATTTTTGCATCTATGCTCATGAAAAATATTTGTTTGTAGTTTAATTTTCTTTTAAAGCCTTTGTCTGATTTTGGCATCAGGGTAATTCTGGCATCATAGAATGAGTTAGGAAGTATTCTCTCTCTTCAATTTCCTGGAAGAGTTTGTGCAGAGTTGGTATTGCTTGCCTAAATGTATGGTAGAATTCACTAGTGAAGCCATGTGGGGCTAGAGTTTTCTTTTAGGGAAGGTTTTTACTTACTGATTCAATTTCTTTAACAGATATAGGCCTATTCAGATCATCTATTTTTCTTTTTATTGCAACATAATATTCATAACACAAAATTCACCATTTTAAGTGTACAATTCAGTGGCATTAAGTACATTCACAATGTTCTATAACCATCACCCCTATTTTCAGAATGATTTCAATCATTCCAAACAGAAGCTCTATACTCATTAAACAAAAACTCCCCCTTTCTCCTTCCTTCCAGCCCCTGGTGACCTCTATTCTTCTCTATGAATTTGCCTATTCTGGGCACCTCATATAATTGGAATCATGCAATATTTGTCCTTTTGTGTATGGCTTATTCACTTAGCATGAGATTTTCAAGGTTCATATATGTTCTGGCATGTATTAGAATTTATGCCTTTTTATAGCTATTTCTTTTTGAATTAGCTTTGGTAGCTTGTGTCTTTCAAGGAATTTGTCTAAGTTGTTGAATTTATTGGCATAAAATTTTTTATAATATTTTCTAATCTCCTTTGTAACATCTGTAGAATTTGTAATAATGTCACCTCTTTCATTCCTGATGTTGGTAGTTTGTATCTTCTCTCTTTTTTTGCCTGATCTTTCTGGCAAGAAGCTTATCAATATTATTGATTTTGTTCAACAAAAACTTTTGGTTTTATTGATTTTTTTCTATTGTTTTCCTGGTTTCTATTTCCTTTATTTATATCCTAACCTTTATTGTTTCCTTTCTTCTGCCTTATTAGAGCTTAATAGTCTAATTTGCTCTTTTTCTTATTTCTTAAGGTAGAACCTAAAGTAATTTATATAGTACTTTTTTTTTTCTAATAGAATCCTTTAGTACTATGTATTTCCCTCTGCATACTGTTTTAGCTTCATCCCACAAATTTTGGTAAGTGGAATATTCACTTGAATTAAGTTCTCTTTTGATTTTTCTTTTATTGTTATTGTTGTTTTGTGTTTTTGCTTTTGTTTCTCACTGTTGCCCAAGCTGGAGTGCAGTGGCCACATCATAGCTTACTGCAACCTCAAACTCCTGGGCTCAAGTGATCCTCCTGCATCAGCCTCCCAAATAGCTGGGAATACAGGTATGTTCCACCATGCCTGGCTAATTTTTCTATTTTTTTGTAGAGATGGGGTCTCGCTATTGCCCAGGCTGGTCTTGAACTTCTGGGCTCAAGCGACTCTCCTACCTTGGCCTCCCAAAGTGCTAGGATTACAGGAGTGAGCCACCACACCCTACTTTGAGTTAGTTTTTTAAAAAGATAAACAAAATTGACAAATTTAGCTAGTTGAACCAAGAGAAAAAGAGAAAAGAGTCAAATGAATAAAAACAGAAATGAAAGAAGAGACATTATAACTGACACCACAGAAATACAAAGGATCATAAGAGAATATTGTGAACAATTACATGCCAAATGGATAGCATAGAAGAAATGGATAAATCCCTAGACATATACAACCTACCAATATGAATCATGAAGATAGAAAATCTGAACAGACCAATAATGAGAGGAGATTAAAGAAGTAATAAAAAGTCTCTCTATACACAACTAATGGGGAGCTGTGTGCACTGTCTGGGGGATGGACACGCTTGAAGCTCTCACTTGGGTGGGGCGAAGGTGATATATGTAACCTAAACATTTGTACCCCCGTAATATGCTGAAATAAAAAAAAATACTAAAAAAAAAAAGTCTCTCAACAAAGAAAAGCCCAGGACCTGATGGCTTCACTGCTGAATTCTACCAAACAGTTGATAAATAACCAATGTCAATTCTCCACAAACTATTGCAGACAACATACTTTGATTTAAATTCTTATACATTTATAGAATTTTTTGTTTTGTTTTGTTTTTGTTTTTTACTGCTGGAATATAGTCTATTTTTGAAAAGGTTTCATATGCACTGCAAAAGAATGTTTTCTTCTGTTGTTAGGTAGGGTCTTCTATAAACGTCAATTAGATCATGTTGTTGAAGGTATTGTGCAAGTCTTCTATATCCTTACTGATTTTCTATCTACTTGTTCTACAAATTATTAAGAATAGGATGTTGAAATCTCTAACTACGATTTGGATTGTCCATTTCTCCTTACAGTTCTATTCACTCTTGTTTTGTGTATTTTGAAGCTCTGCTGTGATGTGCATAAATGTTCAGGCTTGTTTTGTATGTTCTTTCCTCCTCTATCATTATGAAATTACCCTCTTTATCTCTGCTAATATTATTTGCTCTGAAATTTAATTTATCTGTTAACACCTCCTGTTTTCTTTGAACTGGTGTTAGAATAGTATATCTTTTTTTTCATCTATTTTTCAGCTATTATGCCTTTTTCAACTTTTACTTTTAACCTTTTTTGTATCTTTATATTTTAATGGGCTTTTTGGAGGGCATCCTGGGAGGTCTACCTACCTCTTATCTAGATTTTCAACCAGTCTTCCTCTTTTCAGCCTCACCTATTCCCTTCGCTCAGAGTTAACTGATGCTTCCAACTCCCGAGTCTTTTTAGGGCCCTTCAGTTTCTGGATTTTCCTCAGAGCCAGTGAAGACTTCAGGTTTCTTGGACCTATTAACAATCACTCACCCATCAGCTTCCCAGCTTCCAAATGGATTGCTTTAGTCTCCTCTCCTGTTCTCTTTGTCCTTATAGGTTTATCCTCATAGTCAATTTGGTGAAATTTTAAGAGGGAGCAGCAGTAAATTCAGGTGTTGTCTCTGCCAGGATAAACCAAAAAATAGATCTCTTTCTATCTCCATTTCTCAGTGGATAATGTCTTCCCATTTTCTATCTCTGAGATTGTTAGTTGGGTGTTGCCCCCTCTTGGAGTAATCCTTCAGGTCTCTTATATTTTCTCTCGTATTTGTAATCTCTTTGTCTTTGTATTTCACATCTGGAAGGTCTTCTTAAGTTTATCTTTTAGCTTTTTTACTTAATTTTTAGCTTCAAGAACTCCTTCTTAGCCTCTTTTCATAACATCCACTTCTGATTTTGTGGGTTAAAATCTCTCCAAACCTCTCTGAGGATATTAATTAGATTTGTCAAGGTCTCTCTGTTCCTTGTATTATCCTTGTTTCCCTATGGGGTCAGCTATTCTGTTTAATATTCTTAGTCATCTTCTTTCACATGGCTGACTTTTCCCATATGTTTGCTGATCCTTTGTCCTCCGTTCATATTTGAGGATGAAGGATCACATTGCCAGTAGCTGACATGTCATGGCTCTTCAGCGGTCCTTCCCTTGAGTTAAAAAAAAAAAAAAAGCTTGAATGGGACCTCATGTGTTGGGTAGAGATTTGTGTGCCAGCAGACATTTTAATGGTTTGGGGACCATCCTTTGATGTTAGAATAGGAGCACAGCAACACATTCACTAGAACCTTGGATTTGCTTGGTCAGGTGTCTTTAGAGAACAGCCTTCTGGTCTGTTAATTTGTTTACCTGGGGGTAAATTTCTGATTTTCAGGCTCTTCTTGTGAAGTGGGGAGGGGATCAGAGAAGGGACTGATGGGCGCAAGTGTTTTGTTGACAAACCTTTAATGAGATATCCTGTCTGATGCCCTCCTTCACTCCCAGCCCTGACCCACAGCCTCTCCGCGTCTAGTCTGGAGGATTGGCCCCTGCTGTGGCCCCACTGCTCTTGCCTCTAGAGCTGGCGCACCTGCCCTTAGCACTTCCCATCTGTTACCTGTGCCCTCTGCTTTCCATCTCCCTGTATCCATGTTAATGCCTTGCTTGCAAATAACCCCTTCTCCAACCCTCCTTCCTGTTTTAGGAGATTATTTCATTCTATATTTCTTTATTGGGATTTGGAAGGAAAAAGTCCATGTGCAAAATCCACCATCTTAAACCACAAGTCTGTTTTCCCCTAGTTTTATGAGCCCTTAAGCTTCTGCAGAATAAACACATAATTGGCTTTTTCTTAACTTAGAGAAATGTCCAAGTAGGAGTCAACAGGCTTTCCAAGTTCTTGAGCCAGCTGGTGCCATGTGCCTGTGAAGCAGAGACTTTTTGTCCCCTAGTTTATGGGGGTAATATAGTCACCTGGGATGGATCTAAGGCCAAATTTGCTGTAGCAAGATCTGTGACTCCAAAGGATTACAAACACTGAATTATTGCAGTGTGGACCCAATAAGCAACCCAAAGCTGCATCATGGCATTAAACTGAGTTAGAGCCCGTGCGTATTGCTCCTTGGGTGATTCTATCCTGCGAATGATCCATCATGGGAGGCCTGGTCCTGGAGACGGACAGCTGCAATACACATCCGAGAGACCTGTTGCTCTGTGCGTGCGGCTCCAACCCGTCATCCCGGTGCCGCCGTCTTGCCGATGCCAGAGAGTCCCCACAGGTGATGCATCACACATCGAGGAGATGGCCCCCGGAGGAAAGGAAGGATCTGCGAGAAAACTCTGTAATAATTATTGGAGGAAAGACAGCTACCATGCTGCGTATAAAAAGTCTTTTTTCCCCTGCTGTCAACTGAGAGAGAATATAGATACTTTTGCTTCTCCCAAGTTATTTCTTCTGCTTCTGTATAATATGTTCAAAGGTAACTAAGAATAATTCTTCAGATTCGCCCTCCAATTAAACAAATAATTCCCTATTCCCCGAGTATCTCTGAGCCTCCACAGATTCAAAGACAGATAAGCATTAAACTGTCACAACTTCCTGAACATGGTGCTTTCAAATTTCCTGTTTCACAATTACTAAGATGTAATTTGAAGTGCAAAAATATCTGTCAGGGAGAATATTAAACAACTCCACACCTTCAGCCATTCTGTCTTTAGCTATTTACAGATATGTTTTAAAAGCACACCATTTAAATATGAACAGCAACTTCCTGTTAAACTTTGGATGTAGCAACCAACAAGAAATATGGCCCCCGGTGGTGAGAGAGGAAAAAATAGTTTCTGTATACAAAGCCCTAACACAATAAACAAGCAGAAGCACTTCCTGATAAACAGCACCAAGCAAACATTCAGATCCTTGCCTCTGCTGTATTCAAAATATTTTTACTAGACCAAGTGCAAAGTATTATTATCATTAATATTAAGTTTATCCTTCTTGGAACTGACCCAGGCTCCAGTTCTACAGGAAGGTCTGGTAGGAGCCAAGGGTATGGACGTTTATCATGGCAGATACTTTGGTTTTAATTCCCTTCATATAAATGCTGCAAAGCTGTGCATGGATATGAACGTTACTGTGCTTGATGGAACCCACGCCCAACAGCCCCAGGACCGCAGCAGCCGCCCCGCCAAACTATCAAAACGGAAATTCCAGAGCAGTAAACAGGCCAAACTCAGATCCAGCTACGGTCCCTGTAGGCATGCCGGGGAAGAAAAGCAAGGACAAGGCAGAGAGAGATGGGTGCCCACAGTTCCCTCCAGGTGGGGACTCGGCCAGGGCACGGATGTAGACCCCCTTCAAAAAGGGGCCGGACTCGGGGCTTCTGTTCTCTTTGTTCCCCAAAGCGAAAGTCCAGTCTGAGTGTTCCCTTTGTTTAAATCAACACACACACACATACACAAACACACTCACACACACACTGCTGTTCACTGACATATCACATATAGCCAAAAAAATGCACATATTGTATATGCGCAGTTTCATGGATTTTCATAAACCGAGCCCACTTGTGTAAGCCACAGAGCATTAGCATCCCCCAAGAGGCATCCCTGTGTCCCCCTGCCATCAGTATCTGCCCCCATCCCCACCCTCCAGGGCAACCACCATCGGAACAGGAACCGGAACCCAGAAATTAAATGCAGTAAGTTAAGTGCAACTTTGTGCCAACGTATTCGAATTGAGGCTGCAAAACCCGCATGTGACACGGAGTGACTTCCCCAGAGATCCTTTCAGCACCCCGCAGGGCCAGGGGAAGGCACTGTGGCAGAGGCAGGAGAGGAGTGAGGAAGGGAAGTGCTCAAATGGAGAAGTGTGGGAGAAGGCAGAGTCCCCGTGAGATGTCAAGGCCCTGAAAGAAAGGAGACCCTGGTCAGAGGGGCTGGGTTTGGGGAGGGCACAGCAGTACCAGCAACAGCCACAGAGTTACCTCTGCCATGTGCTGCCCGCCACACGGGCTCAGCCATGCAGCTGGGTAGGCAGCAGGGTGTCTTTGTTGGAAGTCCCCATCACTGTCTGTAGGAGCTGGGCTTGGAAGCTCTGACTAGGTCCTATCTCCCCCCGAGGTGCTAAGCAACTCCCCAGGCTGGCCACTGAGGATCTGGGTCACAAAGGCCACTATCCTGCCCCTGAGAAGCTCATAGTCAGGTTAGGAAGTCAACTGGGTAATTGGGGTGAGTGCCACACAGCAAGGTGCAGCACACTCTACAAGTTTGTTGATAGAACCAATACACGAATGAATGAATGAACGAACGCACAGAACTCCTCTTGAGTCCTGCCAGTGGTGTCGTTGAAAGCGAGCCTGCCAGCAAGCTGGGCAGACCTGTGGGACAGGGGCCCCCTCGGGAGCCCTTCCACGAGGACGCATGCTGAGCTGAGAGTAGGCACCAGGAGGGGTTGTGGCCCAGGCCATCCTCCCGAGCCCGTGGGGTGCTCTGCTGCCAGAGAGTCCTGTGGGCTGTGGCTTAAACAACAAGGACGTTTTGTTATCTCACACGCGCACAAAGCAGGAAGTCAGTAGGCAGATAGTCCCCAGGCAAGCACAGTGCCCAGCAATGTTGCCAGGGCCTCTCCTCTATCCTTTCACTCCGTCCCTTCAGCTGTCGGTGCCTCCTCCCTCCATGGCTGTCACAACACAGCTGCCCGGGTTCTGTGCATCCTGCCTTCAAACTGCTCCTCGCCTTTTAACAAGGAGGGAAAAGCAAACAACCCCTTGTGTCTCATTGGCCAAAATGTGGTCACCTGGCCTGCAGGGTGCTGAGATAGGGCGTCTCTGGCCACTGGAAGTTGCTGGAAGCCTCTCTCTACAGAGCTCTGCGGGTGCAAGGGACATGATTAGACGCTGTCAACACATCTGAAAGCACTGTGTGCACTGCCCTGGTGTCTCCAAGACCCAGTGTGGACCATTCAGTAAAGCAACCAGGAGCACAAGGTCCGGGACTTGCTGGGTGACCTCAGGCAGCTCCTGCGAGATTTTGACCTTCACTCTGTTCCAGTGACATATCTGTACAACAGAACCAGGAAGTCCTTCCCAGCCATGAAAGTTGAGGCTCCCTCCATATTTCTGTCCCATCCCCCAGGTGAGATGCCCCGGCAGAATTGTGTTAGCTTGTTTCACAAATGAAAAGCTTGGGAGGAAAATAGGATTTTTCTAAGCAGCTAGCTTATGTGTTAGACACAGCGTTGCTGTGTAGTCTGAAAATCATGTTAGCGATGACACGCAAGTAAGAACGGCTCTGTACAAGGATGATTGTACTGTGGGTCGAATTGCATCCCCTACAAAAGACATGTTGAAGTCCAAACCGCAGTACCTGTGCGTGGGACCTTATTTGGAAATGGGGTCTTTGCAGATGGAGTCAAGTTCAGATGACATCATACTGAATTAATGTGGGCCCTAGCCCAGTGTGACTGGCGTCTTATGAGAAGAGGAGAGAACAGAGCCACACACGGGGAGAATGCCGTGTGATGTTGGAGGAAGAGAAGGAAGTACTGCAGCCACAAGCCAAGGAAACTGAAAAAGGCAAGGAACATTCTTCTCCAGAGGCTTTGGAGGGAGCACAGCCCTGCGGACACCTCAATTTTGGACTTCCAGCCTCAAGAACTGCGAAACAATCCATTTCTGTCATTGCTGGCCACCTGGTTTGCGGTACTTTGTTACAACAGCCCTAGGAAATGAACACAGATAACAATATTTTAAAAATCCAGGCCTTAGCAGGGACACTGAAGGGTGTCTGTGTCCTTCTGTCAGCTCTGGGCATCAGGTAGGGAAGCAATCCAGTGAAATCCGCTGTTACCCAAGGCCACAGTCACCAACAACTGTCAGGGAGCAGCAGTAGCATGTGGGAGTTAAGAGCGTGGACTCTGGACCTTGAATTCAAACCTCTTCTCTGCTCCTTCCTGGCTGTGTGACCTTGGGCAAATTACTTAACCTCTCTGTGCCTCAATAGCCTCATCTGTAGAAAGGAGATAAAATCTGGTGGTAAATGAGTTAACAGATGTAAAATGCCCAGAATAATATCTGGTGCAGAGTAAATGCTAGCTAAGAACGAAGATCATTATGTTCTTAAGTGTCTCATCCATCCCTTGTTTACAGCATGGCTGCTGCGGGTCACCTAATGGCCTGTATTGAAGCAAAGCGGGGTGGACACAGGGCCCAAAGGATCTGGCCAGTACCTGGAGTTATGCAAGGTCAGGAGTTGAAGCCAGGCAGGAAGAGCCACCAGCGACGTGTGAACAGAGTAAGGACCAGACACATAACGTGCTGGAAATGCCGGCAGGCAGACTGGAGCTCAGACGCCAGAGGACAAAACAGCTGCTACAAGTCCTGGCAGTGGGACTCAGAGGCTTACGAAGGTGACATGGGAGCATGCCTGATGACAGAGGCGGCCCTTGGAGGAGGCGGGGGCCTCAGGAGACCCACAAGTAGTGGGTGGGGAGGGCACCACGGCCCACTAGGTGCCTGTGCAGGACATCGGACAGGGAGTGGACACCAGGAGGGTGGAGACACTGTCTGAGGCCACACGGCTAGGGAGGGCAAGCAGGGACTGGAGAGCTGGGCAATGGCTGGCAGGCACGCCCTGCTGGGCAGTCAGACCCGCGAAGGCCGCTGTGGGTGCCCCATCTCCCCTGCCTCTGCGCTCAGCTGGATGTAGCCGGAGTCTCCCAGCGGCACAGTGGCCACAGCCCTGCTGAGACAGCCAGCTTGCTCCTCCGAGGGCATCTGGAGCTGTCCCCAGTCTCAGTTTCCTGCCCTGAGCAAGCAGGAAAGGGAAAGCAAACGTGCCTTTGGCCCAAAGTGCAAATCTGAGAAGTTAAGCAAGTAATAGCTAATTCGTGAAGACACACACGGCTTTGTGGTGGTTGCAGTAAGACAGACCCAGCAAACCCCTGGCAGCCTCTTATACCTCAAAGTAATGCAAAAATACTTTCTAAATACTTTAGGAAGCAAATGGTAAAGGCCAAATACAAAACAATACAAAACCTGCAGGAGGAGGTCCCCACCCGGGATCCCAGATGCCATGCCCTCTGGGACACGGTTCTGCGGTTCTTAACCTTGTTTCCATTTTTAAAAACAATCTACTCACCATCATAATCCATGCTATATGCTTATATCGTTACTGCTTCACGTGTCCCCTCTAGACAGTATCTAGTGATTCTGCCTACTAAAAAATGAGAATTTCACTCATTTACCCTAACCCCACCTCCTCCAAATCACGATTTTTAGTTCTCACGTTTGTTAGATCTACAACTATAAATACGGACCTGAACACTCCCTGCCTTTCCACCCGCTTGAGACAGTGCTGACTCTTCCGCAGACCGTGGCGGCCGCCGCAGCCCCGTGCTTTAGGCCTGTTCCCCTCCCTGCCTCCGTCCGCTGGGTTTTCCTCTTACAGCACCAAGTGATACTCTGTTTGATGACCGCAATTAAGTTTTCTGTTCTCTGTTAAGTTTTATCTACCTGTCGAAAACAAGTAAATGACATTTGCAGTTTTACAACTCCGCAAGGACTCCTCATCGCACTCAAGTGGTTTCCTTCTCAGCAGGGCTGATGGCTTTCCCAGGGCCACACAGAGGAGAATGATCTAGCATTAAGGTGGAACAGATTCCTTCTCTCATAAACCTTCCTCTTGCTTAAAACCACGACACATTTTTAGTTTGTTCATGATTAGACCATGGCTTTTGTAGACAACTTTTGGGTTTTTTTCTCCCCTAAATGTTAGAATTGCCTTACTTTTTTCTTGTTGACAAAGAATATCTGCCTCCTGATTCTCAAGCTTTTTGATCTTGCCATCTGTGCTGTTTATTTATCTGTTGGCATATCTCCTAACATGTCATTCTATGCTCCCATCTGTACTGCCAGGGCTGGAAGCCTGTGAACTACATTTCCCACCTTACCTTGCCAGCAAGTTTCTGCCAATGAGAGGCACTGGGGGCTGGAAGGCTGGAGTATGGGAGAAAGCATTTCCCCTCCTTCTGGCTCCAGGGTAGCAGCTAGCAACTGTGGGTGATTGCAATCCGTAGGTTGGTAGTGGACATCACAGTAGTGATGGAGCTGTTGGTTTCCAGGCTTTGTAGCAGCAGTCAGAGGGCTTAATGCTGGCTTTTGGATGAGTAGAAAACAAGCTCTGGGTAACTCCACTTTCCATTTCATTCCTCTAGTCTAAGGGAGTTAGTGGCCTCCTGTAGCTGCTGATCTCTGGGTGTTATGGACTGAATGTTTGTGTCCTTCCAGATTCATATGTTGAAGCCTTAAACTCCAATGTGACTGTATTTAGAGATAGGACCTTTAGAGGTAATTAAGGTTAAATAAGGCCATAAGGATGGGGGCCCGAATCTGGTGGAACTGGTGTCCTGATAGGAAGCGAGCAGAGATCATGCTCTCTGAGTGAGTACACACAGAGGGAAGGTCGTGAAAGGACACAGCGAGAAAGCAGCTGTCAGACAGGAAGAGGGTTCTCACCTCAACTAACTCTAATAGCACCTTGACCTTGAACTTCTAGTGTCTGGAACTGTGAGAAGATAAATTTCCGTTGTTTAAGCCACCCAGTCTCTGCTAATTTATCATGACAGCTCAAGCAGACACACACACTGGGCAACATCACCTTCTTCTTTTTGCTCCTCTGTCCTTTCAGTACTTTTTTCCCCCTCTTAACATTTCAGTTTTGTGAATTTCTACTGACGTTTCTTGAAGCTCACTGATTCTTTCCTCAGCTATGTCCAGTTTGTTGATGAGCCCATCAAAGGGCTTCCTCATTTCTGTTATGGCATTTTTCATTTCTAGCATTGCCTTATGCCTCTTTCTTAGAGCTTCCATCTCGCTACTTACATCGTCCATCTGTTGTTGCATGCTTTTCCCTTTTCCACTGGTGCTCTCAGCATACTAATCTTAGTTGTTTTAAATTCCTAATCTGATAATTCCAGTATCCCTACCATATCTGAGTCTGGTTCTGTTGCTTGCTCTTTCTCTTCGACTATGTCTTTTGTCTTTTAGAGTGTCTTGTAATTTTCGTTGAAAGCCAGACATAATGTGGTGGGAGATAAAAGGACCTGAGATAAACAGGCCTCTAGTGTGAGGTTTTCTGTTTATCTGGCCAGGGGTTAGGCTATGTTTATTACTTACTATAGCTACAGGGATCAGAGCCTGAAATTTCCTCTTGTTTTTGTTTCCTTTGTTGTCTTTGGGTTTCCCTATGGAATTCTTACATAAGGTCTGAGGTATGTGGTTCTTTTGGATAAATTCCCTTTTTTATACAGGAGTCCTATTGATGTGGGGTGAGGGAAAGTGGTCTGTATTAATAATTCCAAGGTAGATCTCTGACTTTTAGTGAGCCTGTGTCTCTGGTCTGTGACCTTTGTAAGTGCTTCTCAGTTTAGTTTTGCTTGTTTCCCCAATTAGGGGAGACAGAAAGGCTAGATTGTAGTGGAATTGGGTATTTTCCTCTCTTGCGGTCCATTATGCCCTAGTAAAACTGTCAGTTAGGCTCTGGCAAAATAATTTCTCCTGAAGGCAGGCCCCGTTCAGAACAGAATGCTCTGGGTGAATTTCAAAATGGCGACTTTTCCAATCTGCTTGCGAGAAGTGCAGGGGACATTTCTCCTATCTTCACTGTGAGATCCTGGTAGGGATCTTGGAGATAAAACTCACAAAAGTATGGACCACTCCCTAATACTCCACCCCCTGGAGTTTTTATCTCTCAAACTTGTACAGTAAGAGTCCTCAGCAATTTGTCCCTTACGGTTCATGTTTTCCAACCCTTGCACTGGTCTCCACAGGGCTCTTTGGTCCTGGGCTTCTGCTCTGGCAAGCTGTGATTCTCTGTACTCACTTGTTTGTCCCTCCACGTTGGGGGCCAAAGTTTTTCCCTGTGACCTCAACTCTCTGATAGATCTAAGACGAGTTGTTGATTTTCAGTTTGCTCAGCTTTTTTCTTATCACGAAGATGTGACCGATGACGTCCAAACTTGTTACATGCCAGACCAGAAACCAGAAATTGCTTTCAATACTTTTTAAAAACAATTTCCTGATTACAAACCCCCTTCTGCTTGAAATATCTGGAGGAGACTTGTTTCCTTGACTGGACACTCTCTGATAAGCCATCCTCCTGCATAGACTCTTCCCTGCCTGGTGACATCCATCTCGGAGCCTTCAGAGTTCACACTCAAATCTGGACCGTCACTCCCTGGGTTGCTATAGCGTTGTCCTCTGGGACTTTTCATCACTGAACTGTTGGGGTAGAGCTACTGTTTCTTGGATCCTGTGTCTTCTTAGTTTTGTTGAAGTACAAGACTAGTTTGTTGAGAAACGCTGTAAGAAAAGCGTATAGAATTTCTGAGTTTTCAGTTGTCTAAAAAATGCATTTGTTAGTCCTAATCTTTTTTTTAAAAATTGCTTTGCAGGGTATAGAATTTAATGTTTAAAATATTTTCTCTCAAATCTTAGAAGGCTTTGCTTCATTGTCTTTTAGAACCCACTGTCCCTGAGGAGATCTGGTTTTTATATCTTTGCAGGCACTAAGTTTTTATTTATTTTTTTCTTTCTGGAAGCTTTAGCATCTTCTTTTTCTTCGTAGTGTTCTCAAATTTCATGTGACTGTGTCTAAATGTGGATATTTTATTATCGATCCAGAGTGGTACTTGGTAGGCCTTTCCTGTCTGAGGACTTCCATCCTTTGCCTTTGAGAAAATATCTTTTATTATATCTTAGGTTATTTCCTTCCCCTGTAGTCTCTGCTTGCCCTGGCACTGTAGTAGTCAAGTGTTGGCTATCCTGGATTGACTTACTATGACTCTTTTTCTCTCATGTTTTCAGTTTCTTTCTCATTTTCATTCTACAATCTGGAAAGCTTTGCAACTTTATTTTATTGACAATTTTTGAATTTTTACTTAATTTACTAAATTTTTTATTTAAACAATCATATTTTTAATTTCTAAGATTCCTTCTTTATTATCTAATTGTATCTTTTTCATAGCATCCAGTTTTTGTTCAACAGAGTCAGAAACTTCTCATATATATCTCTTTGTAGCTATTAGTTAAAATTTTGAGGAATTCTCTTCTGATCCCCAAATTATTTCTTTTTCCCATGGGGTTGGTTGTTTTCATATTTTATATTTCTCTCTTGCCACTGGTCTTTCTTATGTGTCTGGTGACCCTTGGTCCTCTCCTTTCACATTTGAGAGAGAAGCACCAGCCTGGCTGCTCTCGGTGCCTGGTGTGCTGCTTATCTGTGGTTATGGTAGGTCTGCATCCCCGGGAGGCCTCTCCCTTGACTGGGAGGGCAACAGGGAACACTGTGTAAGGTTAGGACTCATGGCCCCAAAGCTGATTTTGGGATAAGCCATTGAAAACATAGCTGGTACATGCTAAGTGAGGCAGGCCTTATTCTAGACCGGTGGGTCTCCATGCTGGCTGGATCTGGTAAACTTAAAGGAATCCTGATACCCAGACCATATGTAGAACCAACTATGACATCTCTGGGGGATGAGAGTCCAGGCATCAGTATCTTTCAAAGTTCCCCTGGGAACTTATTAGAAATACAAATTCTTAGGCCTACCCTAGAACTTCTGAATCAGAAATTCTGCAGGTTGGGCCCATCCATCCTTGTTTTAACAAGTCCTCCAGGAGATTCCAGGTGCTGCTGCTGCTGCTGGTGATCCAGGAATACATTTTGGGCACCAGTGCTTTAGAGCAGCTGTCCCCAACCTTTTTGGCACCAGGGACCAGTTTCATGGAAGACAATTTTTCCATGGACTGGTGGTGGGGGGGATGGTTTGGGGATGATTCAAGCACATTACATTTATTGTATATTTTATTTCTATTATTATTACATTGTAATATATAATGAAATAATTATACAACTCACCATAATACAGAATTAGTGGCAGCCCTGAGCTTGTTGTCCTGCAACTAAATGGCCCCATCTGGGGGTGATGGGAGAACAGTGACACCCAAAGTATATTGCTCATGTCCAGTCTACTCCATAATCTCATTTTGGTTGTTGTCACTGCAGAAAACCCTGCTTTACAAACATAGGATGCTGGAAATAGAAGCAGGCTTTTCAGTGCTTTTGTGGCAATCTCAGGATATTCCACCTTGACTTTAATGCAGAACATACGGAGATTTGAAGTTGTCTCAAACATGCTTTTAAGGCCACTGCCATTTGTGATCTCAAGTAGTTGATCCTTTTTTAGCACAAAGTCAATTCACCTGGCTTATTCATAAATGGGTGGCAGATCCATTCCTTCCCAGTTTGGGGGTCTTTTGTGGTTGGGAAGTAATGCTCAAACTCTTTTGAAAGCTGAGATAAGTGATCATGCACCAGCTGGAAGAAAGAAGGCCCTGACTCAGTCTCTTTCAAAATCTCTGCTAATGTTTGAAACGTCAAAAATCCCCATGTTCACTTGTCACCCCTATAATTCCAGTTTTGCTTTGAATGCAGCCATTTTATCTGCCAACTTGAACACAGTTGTCGTTCTCCCCTGAAGATTGACTTCGTTGAGCAGGTTGTATATGTCACAAAAGTAAGCAAATTTTGCAGCCTATTCTGTGTCACTGAAATGTGCTGCCAGTGGTGACTATCTTTCTAAAAGAAATCTCTGGAGTGGCTCTCCTAACTCAAAATCTCAGTGATCTACCTTTAGAAAGCCATCTCATTTCTGTGGATAAGAGAAGACATGTGCTCTGAGTCCATCTCCTCACAGAGCTGCACAAACAGACGTGAGGTAAGGGCGCGTGCATTAATGTGGTTAATAATTTTAATCACATCCTGCAAAAGGTTTAGTTCAGGTGACATTTTTTAGCTAGCCAGCATTTCTCTACGAATAACATAGTGCATACACTCACATTCAGAAGCGACCTCCTTGACCAGAGTAGTGAAAGCAAAAAGCCGTCCAGTCATGGCAGCCACTCCGTCCATGATTATACCAACACAAAATGACCAGTTCAGTTTTCCTGATATGTAATCATTCAAACACTTGAATAGTCCTGCAGCTGTGGTGTGGGTTGGCAACAAAAGTGCACATGACACATCCTCATGTACATCCTTCTGAAAAATATATCCCACAAAAACAAGCATTGTTGCTTTGTTGTCAACATCAGAAGATTCGTCAACCTGGATTACGTGCCACAGTGACTCATTAATCCTCTCTAACAATTGTGTCTCAATATCCTCTGCCATTTCATCAGTTCATCTAGTTATGGTGCTAGCTGAAAGAGGAACACGTGTCACCTTTTGAACTGAGCCTCTTCTGAAAGTTCATGGCAAATGTCCTTAGCAGCAGGCAGGATCAACTCCTCACCAGTAGTAAAGGGCTTCTTAGCCTTAGCAGTGTGGTCAGCCACTAAGAATAATGCTGTCAGTGCAGACACATTTGATGAAGTGGTGGCCTTCAATAATTGCTTCTGTTCTTCATGTTCATGGTTTTTTTCTTTTGAAATACTCCAAAGGCTTGTCTTTTAATGCAGGGTGCTTGGTCTCCATGTTGCGAAGCAGTTTTCAAGGTTTCGTGGCTTCATTGAATAGCTGGTCTCCGCATATTATACAAAGTGGGCTTGGAAAATGTGAATCACCTGTTGCAATGAACCTGTAATTTAAGTAGGACTCTTGGCGTTTTCTTTTAAATCAGCTTTCATTTTCTTGGCAGTCTTAGAGGCTTCTGCTGTCTCATCATTGGGCCTTTCCCCCTTTTCAAAGAAGCTCTCCAGCAATGTTTGCGTTTTACTCATTTTTGCTACGGTTAGCTTGTGGGCTTACTTGTGACCGAGACAAGTGCACAGTGTGGGAAAAAGGCACAGACAGCAGTGGTAAATAAAACAATGGGTGGGCCACATGCAGACTAAAATAAGTGTCAGATTCTGACTTAAAGCCTGCCACCAGATGCAGCTTGTCACTTGCCATTCACTGATAGGATTTTGGTAAGAGTCTGCAAGCAATTGATTTATTATGGTCTCTGTGCAGTCAAACCTCTCTGCTAATGATAATCTGTATTAGCAGCTACTCCCCAGCATGGTATCACCACCTCAGCTCCCCCTCAGATCATCAGACATTAGATTCTCATAAGGAGCAGGCAACCTAGATCCCTCGCATGCACAGTTTACAGTAGGGTTTGAGCTTCTATGAGAATCTAATGCCGCCGCTGGTCTGACGGAAAGCAGAGCTCAGGCAGTGATTCCAGCGATGGCGAGTGGCTTTAAATACAGATGAAGCTTCCCTCACTTGCCCGCCACTCACCTCCAGCTGTGCGGCCTGCTTCCTAACAGGCCACAGACCAGTTACCAGTCCACGGCCCGGGGGATCAGGACTTCAGCTTTAGAGCAAATCTGCCCACACTCGAAGTCCAGCTCTTCTTGGGAAGTTTGTCCAATTTCCCTTTAAAAAGTGCTTTATTATTGGCCTGAGGTTGCAATCACTCTGTCATAAACAGACTTGCGGAAAGTCCTGCAGCATCCCTCTCCCCCAGGCCTCCAAAGCCTGCCTGCTCTCAGCCTGTGCCCCCCTGGGGTTCAGGAAGAATTAGTCCCCCACCCCCATCCAGCCTCCCTCTGACAATGCTCTGAGCTGTAGGTTCTGACTTCTTTTTTCTTCAGTCCTCACCTGTCCATTTGGTCTCCAGCTTGCAGAATAGTTTTCTCAAATTTTTCAACTGCTAATGACCTTGTCTCCAGGCCACCCTGCACGGTCAGCCACTTGTGCTCTACCACCGACCCCACATGCATCTTGGAGGCTTTCTGGTCTCCCAGGACAGGCCTGCTTTCCAGCTTGCAGTCAGGGCTGTCGCCGTAGCTCATCTGTTGCCAGCTGTGTACCGGCACTGCGTTTTACTGACAAGGTCTAAGTCAATTCTCTGACAGCACCCTGAGGTAGGTGCTGCTATTTTCTCCACTTAGAAATGGGGACAGTGAGATGCAGAGAGGCCACACTGCCAGCCCACAAACCATAGGCCCAGCGCTGTGCTCCACCTGTCCTCTAAGAGGACGCTCCTCCCATGGGAAGTGGTCCCTGGGCCACAAGGGCGCCCCACCTAGGACAAACAGGAATTGCAATCTGGCAGCCACTACCCCTTCTCTCTGTTAAAAACAGATATTAAACCAAAATAATATATCTTTTAAAAATTAAAGTGAATTGAAATTCATTTTATTTTGAGAGCTTCACGGTAGCTCTTGAGATAAATTAAAGTGACTTTAAATGAGCTTAGTTTTGAGATTATCTCAATAGCTCTAAGGATATGTGTAGTTGTCTTGGAGTCTCACAAAACTAGGCTAGAAATCTCTGGCTGCAGCTGGAGAAAGATAATTCTCTGCCTTCCACCTGAAGGTTCCTCGCCAGGGAAGGAGAGACCCCAGGCAAGAGGCGAGGAGCGAGGGTGGGAGAAGCTGCCCCTTCCTCTGCACCAGAGAGCCCGTTTCTAGAGAGAGCCTTGGTGGTGTTTTCATGCCCAGGCCTCCCCCCTCAGGAAGGAGGAGCCTAAACACACTCACCTGCCTGTGGTTCCCCTGTAGCGCCAATTTGAGGCTAGATTCACTGAAGTTTTCACAGCCAGGTCTAGGCAAGGGTGCGGTTTTAAGCAGAATGTTCCAAAGTCCTGTGGTTATGACCAAACGCCACATGGAGACAGAAACATCAAGCACAACATGGATTCCCAAGAGCCCTAGTGTTCCAGGCCCTCCAAAATCAGCCCCTCTCTCCACCCGTTCTCCTCGGGGCATGGTGCCGAGAGCCCCAGCCGTGGGGCTGAGGCTGCACAACCTTGTGTGGCTCATCTGCTATCAGAGCTCTTAATCCTCTCTTCCGAGTTTCACAATGCGCCCAGGGAAGAAAACAGGTGTGTCTCATGCAAACCCTGATGTGAATGCAAAGTGCAAATAGTGAGAAAGGCTTAGAGGTAAATTGTCGTCACAGTGACGGCGTTTCGACAGCCCCCTGGGTGCGTGAGCACACGCGCATGCACAGGTGTGAGGGCGTGGAGGGGTGTTTGCCCTGGCTGCTCAAGCACGCGGTGGCTGTACACAGCTGGCCACAGATGAGCTACGGCCACAGCCCTGGCTGCAAGCTGGAAAGCAGGCCTGTCCCGGGAGACCAGAAAGCCTCCACGACGCACATGGGGTCAGCGGTAGAGCACGAGCGGGCGACCGTGCAGGGTGGCCTGGAGACAAGGTGACCACTGCCCACTCTGCCCAAACCACAGGCGACGGAGCGCGTGCGTGTGAGGCAGCGCTGCTGACAGGCCACCTGCTCCCAGGAGCATCCAAACAGGGCCGGAGCCACGGGCCTCTCCGCGCAGCCCTTGGGGCCGAACAGCCCCTCAGCGTTCCTGGAGGCGTGAGGGGCAGCTGTTCACAGTTTCTAGCGCTCCTCACTGAAAGACAGTGTGCGAGGAGCTGGGGGGAAAGGAAAGAAGAAGTAGGAATGTTGGACATTTCACACAACGCTGCGACCAGGGAGGCAAGAGCAGTTACAGAGCAGTTTGAGCCAAAGTGTCACTCAGGGACGGGAACAGCGATGACTTAAATATTTAAAGCAGACACCCCGTGAGTTGCTGTGGAGGCGGCTCTTTGTTAATATTTAACACAAACCGGGCAGTCACTGGGAAAACAACTGTTTACAGGAGAGATTAACCAACATCCCCAATTGCTCAAAGCCCTGGGGAGACTACAGGGACAAGCAGCTGCTTGTGTTTCTAGATTACAGCAGCCGAGGCCACAGGGGTGGGGAGGCCCTTGGCCGTCCCAGGGGTGCGGTGAAAACTGTAAACACGCCCGCTTGGGTCGCCTGTCCTGCTCCAGAATCCTGGTTTGCAGGAAACCCAGCCCAGCAGCTGGGCCTGGGTGGTGGCTGCTGGCCGGCAGGCCGGCCCCTCTCTTGGGCAGCTGTGGCCTGCAGCCCCCGCTGGGCTGTCCTTCGGGCCCCATGCGCTGTCCCAGGCAGGCTCCTTGCAGACTCCCTGCGTGAAGCTAGGGGCAGGTGCTCGCAAGCGGAGGGGCTCTAACTTGTGGAAGGAGTCACAAGCCTGCTTGGGAGTCCTCCAGCTCACACTCAAGCCTGGGAGGACACCGGGCCAGACAGTCTCCTGGAGATGACAGCTGGCCTGTTTCCAGGCATTGTGGGACAGGAGTGTTGTTCATGACAGCTTCCAGCTCAGTGTGCGGAGCCCCTGTGAGCCTGGCTGTCTGCTTAGCCTGGATGGATCAGCCATGGGTGAAGGATAATGCCCTTACCTCAAGCCTTACTCCCCCGGGTCTCCTGCCAACCATCCGACCACCCCGCACCCTCCCACCCAGGCCTTGCGGCACTACACAAGGATCCCTCTTGAGTCCCTACTGGATGTGGGACCCCAGTTCAGGACCAAGGAATGCCAGAGTCTTGAATTCTGACACTGTCTCCGGGGTGCTTTACACCCACAACCCTGGGTGCTTCCCGGCACACCACAGCCCACTCTGCCCAAACCACAGTTGACCTTGACCCACAGACAACTCTCCAAACCGTTGTTTGCACACCTGGCCATTTATTATAAAGGATGAAATGCTGAACAGCACGTTCTTCTCTGAGGAATCCATACGAGAATCAGGGCCCTGCATATTAATCCTCGTTAAAATAATTTTTAGTTTATTAGAGCCAATGTTTGGGATATTTAGCCCTCGGTTTCACAGCATAAATATATTTTTTTATATTCTGAGAACGACTGGCACAGGCTGTCTAAGGTATTAGAACAGTCCTTAACCTTTCTGTGTTCACAGCATAGTTCTGAATATGAGAACCTGAAAGAACACATGAAGGGGTTAAAAAAAAAAAAACGACATCAAAGCAGTCAGCAATAATTCCATCTCGGCAACGCGGAGGCCCCAGGCTCCGGTAACATCCATGGCCATTGAGCGGTCACTGGGTCATTCTTGTGGATGATTTTCATTTTACGGTTGTACAACATCAGAATGGCCTTCTGACATTTGGGGAGTCAGCTGTCTTGGTGGGAGGCAAGACCCTGCTTCCCTCTACAGAAGCGTAAAAGGCCAGAAATGCGCCCTCCCTGAGCCTTGGAGGGGAGCAGGGCTCAGCAGCCACATGTCCCAGCAAGCGTGGAGACCTTATTATTCATCCCCCCCCCACCCCCGTTCCCAAGTGGCCGGAGCAGCTGCATCAGTGTCTTGGGTACAGGGAGCATCAGCAAATGCATGCTCAGTACCAACAATGTCCTGGGGCTGTGGCTGTGGCCACCTGGCACCTCTGGGTTCCTGACCATTTCCCCAAAGTGCTTCTGCGGCCAGTTATCTGTGGGCCACTTGATATCCTTTGATACACTCCTCTTCCAATGATTAACCAAAATCCCTTTGCAGGCAGGAACCCTGACAGAGCCTGGCCCTATACTTCTGTTTGAGGACCATCTCCTGCCCTGGCGGTGCTCTTCGAAGCTGCCACGGGCCTGCTGGATGTGATGCCCATGCAAGCATAGCCTGCCCTCCTTCCCTCCCACCCCAGCCCTCCTCGGCATTCTGATGGACTTGGTTGTCCCCAAAATTGCACACATCAATCAAAATTCGGCAACACATTAATGAAGGGTGGGGCACCAGGGCACTGCCATGTTCCAGCTGTCAGTCACAGCAGGTTGAGATAGGAATTGCAGCCTAGAAGGGGGATAGCAAACTCTGATTTTTAGCCACAGAATGCAAACAGCTTTTCCACCTTTCCTTTCTGAAGGCCACTTCAGCTCCCCGAAGCTGTGCTCCTCACACTTAGCTGAGCAACTAGACACATGCACAGTTACTATGCACAGGTGACTGTGACCCCAGCCAAGCTTCATGCAACAGAGAATTGTGACAGAGGAGGAGGCTTGAGACCCCATGTTGGCTGAGATTCAGTCCTCATTACCAGGTGGAATTGAAGTTTAAAATAAAAACTGTGTTCAGTTATTGAAAACCAGGGCAAGTGTCCACTTTCATGATCCTGAGTTCTGGAGCGAGGTTTATGCCTCCAGGGGTGTGAAGAGTCATGGACTGGGGTTTCCTGAATGGAAACCTCATGTCACTTTTCCTGGCCAAGAGCATTCTCTTCCTTCTCCATTCCCATCACTCATTCTCACTCAACACAGCCTCGCTGAGCACCTACTGTGTGCATGAGCCCAGCTGTGGGCAGGCCACAGGTTCCAGAGGAGGGCACAGCCAGGTGCTTGGTCAGGCTGGGACAAATGTCAGGCACTGCTGGACTTTGGGCTCCACGCTTGCCAGGCTAAGCTGAGGGGAAGGGGAAGCCCAAACAGCCACAAGGCATTTGTGGGACTGGCTGGGGTTTGGGAGGGCCAGTGGGTACGCCAGGGCACAGGGGTGGTGGGGGATGCGATAGGCTTCCGGACACTGCCTGAGGGTACCCCGAGATGACCCCATCACCCGACCGGCCAGCTGCTTACCCCTTGGCTCTGGCCTTGGGCAGAGGATCACTGTCTGCCCTGTGCTGTGGTCTGCTGGTTCCTTTGTTCCCTTTTATGGCCACCCCCTCAGCATCGTACTGTGTTTAATGTGTGTCCTTCATTTGCATGTGTCTAAGCCTGACATGCGCTATGGCATTTTGGTTTCTTAAAATTATTTCTTTACTAGATTTAAAATGTTATATTTTTATACTTTATTGTGGTAAAATATCCGTGATGTAAAATTTACCATTTTAACCATTTTTAAGTGTAGTGTTCTGTGGAATTAAGTACCTTCATACTGCTGTACAATTACCACCACCATCCATTTCCAGAACTTTTTTATCTTCCCAAACTGAAATTTTGTGTTCTTTTTTTTCTTTTTTTTTTAAGGCAAGGTCTAGCTCTGTTGCCCAGGCTAGAATACAATGATGCAATCATAGCTCACTGCAGTCTTGAACCCCTGGGGTCCAGCAATCCTCCTGCCTCAACCTCCTGAGTAGCTGGGACTACAGGTGCACACTCTCATGCCCAGCTAATTTTTAAATTTTTTGTAGAGGTGGAGTCTCACTATGTTGCTGGTCTTGAACCCCTGGCATCAAGTGATCCTCCCTCCTCAGCCTCCCAATGTCCTGGGAGTATAGGTGTGAGCCACAGTGCTCAGCCAAGAATTTCCTTCCTTTTTAAGGCTGAATAATATTCCTTTGCGTGCATATACCACATTTTGCTTATCCATTCATCCGTTGCAATCACCATTGTTTTGTGTTATTAATTTACACAAATAACATTCACTACTGGCCTTGTTCGGTTCCTTATGTTCACTCAGCACCACAACCTTCAGATTGGCTCCTGTTTCTTCATGCACGTTGAGCCATTGCTCTCAACAGGGCCCTGGCATCCGAGTGTGCCCGGTGCACCTGGCTCACCCCTCCTCCGGCGACAGACAGCCCCTCCCACATGGAACATTCCCGCTGGAAACATCAGCATGCACACCCCATCTATCATCATCTTCGTCTCCACATTTATGTTTTCCACCCTTCCTATTTCCATTTGGTTCTTTTATGGCTCCCTGTTTCTGCTTTATATTATTAATACTGCCCCTTAGCTACGAATATTTATTATGCTTATTTAAATTCCAGATCTGACCTGAAAATTCTGCTCCGTGGGGTGATTATCATTCAGTGTGTTGTCTTCATGTGAGAGAGGCACACTCTCTTGGACTCGAATTTGCCTTTGGCCTGTGGGTGCATGTCCTCCTGGGGGTGTTGGCTGCCCTCTTGGGGGACAGGTAGTGAGGAAGGTGCTGGAGCCCAGGCCCTGGTCTGGGTGTCTGTGTCCCTCCTGGAGGGGTTTATGAGAGGAAGGGGATGAGCCCCGTGACCACAGGATGACTGCTGAGCACCTGTATTTGCTGTTGCCAGAATCCTCCCTAAACTCACAGGTGTAGGTGGCCCTGGGAGGTGATGGGTTTTTCAGGTCGCAGCCCACCAGCCCTGGGAGCAGAGGGGAGAGGTGAGGAGGGGCATCCCAGGAAGGCTGATCTGATTGTACCTGGCTTCCACTCAAGTACCTAACAGGTGCTGCCTGCTGAGACCCTTCTTGCCAGTCTGTGAAGGCCTCAGGGAGGGTCTGCAGGCACACTTGCTAGCCGCCACTTGCTGCCTCCGGGAACATCCTAGCGGGTGAGGGAGGCGTTCTCATCCATCCTGGAGTTACTGCCTGGGCTTCCCTCTCGTGCTGGCCCCACCTGTGTCCCAAAGACAGCACCCTGGGCTGTCCCCTCCACTGCCGTCTGCTTCCAAGGGGCTGCCTTTCCATGTCACGTAATGGGGGGCTTCTCTCCATTTTTCCTCGCTTTCCGTGCAGCATGTTCTTTCCCTTTTCACGGTGTTTGCTCCAATCTTGGCTTCGGCTTTAGTGGATAGCTTCCGTTCCTATTTAAACTTTTTAAAAAGCAATTCAAACTCAACATACAAATGAGGAATGTAGCTAAAAATGGGAGACGTGAGGAGTTTTTTTTTTTTTTTAAAGTCAGAGCAAATATTTTTGGAATTTAATTTTCCCTAGGAAAAAACGCCTTGCAGACAGAGAGTCTGCATCCTGTGTTTGAGCACCAGTGGCCTCTGGTGTCTTTATTTGTAAACCCAACATGGTGATATATGACTCCGCAAAGCCTCACTTCCCTCCTAGCAAAATTAGAACAAGGGCTCCTGTCTTCCTCCCACCAGTCCTCCCCCACCCCCTTCACGTCTCTCCCCTTTCCTCCCTTTCATCTTCTTGGAGGGTTGTGGGCAAATAAGACAACACCTTATGGGAAACACTTAGAGCTATCAGACAGGGAGTGTCTATAAAGCAAGCCACTGCCACTTAATTGCAAGTGCATTTCGGCTCTGGCATCGTGAAAGGGATGCAGACAGGTGGGAACTGCCGTGCACTAGGAGAGCAGGGACAAAGGAGAGTGGTGAGAAGGGAAGCGCAGGCTGCAATGCAACCGCTTGTGTTCAGCCTCTGGGACACTGTGCTCCTACTTCATCGATGTTAAAATGGTGACGGAGAAGTAAATCCTCTCTTCAAGTCCTTCCAGCCACCCCAGGATGGCCAACCCATATGGCTGGGGGGCCCATCTTTGCTTGTAACCAATGTCGTCTGCCTGGCAGCTCACCCCATTGTGGTCCCCAAGAAGTCTGGGGTTGGGGGTGAAGGTGTCTACCTAGTTTCACAGGGCAGGTCAGGTGATGGTGCACCTGGTCAGGGCCACCGCCCAGGACCATTTGATTTTCCTCAGTGGAAATTGCAAAACTCCTAAAGGCCCAGCCACAGATTAGTGGTTAAATAAACTATGATTTTTCCAGACATGTGTGAACCATGCAGCCATTCAGAGTGAAGACTGGCGTGGGAAACTATTAATAATATGTTGGGGAAAAACACAGGCTAAAAAACTCATCTTTGGTGATAGAAGTCACGGCGGGCACGGCAGTGGGGCTGGGCAAGGGGCATAGGGAATCCTCTACCTGTGGGAAATGTCCTCTATCTTGACCGGTGGGGGTTACACGGGAACACACACTTATCAAACCACTGCACTGTGTCAATGTTATATCTCAGGAAAAAGTAGGAGGCTAAGGTAGTTTACAAAGCTATATGTATAGTAGGAAAATAACTTTTAAAATTTAACGTGGCAGATTGTATTTCTCCAAAATGACTAGAGCAATATTTTTGGTCCCAAATGCACTTCTAGAACCTTGACACTCCCTGTCTGGAAGTGAAGTGTCCCTTCCCTCCCCTTGAACTTGGAAGACTTTTGTATCTCTTTTAACTGATAGTAGGTGGTGAAAGTGATGCCTGTAACTCCTGAAGTTAGGTCAGGAAAGACTTTCTCACCTGACTGTCTCTATTTCTCGGAACGTTGCCCTCAGAACCGAGCCACCATGTTGTGAGGAAGCCCTGGCCACCGGAAGAAGCCAAAACCAGCAGCTGATGGCCAACACCAGCCACTGGCATGAACGAGCCTGCAGGGGACTCTGAGGCTGTGACTGTTCCAGCTGAAACCTTCCTTAGACATCACACGGCAGAGACAAGCCACCCCCACTCTGCCCTGTCCAAATTCCTTCCCTGGCCCACAGAATGATAAATTGTTGCATTATGCCGCTCTGTTTGGGGGGTAATTTGTTACGCAGCCATTTGTAACTGGAAGCGTGTATGTGCACACACAACTGGAAAAAAATTTCTGAATGTCTCAATAGAAGTACTGGAGCTGATAATCATTTGCTTTCCCATATTTTCTAGTGTTTCTGTAATAAGCTAGTACTATGCGTGTTATAAGAATAAAACTTAAAAAAAACAATACAAATGAATTTCTTAACTGGAGACAGGACCACAGCACAGATTCAAGCATATGGCTCCAGGTCGGCTCATGTCCTACTGCCCTCCGGGCACGTGGGCAAGTCCATGGAAGAGTTGAGAAGGGTGGAGTGAGCTCTCACAGAGAGGATGCTGCAGCCCTGCTTCCAGCTGGAGCGGCGTTTGCACCTGTGTTTGTTGGACAGCGGGCAGCCTCTGGAGAGGGATTGTGGGTGTATGTGTGTGTGTGTGTGTGTGAGCATGTGGGGGCCGCAAGGGGCTCCCATTCGGCCAATAATGCTTTCCTGGCTACACTTTCCCACTCTAAGCATCTTCCAAAAATCAAGTTAATTAAGGGGCCTAGCCTTGAATGCTGCCTCTAAGAACAGGATTAAAATGTTCATATAAATGCCCATATTTTGAGTTTTAGGAATGCAAATCTCCAGGTGATGAGACAAATGACTTCAGCACAAAATACAGTGTGTACCACAGTCCCTGGCTGTGGAATCATGGCAGTCCAGGCCCGGGTCTGCCTCGCAGTATCTGGAGAAGCAAGGGGCGGAGGGACCTTGACGTGTTTTCCCCTAAACCAGAGTGGGCTCTCTACCCTTTCTTACGCCTGTCCCTGCCTCGCACTTCCCGCACCCCCTCCAGCGCCCCACCCACCGTCTGCAGTGTTCGAAGGTCAGACAGCCGCCCAGCAAAGCCTGTTAACTGAGGGGAGGTCTTTGTTTAGGACTCAGGCTTCAGTAGGGTTGGAGGAAGTTAGGCCTTTCCTGTCTTTCCATCTTTCTTTGCCCTTCATTATGTACCACAGCTGGGAGTTCCAAAGAATCTGAACCAATCAAGGTGAGTTTGCTTTTCAACCTGAACACCTGGTGTGGGACACGGAGCCTGGAGGCTCACCGCGCTGTGGTTTCGGTGCTGGTGTCTTCTGGGGCTCACAGGCGGAGCGCAGGGAAGGGCACTGGGGCAGGGCGGCCATCAGCACGTCCACCCCTGGGCAGGCGCCTCAGGGCGAGAGACCAGCAGTGCTGTTCATAAGAGGAGCCCATGGGGGAGCAGGGGGAGGGCCAGGGTCACAGCTCTCCAGCTGGGAGGACAAGCACTGCTGCAGGGGACAGTCAGGAGCCGGCCCTGGGGATCCGGCCTGGGGAGGGTGGTGTCACAGCCCCATTGTCAGGACTGGTCTGGGAGCAGGAGCGCGGGCCCACGGAAGGGCGAGGGAGCTGGAGCTCACCGTGGGCACAGGGCCAGTGTGGGGTCTGGGGGTGCAGAGGCAAATAGCCCAGGGCTGGGGGTGCGACTCCAGGGGCAGGAACTAGAATGCCAGGTTGGACCCAAACTGGCCTGGGCTGCCAGGAGAGTGCGTGGAGGGGAGGAGGGCTCCAGAGACAGCTCCCCATGCCCACCTTGCACTCTGGGCACCACAGAAGTCCAGTGCCTACCACACAGCAGAGCTCCTGGGATAGTCTGGGGTATCTTGGGGATAGACTGGGAGAGAACGCAAGGACAAGTCCTCCCTTTGGTGGCGAAGAGCCTTGTGAACAGGGCATGTCCTCTGGCACAGAGAGACCACCAGGGCTCTGGGGGCTCCTGGACCCTGACTATGGCTGCTGTCCCCACACCCAGCCGAGGCTCCTCATTTTGCCCTTTCCCCTGCCTGAGAGACCCCCAGCCCCTATCTCATCCCCAGCACCTAAACTCACTGCCCTGGGGTCTGGAGACCAACTTGAGCAAACTCCTGCTTTGGTGGTCGCTGTCTGCAGCCACAACGGAGGGAGGGGTACGGGAGCTTGAAAGGGGTGTTCCAGGGGCTCTGATCATCACCTGGCCTTGGTCATGCCTGTTGTCCCTGCGGGGAGCAGTCTTCCCTCTAAATGGAGGCCAGGGAATATCTACTTTTGGGGTGTGTCTGGGAGTGTGGGGGTGCCCACAGGGGCAGCTCTGGCCTCAGTGTTGACTCCTGTGCACCAGCCCTGCCTCCAGCCCGGGCCCCACCTCGCAATCTCACACAGGGCTGTGGCACCCGGGTCCCCACCCAGGGGCCAGTGCCTGCCAGGCCAGTGGAGCTGGGCTCTCGAGGACTCAGCCCACAGGTCTGAAGGGTGTGGGGTCACCCTTTCTCCTCCTGCTTCCCTCTCTCTCCTGCCTCTGACATGTTTACCAAGCCAAGTGTTATGTTCCTTGTTCTTACTCTAGAAAGTAAAACACAAGCAACAGCTATCAATAGCACTTATTGAGCCCATAGCGTGTGCCAGGCCCTTTTCCTGACGTTGACTTACTCCCCACAACGAGGGCAATGCTTCCCCATCCTTCCACAGCCGAGGAAGCTGAGGCCCCGGAAGGGCGAGTGACTCTGCCAGCAGATGAGGGGGATGGACGTGAAGCCACAAGGGCCAGCCTCGCAGCCCACACGCCAAACCAGGGCTCCATGCTGCCTAGAGCTCAGCGCTCGATATGTCTCATTTTACTCAAAAAGAAAAAGGTCTAGAGGTTATGACAAGCAGCCTTTGTGTTGGCATGGGGTCCTGAGTGGACTTCCCTCCCGGAGGCCCTCAGCAGCGGAGCCAGCGGTGGTCCACATTCCACGAGAGGGAGGGCTGTGACAATGGCCCGGAGCTCCGAGAGGCCCAGTCCTTGGAGAAGCTTCCGTTCACATCCCTAGACTGATGAAAACAGGGGAGGCTTCACTTCACAGAGTGTTGTGCACGTCAGTGCTTGGAGCCAGAGGATTCCCGAGGATGCTCTCAGTCAGCTCCCCTGCACCCCTCCCCACCCCCCTGGGGCAAGCGTGCAGGGTCCCACCGTTTCCAACCCACTCCACCTCCCCCTGCCCCGCCTGTGCTCCCGATGAGAACGGGTGACAGAGAAGCCTCCACTGCTGGCAAGATAGTGGGAGAAACTTACTTCATAACAGCCTCCGGGGGGCTGACACCCTCCAGCCCATCCCTTCCTTGCACCCACCCACGTGGCTTCAGCCTGCGGCCTGTGTGCTCCTCGCCACATAAGTAACGGCCACCATGGCCAGAGGCCAGTTCTCCAGGGTCACGGACCCCCCTGCCCACTGAGACCGTCTGGACGGCCAGTGCCGAGCGACCATATGTGTGGGTGGAAAGGAGTCTGAAGGGAAAGCCAGTCTCCAAATAACAATATGGAAAAAATGTTAAAGAGACGAGCGCTAACATGGGATCTCTGCAAGCCTCATTCATTAAAATAAGAAGTAAGGAAAATTGGCATGGGAGGCAGGAAAATTACAGGGTATTTCCTGCAAGGAATATATGGGACATCCTTGGAAATTTCTTGAGGCATAATAAGTTTACTGTTCCTCTTCTTAAAAAAAAATCTTGTTGTGGCTCACCTGTCCCCCCTCCCTGCAAAAAAAGCAGTTATTTATGGGTGTAAAATATTCCCTGTTTCGAGCAACTTAAGAGAACAAACACTGCTGTGAGAGTCTCCCCCAGCAGTAAAGAATTTGGCACACGGTCAGGATCTGAGGTTTGGGTATTTGCTCGCAGCCATTAATTGCTGTATAAAGCCTTTGAAAAAAGCCCTGTATCTGGGAGTCTCAACTATAAAAGACCATTTAGAACTAGTGGGAAGCTGGTCTTTAAGTTCTTGTCGACAGAGACTCCAGTCTCCAAGCAGGAACTCTCAATTACACATTTACTGGATAAAGATATAGGGGCTACCTGGGGGGTAATTAAATGCGAAAATCCCTCTTTGAACCTACTATTGTGGGATGCCCAAATCTGGTCCCAGAACCACCGCCTTTGTGACCACAAGGGAGCCCAAAGAGAATTGCCGCGAGATGGAGGAGAACAGAAAGGTTTTTTTTCTCCCCCTCTTCAACTAAGAATATTTTGACCTACTCTCTTATTGTAAAAATTACCAATTAAATGCCCAAGTGCAGCTGTTTAGGCACATGCCAAGGGAATTATTTCAAAAGCAAACGCCTAAAATAAGCCCAGACACAAACTCACTCTGCGGCAGAAGATGCTGCTGACGTGTGCTTTGCGTGAGCGGACAGGGTTTCTGAGACAATGTTTCCCAGCTGGGCTGCTTGGCACAGGATGCAGTCGGGGTCCAAACACTCCTCTTGCAAAAGCAGCAGTCTCCTTTGCCCGCTGCAGTAACGGGCCCTGAAATGGGAAGAAGAGTGGAAACGGGAAGGGCTGCCCACTCGGAGCCTGGTTCATGTCTCTTCTCCCCGGGACACTGAGTACTGACCCTGCGTCTTCCCTTATCACTGCATTTATTAGAGTCCTGGACCCTCCAGGATCTGCCAATTGCTTCGTGGCAGGACCCAGCCTTTGTGGTCAGGATGGCAGGACCTTGAGCCCCACAGGCTTAAATGTGAAGTGGCTCCTGTCATCAGGGGAACAGGCGTTGGAGTCCTTAGAACGGAGTGAACACCAAAGTCCAATTTCCATCCATCAGACCCACTGGGCAATGTCCGTTACCTATGGCCCTCATGGAGGTTCGTACTGAAAACATTCTGTTGAGTAAATACACAAGGCCAATAAGCACATGAAATAAGGCTCCGCCACACTAGGGGTCAAAGAAAGGTAAAAAGCAAAGCTCCATCCCCTTCTACAGTTAGCAAATGGCAAAGATGCAAAGATAAGTGACTTTGGTATGGACGGTGACACTCAGTGTTGGCGAGATGTGGAGAAACAGGCTCTGTTGCCCACAACTAAGAGCAAAGCTTGCTGCCACCTTTCTGGAGGGCATTTGGCAATGTTTCGAAAGGCCTTAAAGTATGCAAACTGATTTATGCTTCCAACAATGCTGGACTAGCTTGTTTCAGATCAACCCTCCCATCAGGAACAACTAGAAAAGCTGAACCAAAAAATATATATGCCCTCCTGCTCCCCGCCACAGGCACAGCTAAGGTGCAGAGAATGAGCTCAGCAGGCTTTGGTGACTCTCCCCAGGCCTCCCCTGGCCTTTGGAGCAGGGAGTGACTGAACCCCAGGATGTTGTCGGAGCTCTGGGCCAGGCGGACAGCAGAGGCTGTCAGGGGGTTTCCTTGTGCGATTGTTGCCCCGAGGCAGCACAGCCTCCCAGGCTGGGGGAGGTGGGGTTGGGGGGGTTGGCTGTAGGGGCTTGAGCTTCAGGCAAGGCCACTGTGGCTGAGCTCAGCCCCAGCAGTATTGCCACTTAGGTGTGACTGCAGGGCCAGGCAGGTGGTGGCAGATCAACACCAACAGTAGCACTGGCAGCCACACAGGGCAGCCCCACCAGGGCCCGAGTGCTCCTTGTATGCATCTACAAACCTCCTGGGGCTCTCGTTTGCCCTTGCAGTAGGGGGAGGCATCTAGAGTGATCTGCACTTCTTACCCAGGTTGGTGGTACCTGCAGGGGCAAAGCAGCTCAGAGACAAGTAAAACATCATGCATCTTTATTCAGAATAAAGAGAGATCCAATTTTGTGCCGCTAAATTCTGCCAGCAGAGTAAGTATAATATCCCATGGCTGCTGTATGGACCCTCTGAAACCAGGAGAGGAGGGAGGCTAGCCCTTGGGCAATCTCTGCTTTGGGACTTTAGGTACCCTTTGTCCCCTCAGAAGAAGAGCCTGAGATGACCGGATGCAGCACCCAGGTGCAGTCACTCTGTCCTCAGGGTGTCAGGGACACGGGCTCCCTCCAGCTCCTGAACTGTAATGGTTTGCAGGCAGGGCTGCTTCTGCAGGGAACTTAAGTGCCAGGAGAGCAGAGAGTGGCCTGAATGCCTGGGCATCCCAGCACCCAGCAGTGACCGGGCTGTAGCTTGAAGGACAGGTAGTGGACGTGAAGAATAAAAGGACAGGTGCAGTTTTTACAAGGCAAAATCTCTTAGCTAAGCCCTTCAGAGTGCAGCCTGTAAGCTTGGAGCCAACGAGGGTTGCCAAGCCTCAGGCATGTGCTCCTGTAGGCTGGCACTCCGCCATGGCACTTCGGCCTCCAGAGGGGTCTTGGAGGACTGTCCTTCTTCCAGGGGTCCTCCCGCCCAGGGTTTAGAAAAATCAATGCACCTGATTAAAGAAAGATGGATGCACAGGGACACATCATCCCTTCCTCCTTCTGCACCCAGGGACCTACGACAGAAGCCCAGGGGCTCCTTGTCCCACACTCTCCTGATTGTCCCATTGGGTAGCCCTCAGGGATAGCCCCTTTTAATAAATTTTCCCTTAAATCAGAAGTATTACAAGATCATGGTAGAAAAAATTTAAATGTGGGGAAGCAACAAACTAAAGAATAAATCCCTCATAAAGCTTTTGCTATTTCTTGTTCCAGAGATTTTTCATATATATATAAATGTATTATCCCTATACTTTTTTTTTTGAAAAATGAGTTTAATCTCTACATACAGTTATATCTTTTGCTTCTTTCACTCAATATCATGAAAATTCCATGTTATTCAAAATTTTTCTTCAACGCTTTTGACTGAACAGTATTCTGTTACTATGTTCTGGATTATTGCAAGTGACCAAGTACCCTATTATTGGACGTTTAAATTGAAAATCATTCTAAAAATCCTGTTGCCATTGGCACTGTTATTCGGCCCTTTCCTGTAATATTTCTAAAAATTCTCTTGTCATCAGCACTCTGATGATTTCACCATTTTTCTGGCACCGCACAGCCCCAACCGCTGTGTTATGAAGCTTGTTCTCTTTCAGACAAATATTTACCATGTGCCCACGTTCCTTGCAGGACCCAAAGCGTATATGATACCTGGCGCTGACCTCCAAGAAGAATACAATCCTACTAATACTGATTTTGATTGCATTCGTTTCCTGTTGATGCTGTAACCAATCACCACATATTTAGTGGCTTAAAACAGCAACGGCACAAATTTATTATTTTACGGTGCTGCAGGTCCCAAGTCCAGCAGGCCTTCCTGGATTCCAGCCAAGGGCTTGGCGGGCCGTGTTCCCTCCGGGGGGTCTGGAGAATACGTTTCCTTGCCTTTTCCGGCTTCTGGAGGCTGCCCTCATTGCTTGGCGCGTGGCCCCTTCCTCCACCTCCAAACTCCCTCTGCACCTCTTCCATAGGCACATCTTCTAAGCACAACTGGGAAAAGGACATCCGATTTTAAGGACTGTGTGATTGGATTGGGCTCACCTGGGTCACTCTCCCCATCTCAAGCCCCTTAACCTTAATCACATCCGCAAAACCCCTTTTGCCGTGTGACACGGCACGTTCACTAGTTCCGGGGATGGAGGTGGGGGCATCTTTGGGGGGCCATGACGCCACTTACTGCAGTGCTAATAACCCCCATTCAGTGAGTAGTTCCTACTGTCAGTGCTGAGCTAAGCACTTCACAGGGATTATTATCTCGTGTAACCCAGTCCCAAACCCATGAGGCAGGTATGATTATTATCCTCACTGGACAGGTGAGGAAACCGAGGCTGAGAGCGGTAGTTCAGAAGTCAAAGCTGAGCCTCCTGAGTAACGTGAGTCAGCGAAAACTATGGGCCTTCTTGCTTTATTTATTTACTTAATGACAACATTGAAACCTTAACATAGACCCAGCGCCTTCTGGGAGATTGCTGTTTATAAACGCCGAGCTGGCCAGCTCTGTTTTTAATCCTCAGTGTCTGTGAAGCGTCATGGCACCCTCAGGTGAAGGCCGTGGAGCTGGCCGGCAGGGCTGCCTCCGGCTGGGGAGGCAGGGGCTCGGGCCGTCATTTTGCCAAGGTTGGCACATTCTTCCTGGAGTCCGACGTGGCTCTGTGTGACTTGCAGATCTCAGATAGCGCTTGTGAAACTGCTAAGTGTACGCTTGGGCCCTCGTATAGAAAAACTTTTTCATTAAAAAAAATTTTAAAAAGAAATTTAAAAAGCCCTGGGTGGCCAGGTGTGGTGGCTCATACTTGTAATCCCAGCATTTTGGGAGGCCGACATGGGAGGATCACTTGAGGCCAGAAGTTTGAGACCAACCTGCACAACATAGCCAGACCCTGTCTCTACCAAAAATAAGAAAAATTAGCTGGGCGTGGTGGGGCGCACTTGTAGTCCCCCCTGCTCGGGAAGCTGAGGCGGGAGGATCTCCTGAGCCTAGGAGCTGGAGGGTACAGTGAGCCATGATCGCACCACTGCACTCCAGCCTGGGCAATAGAGTGAGACCCTGTCTCTCAAAAAGAAGAAGGAGAAGGAGGAGAAGGAGAAGACATACAAATGGCCAACAGGTGTATGAGGAAAGACAGCCCTGAGTGACCCTGCTCTTGCCTTGTTGGGGTGAGGCGTCGTATTCAGCTTCCGAGGCGGCTTCTCAGCGGGCTCCCCCTACCGATGTGGAAGTCAAGCAAGTGCCCCAGCCAAGCACAGCAAACACTGGAACGCTGCCTGCAGAAAGAACTGTTTTATGTCCTCAGACGCTGGGTGGCCATCCAGCAGGCCGATAAAGGAAACATGAAAGGGCCAAGTCCGAGTGGCCACCTGGTGCCTCCGGGGCAGGTGAACTTTCTTGTCCCCAGAGGAACTAAAATGAGGTGACGTTAGCATCCCTGAGGAAGAGGACTACCAGATTCAGGGGGAATAAAAACAAGACTCTCAGTTAAATTGGATTTGGATTGTATTTCAGATAAACAATGAATAAGTTTTGAGTGTAAGTGTGTTCCCAAAAATGCGTGGTTCCACACTTACACAAAAGAATTATTTGCTGTGTGTCTGAAATTCAAATCGAACCAGGCATCCTGTGTTTTATCTGGCAGCCCTGCTCAGGAGGGAAGACACATGTTTCTAATTCAGGCACCAAATTCAGTGAATCCAAGCCTTGTGGTTTAGCCTCCCTGACTCAAGGGAAAATAGTTCCATGTCCTCTGTGTCTCATGAAGCTTTTTTTCCTCTCCCCTCTTTGCTGCCAATCTAAATTCTTCAAGGCCTAACTCATGTCTTGCCTTGCCTCTTCCTCCAGGAAGTCTCTCCTGATTACACTTCCATTCAGCCCAAGGCTGAGGGAGGCCCCCTGTGTCCCCACTGTGCACTGTCCCAGGCTTATAGTATGGAGAAAGAGACAGAGCTGTAAACAGAAATCTTCAAAGAATGTGAAAATCCTTTAAGAGATGTAGCAGGAGGCTGGGGGGAGGGGAAGGAAATGATTATTTAGAAGCACAAAATCACCCTGTCCACTTCTGCCTTTGATGGGGAGGGTTATCGCCCCTGTCCATGAGTCAGTAAGTCTCTACCCGTGTTCCAGGGACAGAAAAAGTGGGAGGCAGAGAAAAGGAACAAGGGACTCCTTGGAGCTTCTGCTTTTCCCTCAAACTCATCCGGGAGGTGCCCCTACTTTAACTGAGCGTCTATTAGTGAGTATTTAGATACACAAGGGTAGCCCTGTGCAGAGTGGGGTGAAGTCTGTCTGCCTAAACAAGCCAGGGGATTGATTGCAGGTGTGAGGAGGCTGAAGCGCGTGGGAAGTCTAGAGGGAGAACAGGGATTAGCAGAGTCACTGGCTGTGGTGGCCCAGCAAGGTTCCAGGCAGCAGAGCCACCAGGGCCTTGGGGGATAGAGATGTCTAGGTTGGAGCTAACTCTGTCCACAGCTTAAACCCTCCTCTGGGCACAGTTCAGCAAAGACTGAGCACGGGTGTCCCGTGGGTGAGGAAGGCTGCATTGCACTACGAGGCCACGCAGGACAGAAGGCCAGAACAGGCCCCACAGGCAACAGCAGGAATCACTGGATCCAGCCCAGGAAATCGGGGCCCTTGGAAGAAATCAGGCGTAGACAGACATCTTAAGGACAGCACCAAATATCTGTCAGAATGGGGTATGGGGGAACAGCGAATTTTTAAGAACTTCAAGGGACAGGTGGCCTCAGCTGACACCCAGGTTACACAGAAGCATGTACTAGACACTTCAGGCAACAAAGGGCCCAGCTCTACGACCAAGGACGTCTGAGGTGGCTGCTTCCATAGCAGGGTGCTGGAGGAGCTGGTGGGGCCCAGGGAGAGAGGGGGAGTGACAGGTGAGGTCACGTGGGTGCTCCACTGTGGGCAGCTCCTCAACGGGCATCTGGTGTGTGTGGGGGTTGGGTGGGCTGCCGGGTGCGGCTGGGGTCTGTGACAGGGCTTGGACAAGTGACCGTGTTGCATCAGTATGTTGGGTGTGCTTGTGAAAGGCTTTGCATGCCCTGCAAAGAGCCTCAGACCTTGTGCTGAAGTTATGAGTGAAGGAGGTGGGGTGTGATATGATAGGTGATTAAAAAACCAAACCAAACCAAAAACACCCATTGCAGCAGAGCAGGGAACAGACAGGAGAAATTCGTGTCCGCAGCCCTGGAGGAAACGTGCTAATGTTTCTCCCTGGTCCTACCTTCGCTCGGATTAAAAACCCAAAGAGTGGAAACTGAACAGGACTAAAATTCCTGTGGGTTTCAATGTTTGATTCTTCATGTCATTTGGGTTTTTCCTTTTGTTTTTTGTTTTTTTTTTTCTCCTGGCTAGGAAGTATTTATATTTGAAAGAGTAAATTCAGTCTTACATTCCAACTGCTGGTCATCCAAGAGGTTGCCAATAACTAGTTAACTGGACAATGTGTTGACCCAGGTCTTCACTGAGAGGGAACAGCTGGAATTTTGAGGACAACCAGTGATGACACTGTTCCTCCTGTGCCAATAGGGAGGGCCCGAGTGCCAGCGAGGAGATGGGCGTGGCCAAGAAGACATCTGATCTGGGTGCATCAAGCGCTCCCATTGGTACTTGGAATGCGTTTTTAAATGGACTGGTTTACCAGTGAACGTTAAATGTTTTTGAGGATGCTGCATATACCTGGCAAATGATCGTGCCAGGAAAGAACAAGACAGAAACTTCCAGCTCAACGGTGTCTGGAGCTCAGAGACAGACGGGATGGCGGTGCGGCTGTAGCAGCCTCTGGTGGGAATCCCACTGGCACTTTGGTGTGTGTCTCAGTCACTTTGAGGCCTCTAGGGTTCTCCAGAAGGGTTGATGCTCCTGCTGGTGTGTCCCTCTGGGAAGGACTGTTACTCCTTCCTGAGCTGCCAGCCTTCAGTTCACGCCCCCTAACTCTGTCATCTGGGTTGGTGGACACCGCTTTGAGGGCCACCCCTGTCCTTAGCCTTCTCCCGGGCTCTGCCACAGTCTCTGGGCTCGTGCACAGGAGCCAGGTCTCGCAACTACACCAGAGAAGCATTGGTCCTGGCAGGACGGCAGGGGTCCTACCAGATCTTAATTGACAAAGTCCCGATTTTTGGTAGATTTTCTCTCCTCAGTTACTCATTAAAAAGCTGCAGCCACTTTCATGGAGGAACTGGCGACCACATGTCTTCAGCTTTAAAAATATTCCCCTTCCCTGAATGTTGCAATAGCACCAAAAGCCGATTTCTCTGGAATTATACTCTTGTGACCACCAAAGACAAATATTCTTAGGAGAGTATTTTCTGCGTGAACCTTTGGTCTCTCTGTCATGGGTGCATTAGGGACATTGCAAACATAAATTCTTTAATCCATGCAGAGTCCAGCAAGCTGGGGAGGAAACGGTTAGGATTTACTTCAGGTTCACTGTGGTGGTTATTTATTCACTGCAACCCTCCAAAAAAAGTTGTCTGGTCTAATTCAAGCAACCAACCAGCTATTTTGGAAAACCACATGACAATCGATGACTGTGTCACAAGAGTTTCTGTGGATGCACAACAGGTGGGAGCAACCCAGGGCACATGGCCTCAGCCATTGTGGACATGTTTCCTGGAGCGTTTGGATTTTGGCTAAGTCCCCAAAGTCAAGGACAACAGGAATGAAGTACCTCCCACATTTTTAAAAGAGCTCCCAGCGTCTTGCTACCAGAAATCCATTCTCGGGGTTTGCTGAGAAGTCTAAACTGGTTTTGCAGCTCTTAGCCAGTGGCACCAGCCAACCAATTGTAAAGGATACCTGAGGAATTGAGAGGCATGGAGTCAGGTGGGGGACTTGAGGGGAGCAGTGGGGCATCACATGGTGGGGAGTGTGGGGAGGTGTCCCTCAAACCAAGTGAAGTGGTGGCGAGAGATCCCCTTATAAATCAGGGTGCCTGCAGATGGGTGATGGGAGATCGGGGGGATTTCCTGGTTACACATACGCCCACCCTGTGCAATTAATGACCAGTCCCTGGTGAAAACATTCCTAGGAGATATTTGGTAAGTGTCTGAAAGTAGAAATGGGCAAGAGAGAATAATGCCTGCTTCTCTCCTAGAGGCCTCTGAGGATGGGAGATGGCTGGAGTAGGCAAGGTTGCAGGGTTAGGGCAGAGGGCAGAGGGCGATAGCATGACCTACACTCCAGCCATTGGGTGGGGCAGGTCACCACAAGCAGCTGCAGAAGGTGGCCACATGAGCCATCCCAAAGGCTGCATGTCCTGGAAGGTGGTCTGCTGGCTGAGGGACTCCCACGGACGGTCGGGGGCCTGCCAGGTGCAGACGGAAAGGGAAGTTGTTGGTCAAGGTCCCAGCAGAAATCTGCCCTGCTTAAAATAAACAGATTTTTAAAAATTGAGTTTATCGAGATAAAATTTATATAAAATGAAATTTATCCTTTTTAGGTACCCTGTTTAATGAGTTTTGTCAAATGTTTGCAGTTGTGTAACCACTACCAGAAACCAGATCTAGAACATTTACATTACCCCCAAGAAGTTCCCTCATGCCCTTTTGCAGTCCCCTCTTACCCCCGACCCTGGCCACTACTGATTTGTGCTCTGTCCTTATAGTTCCGCCTTTTCTAGAACGTCATGTAAATGGATCGTTGAGGATGTGCCCTTTTGTATCTGGCTTCCTTCATTTAGCGTATTTTGAGATTCATCTGTGTTGTGCATGTGTTGGTGGTTTGTTCTGCGTGTGCTGGGTAGCGTTCCGCCATTGCTTGTGTATCCCTTCACCTGGTGAAGGACATTTTGATTGTTTCAGTTTTTTGGTAATTATGAATAGAGTTGCTATAAATATTCACATACGAGTCTTTGTGTGTGTATATGTTTTCGTTTCTCTTGAGTAGGTATCTAAGAGCTAAGATGCTGGGTCGCATAGTAACCCTCCCTTTCTTTCCTTCCCTCCCTCCCTCTCTCTCTCTCTCCCTTTCTTTCTTCCCCTCTAGATTGAGACATCAAGATATCCAAAATTTCATTTTTACAGACTGGGAAATGTGTGAATGTTATGAGCTAATTGACTTGTGGGGAACATTGAATAGTTGTAATTTTTTCTGATAAGAGATTTAAAATAAAAATACTCATCCTTATTGGGTCATTGGTGCTCATGTTCTCATGCACAATACTGAGTTCTAAGGACAGGGCCCCGAACTGTTGCTCAAGTCCACACAGAGAGTCAGTAAGGGGATTAGAACTAGAAACCCTGACATATGACCCTACACTCGTCTCTTCACCACAGCACAGTTCTCTGGAGGCAAAGATTTCGGAGCTTGTGATTTGGCCAGAAACAGCAAAGGATGAAAAGAGGACAGGCCAATGTCTGAAAGGGTCTTCCCAGCATCTTCTTCTAGAATTCTTAAGGTTTCATGCCTTAGGTTTAAGTCTGTTATCCATCGTGAATTGATTTTTGTGAGAGGTGAGAGGTGGGGATCCAGTTTCAATCCTCTGCTTGTAGCTATCCAGGTTTCCCAGCACCATTTATTGAACAGAGGTATCACAAGATCGGAGGAATAGCCTCCATATGTACTCGCCATCAAACTGGCACTACCTGATCAACACTATGGTGCTCACACGGTAGTAATATTCTCCAGGGATTGGGGAGGGGGGGTAAACTCACAACTAATGGACGCGGTGAGCATTGTAGAGGGGAAGGGCATGCTTCTAATCCTCGCTTGGGTGAGGCAAACACATAAAATGTAACCAAAATGTTTATACCCTCATAATATCTTGAAATAAAAAAAAAAGAAAGAAAGAAAGAAAAGAGGACAGGGTCCCACCACATCATTTGTGTTTATGACCAGGCTAGCTGAATTAGAAGTCAGGAGAATGGAGCTTGAACAATGTATTGAGCTGAATTATTGTTTGTTGTTCGTTTTCTACAGGGAGTTACAGTTCAGAGGGAAAAAGCATGAGTGTACAGCCCGTTCCACCCCTCACACATCACCAGCGTGTCCCCCCCTGCAGGAGTGGGGTCTCAGGTCCCCACACAGCCCTCCACACAGAGCAGGCACTAATGTGTCAACAGAAGTTTCTGCTTCTTTCTGAACACACCTGCTCCAATACAGCCCTTTTTTTTAAACAAAGCATGGGAACAGTCTGTGGCAATTGTCCTAAATAGAGATGCTCATAGTGGGTGGGAAGGACACTGCCGAAATGGACAGGCAGACTGAAGCCACAGGCTTAGCCTTCATTTTCTGCCCAGAGAAGTGATGCAGACACAGGAGAGAAGCTTGTGCCTGGGCGCCGGCCAGGGTGTTTTGGATGAAACTCTTGAGTTTCTCCATCAGCTCAGCTGGTAGCTACTGTCTCCGGAAGTCACCAGACAGAGGAGCAACAGCGGGGGGTCCACCTGCACAAGTCTCCTCTGGCGACCTCACTCTCAGGCACTGGGTTACAGGCCGGCTTCAGTGACCCAACCACAATGTGAAAGTTTGAGAGATTTCAGTACTTATAGACACTGGGAACACATGGCATTCCTGGAGGACACACACACACACGTGCATGCACTACAGGCAGTGCAGGCAAAGAGAGAAATGGCCCTGGGAGGGCAACGCCTTTATTGAGTCCAGGGAGTGATGCAAACAAGTTTCCCAAGGGGACCTTAAGTTGGTGGGTTTAAACCAAGCAGGCACTAGTTTCAGGTCAGGCTGTGACTGAGAGGTGGTCACTTCAAGTCCGCAGGCAAACACCTGCCTGGTCCCTTTAAGGGCAGCAGCAGGAGAATGGGGGGACCCCCACCTGCTAGGTCGGGGGGAGGCCTCTGAGCTTTATCTCTGGCCCCCGGCTGGAGCCATTGCAGTGGGGTATAGTATTATTTAATAGAAACTGTGTCAAGGGTGACTGAGCCCTGCTTCTGGTATGAAAAAGTTAAACAGACTTGTATTTTAAAATGGATGCTGAGGCCAGAATTATAAGCACTTGCTACACGGGCCTCCCAGGGGTGTGAGTATGAAGGAGGCCAGCAGCCAGCTCGGCAAGTGGGTCCAATCCTGGCACATGAGCTTCTGAAAGGTTGCTCAGAGGAGAGGCGAAAGCCCTCACTGGAGTAGAAGGAAGGAAGAAACAATGATGTTTGTCAGGGGCGAGTCATTGAAAAATGAGAATAGCCGCTTCTTACCCAGCGTGTCTTCTGGAGACAGATGGTATTTCATGGAGTCAACCGAACAGGAAATGAGTCAGTGTTTGAGATAACAGTGGCTACAAAAGATTTTTCTTAATTCTGCTCAGACTGGAGAACAATAACAGTGTCAGTGTCCGGGAGATGTGAGCTCTCTGCCGTGTGTTGAGGAATAACACAGAGTTCAGCAGCCTGTCGGGGAGGTCTCGGAATTGGGTATTGGATCGCGTGCTTTGCTGTAAAACCACCTATTTATCTTTGCCAGGAAGACCCAGGGTTGCAGAAACTGAAAGCTTTGCTTTGAATGTCCTTTCTCAAATGGATGCTGGTTCCATTTTATGGCCATTTTTCAATAATGAGAGAATCAGAGGTCATATTCCGTCTTTGGAACTTCTTCCCCTGCAGGGGGGTGGACGTGCTTTCCCTACCGGGTTGGGCCACCTCCCGCCAGCAGGCTGGGAATGCCCTTATGTGTCCAGACGGGGGCATGGAGGGAATCCACCAGAGGGAAAAGCCACCACGCAGGCCACCAGAAAAGTGTCCCAGTGATCTCTGGCAACCACTAGTACAATTTCTAAGGGCAGGGTGGGCCTAGGTGCAACCAGGTAGAAGGAGCACACAATAACAGGATTTGTTGCATGAAGAACAAAAGAGGAGACGGCAGAATAAAAAGGGCCGAGAAACAGCATTAGGGGAGAGGAGGGAAGAGACACGGAGGATCGGTCGTGGTGGAAAGGCACCTCGGCGCCTGCAAGCACGTACAGGAAAGGCGGCACAGAGTGCCCGGAGCAGAAAGGCTGGCAAATTAAGTCTCTGGAATCACACGGTTGTTGAATGAATTCAGAACATACAGAGAGCAGCCTTGGGAAGAGTTTGGGGAGCCTGACACACTTAGGATGGGGGCAAACAGGTGGAAAGACCACTCTCGGTTCCTGGGTTGCTCAGTGTTCACGAGTCGGACTCTCTCTCTGCTGCATCAGCCTCTCCGCTGACGGTGGGGTTGGGAGGACCAGAGCTCAAGGTGGGCGAGAGGGCTTAGCAGACAGAAGCTGCCTGGAGTGAATACACTTTCCTCTATGGAAGAAACACGGTAAGTGCCCTGGGCCCCGGCTGCAGCTCACCAACACCCGCTGAGCAGCCTGCCCTCCGTGTGGCGGGTCACCACTGGGTGAATGTATTACTCAGCTTGGGCTGCCCTAGCCAAATACCACAGACTGGCTGGCTTAAACAGCAGAAATTTCTTTTCTCACAGTTCTGGAGACTGGGCATCCAAGATCAAGATGCCAGCCAGGTTGGTTCCTTCTGAAGGATATAAGGGAAAAATCTATCCCAGGCCAGAATCATAATGCTAGTAAAACAAAACTAAACTAAACTAAATTATCAAAAACAAGAAATTACTTCTGGAAACTACAAATATAATAGAAATTTAAAATTCAACAGAAGCCTTGAAAGATCAAGTTGAGAAATAGTCCAAGTACAATACAAGACAGAGGTACACAAAATTAAGAAAAATAAGCACGTTGAAACACGTTGTTGATTGCAAAAGTAGCCACAATTCTCTACCCCTCCCTAGATCCATGCTGTCTTAGTCAGTGTGGGCTGCTATATGAAAAATACCATAGATTGGATGGTTTAAACAACAAACATTGGTTTCTTATGGTCCTGGAGGCTGGAAGTCCAAGGCTAAGGTGCTGGCAGATCTGGGGTCTGGTGAGGGCCCACATCCTGATTTGTAGACGGCCTTCTCACTCTAACTTCACATGACGAGAGAGAGAAAGAAAGAGAGAGAGAGAGAGAAAGTTCTCTTCTTATAAGAGCACGGATTCCATTATGAGGGCTCAACCCTCATGACCTATTTACCTTTCAAAAACTTTCAAAAACTCCATCTCCAAATAACGCCACATTGAGGATTAGGGTTTCAACATATGAATTTTGGAGGGACATAAACATTCAGTCTGTAGCATAAGCCCTTTGTGTTGTGACTTTGCCGCTCCTGCCGACAAGCAGTGGAGTCTACTTCCCTCTCCTTGAATCTGGGCTGGACTTGTTAGTTGCTTTAGCCAATAGAATACAGAAGTGATGTATAAGTTCTGAGCCAAGGCCTGGAGACCTTGTACATTCCTGCTTGCTTTCTTGGAATCCTAGCCAGCTGTCATGTGAACAGACCCAGACTAGCCTGCTGGAAGGCAAGAGAGCATTTGGAGGGAGATGAGCTTGCCTAGCTGAAACCATTTTATGCCAGCCCACTACCAGCAAGCCTGGCGGCTGATCGCTTTTGCAGGAATGAACTTAGCCAAGTCGTAGAAAAACTGTTCAGCTGAGCCAAAACCAAACTGCCAACCTGAGGAATTATCAGCTAAATAAATGGTTTGTTGTTTTAAGCCACTAAATTTAGGGGTGGTGTGTTCTACAGCAACAGCTAATGGATATAGAGCATCAGTCCAGGAAATCTAAAACCTCCACACTTGAAGTGTCAAGAAGCAAGAACAAAGGAGAAAAAGAGAAAGAAATTTCCAAAGATATAGTACAAGAAAATTTCCCAGACTTAAAAGATGAGTTTCTAGATTAAAAGGGTTCACTAAAATTTCACTATAGTGAATAAAACAATCCTACACTACCAATATCACTATAAAATTTCAGAATACTAGAAGAAAAAGAGAAGTCTCTATAAAATTTCAGAAATGGAAAAAATGGTTATAAAAAAAGAATCTGGAGTTAAAATGGCATTGGACTGTTAAGTGGCCACCCTGAAAGCTAGAAGACAGTGGAGAAAATGCCTTCAAAATTCTCAGGGAACAATTTCCATCTGATAAATCTATATTCAAACTATCAACCAAATGTAAATATTCATGTCTTTTTCTCAGAAAGCAACTGGAGGATATGCCTCATCAAAATTAGTAAGTAGTATAAACCCCAGAGAATTGAACACATAGGTCCACATAAAAACTTACATGCAAATTTTATAGCAGAATTATTCATAATTGCCAAAAAGTAAAAAAAATCCAAATGTCATCAGCTAATAAATGAATAAACAAAATGTGATATAGCCATACGCTGGACTATTATACAGCCATAAAGGGATGAAGCACTAACATGCTGAAAACATGAATGAACTTTGAAAACATTATACTATTAGTAAGTGCAAGAAGCCAGACACAAAAGGTCACATATTGTATGGTTTTATTTATTTGAAATGTCCAAAATAAGCAAATCCATAGGAGACAAAAAGTATAATAGATTACTAGACTAGTGGTTTCCAGGGTCAGGGGGGAGGCAGAAATGGAGAGTGACTGCTAATAGGTGCAGCGTTTCTTTTTGGGATAATGAAAATATTCTGGAATTATATAGTGGCACAACTCTGTGAATATAATAAAACCACTGAATTATGCACTTTGAAAGGATGAAATTTATGGTATATGATGTATTTCAATTAAAAATAAATATGTAAATTGAAAAAGTAGAATTCTGGAGATTCAGAATTCCAGGGGCTTGAACATAAGAGAAAGACAAAGGGAATGCCCTGGGTGACATGAACATGCTGGGACAACAACCATGCAGCAGTCTGGGGAAGTAGCAACTCAAGATTAGAACAGGAGACAGAAGACTTTGAGAAAAGTCTCTCCAACTCAAAAATAAAGTTGATGTTGGTGGGTTTGAACATATTCAAAAGAATTTTATAATATAACCAGTTTGGTGATAAGTGAGTGATTCCTACATAGAAAATCGACCAAATGGAAATATGAGAAAATTTTTAAGTCTAGAAATAACAAAAAGCTGAACAAGAAAAACCATAGTATGCTATATGACTTAGCTGTGAATAATAGTTGCATAGTTGGTTGTAATGTAAACACAACTATGTATATAACTAAAAATTGATGTAACAATATGGCAGAAAAGAAAGTACATGTGTGTTTGTGGACAAGGAGTGGAAAGGAATTATCAGTAGACAATATCTAAAATTGAAAACTCAAGAAATAACAGTATAATCAAATATATTAATAGTATATAGACATATGGATATAAGAGCCAGGAAAAAAAACACAGCTAAAATAGTTAAAATCATTTATCTCAGAGGAGTAAAAATAGGAAGTTTCATGGATGAGGCAGAAAACTACTATTTTTACTATTAGCCTATTTATTTTTAGATAAATTTTTATTTTTAAAAATACGTATATGACTTCATTAGAAATTTGAAAATCATTGCATAGACAAATAAAAGAATGCATAATCTTTATTTGAAGAATCTAAGGTTTTTACATTGTCTCTCATACTTTCTCTCTACCTCTCTTTAATCAAGATCATGTACAGTACTTTTTAAAAAATAATACAAGAAAATTTCCTAGAATTAAAGAAGACAATTATTCAGATTGGAATAGACTACTGTATACCTCAATTTTACATGAGTGGTTATTACCACATATGTCTTTGAAGCCCAGTTTAGCAAAATTAAATTAAAAAGCCTAAGGGGATTTTTTTTCCTCTTGAAGAATCTGACAAAATTTTCAGACTAAAGCAGTCTAACCACATATAACAAAAAGAAAAAGCACAACTGGACTTTCTTCTTTTAGTGGCATCAGATGTCACAGAGACATTGCATGTGGGTTGATCTCAGTTTGGATAG